>NC_059158.1:8113261-8429812 GCF_019923935.1 Bubalus bubalis
ATCATTCTGAGTTTAAAATTTTGTTGTCGAAGAGTCACTAATAAGTGTATTATTTTACTTTCATATTTTTGTTTATGGATATAATTGCTATATTTGCAATTCATCACAGCTCTACTAGTGAATATCCCATGATCATCTGAGTTACGTTTTCTCTAAAAATCATTATATGGAATCGAACTGGGGTCTCTTACATTGCAGGCATATTTTTACCAGCTGAGCTATCCTTATGGGAAGCCCATAAGGATATCAGTATTGCCTATTTTGGAACAATGCTATTATTTTAGAAACTTGCTGAGAAGTTTGCTTTAAAAGATACTAAATGTGAAAAGACAAATACCCGGCATGAAAAAGTTGGATTTTCTTCTTCGTGGGGCAGCTCTCTCAGACTGTTGTTCTAGGGTCCTCAGCTGCAGGGGTGAAGGTGGAGGATAACTTTGTTTTGAAACAAAACACCCAGGACCTTGGTGAGACGGAGGTCAAGAGAAGAACACAGTGTTCTAGGAATGTATATAGTAAGGTCAACAGATTTTTGATGGCCAGCATATCACCAGAATGCTTGAATGCAGTTTTATCCAAAACGGGCTTTCCTTAAACTGCCTTCTTCAGTTGTCATAACACCCTCATGATTGTAATGTTAATTTAAAAAAAAAAAATCATAATTGGTGTTCGTACCACTTTACCAATTGGTTCTCTTTTTTCCTTTTTTTGAACAGAACTCTTAGAGGCCGGCATCAAAGGAACTTCCGAATCGCTTAAAGGTGTGAAACGGAAAAAGATTGTAGCAGAGAATCACCTGAAAAAAATACCAAAATCCCCTCTGAGAAATCCTCTTCAGGCCAAACACAGACAAAATACCGAAGAGTCCCCTTTCCCCCTGCTCGCGGGTGCAGCTGAGCCCCACAAGAAGCAGAGCCACAGCCCGGCAAAGGCCGGGGGGAGGCCGCTGACCAAACACAACGGAGAGACCCCAGGGCTGACCACCGGGGCCCCCAAGCCCGAAGCCCCCGTCTGCCCCCGCAAGCCCCCACTTCTGCTGCAGCCGTCGGAGCCGCGCCGATGGCGGTCGGAGGGCCCCGACCCCGCCAAGGCCGGCATCCCCGAGGGAAAGAGTGACCCCGGGTCCCCGCCCAGCAAGGGCAAAGCTGAGCGCCGTGAGGCTCCGGCCTCCGGCCACAGCTCCCCACCCTCCTCGTTTGCAAACACCGCCTTCGATGTCTTGCTGAAGGCCATGGAGCCAGAGCTGAGCACCCTGTCGCAGAAGGGCTCACCCTGTGCTGCGAAGATCGAAAACCTGAGACCAAATAAAACTGCACGCACCCCTGCTCACCTGCACGGCGGCCCGCGGGAGGCCCCTGACCCGCGCCCTCCGGACGCGGCTGCCCCCTCGGAGCAGCCGCCACCACCTCGGACCTCGTACCCCTCCGGGCCCGTGTCCGCCACTCAGAGGAGGGACCCAACGGCAGTCCCGGCCTCCTCTCCCGCGTATCACATACACGAACTCCCTGTGCCTAAACCCGGCCCACAAAGTCAGCAGCTTCCTGCGTGTTCGGGTTTCGCCCCATCCCTCGCGAGCCTGCGGGGCCAGGAGAACGCCCAGCTTGAACACGTCTACACCGCCGTGGCCACGTCACCCCCTGGCCGCACTCAGGTCACCCCTTCCAACCAGCAAGTGGACGCTGCTGCCTCGGTGCCGGTGAGCCCCACGCCTTCCACACAGTCACCCCCCATGCCCATCTACAACTCGAGCCCTGTCGCCGCTGTGGTTAACCACAGCGTGGAGCAAATGTGCAGTCTTCTCCTGAAAGATCAGAAGCCAAAAAAGCAAGGAAAATACATCTGTGAGTATTGCAACCGAGCCTGTGCAAAGCCCAGCGTGCTTCTAAAGCACATCCGCTCCCACACTGGGGAGCGCCCCTACCCCTGCGTGACCTGCGGGTTTTCATTTAAGACTAAAAGCAACCTGTACAAGCACAAAAAGTCCCACGCACACACTATCAAACTGGGCCTCGTCCTGCAGCCAGATGCTGGCGGCTTGTTCATGTCACACGAGTCCCCCAAAGCACTTAGCCTCCATTCGGATGTGGAAGACAGCGGAGACAGTGAAGAGGACGCCGCTGGCGATGAAAGGCCGAACGACCCGGGCTCCGTGGACCTGCAGCCGGCGCAGATGATAAGAATGCTGTCCAGCTCGGAAGCTTTACCAAAATCAGGTTCCATTCCAAGCAATCCTGAGCGCGTGGTCGGTGACTTTGCACTGCAGGATGGGTCTTCAGAATCACAGGCTGTGGCAGAGTTACCAAAGGTTGTGGTCCACCCCATCAGCGTGTCCCCTTTAAGAGTTGACAGCCCAAAGGTTACGGATTCCAAGCCTGAGCTCCCTGGTACACAGAAGGACCTTCAGGGAACACGGGTCCTGTCCCACCCGGCCTGGGCGTCCTCCCTGGAGGCAGATGAGAAGACCCATCAGAAAGGCGACCCAAGTCAGCCCGACGGAAAGCCAGAGTCCCCTGTGGGCGCAGCGCATGCCCAGCTGCAGAGGCAGCAGGCCACCGATTACTGCCAAGAGCAGCAAGGAAAACTGCTGAGTCCTCGCAGCCTGGGAAGTACGGATTCGGGGTACTTTTCCCGATCTGAAAGCGCCGACCAAACCGTGAGTCCACCCACCCCCTTTGCCAGGACGCTACCCACCCCAGAGCAGGACTCTGCGAAGAACAGCGGGCCCTCAACCCCTCGGGTCAGCACACCAGCAGCCTCTGCTGTTCCAGCAGGTGAAAAAGCACCCCTCCTCCCAGGTCAGATGCGCCCCCCGCTGGCTACGAAAACGCTCGAGGAGCGGATCTCGAAGCTCATCTCCGACAACGAAGCCCTGGTGGATGACAAGCAGCTGGACAGCGTGAAGCCCCGGAGGACCTCCCTCTCCCGCCGGGGAAGCATTGATTCCCCCAAGTCATACATCTTTAAGGACTCTTTCCAGTTTGATTTGAAACCAATGGGACGGAGAACAAGTTCAAGCTCTGATATACCAAAGTCCCCTTTCACCCCCACAGAGAAATCAAAGCAAGTGTTTCTTCTATCTGTACCTTCCCTCGACTGCCTGCCCATCACCAGGAGTAATTCCATGCCCACCACTGGGTACTCCGCAGTACCTGCCAGCATCATCCCTGCCCCGCATCCACTGAGAGGAAGTCAGTCTTTTGATGACAAAATTGGCGCTTTCTATGATGATGTCTTTGTACCAGGACCTAACCCTTCTATGGCCCAGAGTGGACATCCCCGCACCCTGGTGAGACAAGCAGCGGTGGAAGACTCCTCAGCAAGCGAAAACCATGTTCTCGGGGCCGGACAGCCCTGGGAAGAGAGCCATCCCGGAGGCAGCCCCGCCGGGGAGACCGCAGCCCTGAGGAGCAAGCCCCCGGCCCCGGGCTCACACTTGGAAAAGAAGAAGTCTCACCAAGGGCGAGGGACCATGTTTGAGTGTGAGACCTGTAGAAACAGGTATCGGAAACTGGAAAATTTTGAAAACCATAAGAAATTTTACTGTTCAGAGTTGCATGGACCAAAAACCAAGGTCGCTGTGCGGGACCCCGAGCACGGCCCAGTGCCCAGCGGGGCACAGCACTACAGGGTCGCCGGTGCCACCGGGGTCTGGGAACAGACGACCCAGATGCGGAAAAGGCGGAAAATGAAAAGCGTCGGAGATGACGACGAACTTCAACAGAACGAGAGTGGAGCACCTCTGAAAAGCTCCGAGGGCTCCCAGTCTCAGAGCGTGCTGGGCCCGGCTCCCAGCCTGTCTCAGCAGAACCTTGCCGTACCCAGCGAGCTGCAGCCTCGAAACCTTCAGCGGCAGACCACACAGATTCAGCTTGGGACCAGAGGCCCCGACCAGCCCCGGGACCCAAAGCCATCGTCTGTCCTGGAAGAGCCGATGAATTCGGCTGCCCAGGACAGGGTGGAGCCCAAAAGACACGGGGCCGGCATCTCGGTCATCCAGCACACAAACTCGCTCAGCAGGCCCGGGGCCTTTGACAAGCTGGATGCTGGCGAAGGCGCGTCCCCCGTGCCTTTCCAGGAGCTGAGAACGGGCAAGCCGGGGTCTCTGAGCGTCAGAGGAATTTCCCAAGAGGAAGGCCGCCCTTCCCGGCACACGTCTCAGACCACGCTGTCCGATGCTCCAAGAGGGGAACTTCAGGACGGTTCCAGAAAGATCTCAGGTGAGCGGCATGTGCTCGGACAGCCCTCCAGACTCGTTCGGCAGCACAGCATCCAAGTCCCAGAAATCCTGGTCACTGAAGAGCCAGATCGGGACCTGGAAGGCCAAGGCCACGATGCGGAGAAATCGGAGAAGTTCAGTTGGCCTCAGCGGAGTGAAACCTTGTCCAAGCTGCCGACGGAGAAACTGCCGCCCAAGAAGAAGAGGCTGCGCTTGGCCGAGATGGAGCATTCTTCCGCCGAGTCGAGTTTCGACTCCACACTCTCCCGGAGTCTCAGCAGGGACAGTAGTTTATCGCACACTTCGAGTTTCTCCGCCTCTTTAGACGTGGAGGACGTTTCTAAGACCGAGGCCTCCCCCAAAACCGACTTTCTGCACAAAGCGGACTTCCTCCTGATTCCCGCTGGCTCTAATACACTGAGTGTTCCGGGGGGTCACCGGGAGATGCGGCGGGCTGCGTCGGAACAGATTCACTGCCTGCAGACGTCCATGGAGGTGTCCGATTTCAGAAGCAAATCATTCGACTGTGGAAGCATCGCCCCATCTCAGAAGGCGCCACCGGCTGAATCGTATCCTCCGACATCCCCTTCCGGCGTGGGGGTCGCCGTGCACGTGCCCCTCTTGGAAAGACGGAGGGGCCCACTGATACGGCAGATTTCTTTAAACTTCACTCCGGAGAATCAGCTGGCTCCCGGGAACCCATTATCTTTCCAGACCATTGCCCCTCCCTCTGTGAACACAGTGCCATTTCAGGGGCCTCCGCTCACTCACACAGTTTCAGCCGAGTTTCCTGCAAGTACTTTGCACGCCCAAACTCCAGTGAAGGATGTGCGAGCAGAAATGGCAAGTTCCCACTCTCCAAACCTTTTTCCTGTTCAACAGCTTCTAGGTATACACTTGTTGAATCAAATCCCCGTGCCCCTTAGCCACCCAGACACACACATTTCCCTGCAGGTGTCTTCTACACAGAGTGTCAAACCAGATGCAAGCCCCGGTGGCTGTGTACCTTCTAAAAGTGAGGATTGCTTTGCTCCCAAGTACCAGCTCCAGTGTCTGGCGGTTTCCTCGAGCCAGCCTTGTGCTTCTAATCCTGTGCAACCTCTGCCAAAGCAAGGTCTTTCAGATGCAGCCGGGGCCACCCCTCGTGCAACCTCACTGACCTTACCAGCCAAATTAGCAGAAGCCACATCTAACTCGTGTCCTCCACCACCCCTGAAGGTTGGGGCTCTCGGCGGTCAGGTGCCAAAGTTGCCCACGTCCTTGACGCTGTCCGCACACCTGCAGACTCAGGTCCCCACGCACTGTTTCGCTGCGGTCACACCTCTGCCACAAATCCTAGTGACCCAGGATCTTTCCAGTCAGCCGATTTGCCAGGCTAATCGTAGTACGGTGCCAGTCAGCGAAGAACAAAATTCCATACCAAAACCGGAAAACGATCCCCGGAATGCTTTGCCAAACCCAGAGGGAGAGCTCGTCGGCCAACCTGTCTTGTCAGAGATGGGCCAAAACCCATCTCCGTCAGAATCCTCGCCCACAACACCGAAGATGTCTGTCGGAAGACTTTCCCCACAGCAAGAATCTTCAGCTTCCAGTAAAAGGATGCTCTCCCCAGCAAATAGTTTAGACATCGCCATGGAAAAGCACCAGAAGCGAGCCAAGGATGAAAACGGAGCTGTCTGTGCAACAGATACGAGACCACTGGAAGCAGTGGGCTCAAGAGCTCCTGACGGTAGCAAACAGAAGAAGCCCGTGCTGGTAAGGCAGGCGTGCACCACGGAGCCCCTTGAGGCTGTGACAGTGGAGCAGGATGTTTTTCCTCACCCCGAAGGCGGCACCGAGGCTCTCCACTTGACTGTTGTGTCACCAGCCGATAACGTGTCATCAGGACACTGCAAGCCTGTGGCTGGAGAACCCATGAAAGAAGTGCAGGAATTTGGAAGCATCCCGTCAGCCGCGTTGCTAACGCCGACAGTTCGAAACCCAGCTGCGCCTGCAGAGAAAACTCACATTTCTCCTTTGGAATCCATAGACAACCACCAAGAAAGGAAGTCTCCAGGGATTGAAAATCCAGGCGACAAAGCGAACGTCCAGGAACAGAGTCAGCCTGCAGCCACGACTCCGTCCGCGTGTGAGCCTGGCGACACACAGCTGTCCATGTCCTTCCCCAGCCTGAAGACAGCCACCAGCTTCACGTGGTGCTACCTGCTGAGACAGAAGGCCCTGCACCTGCCGCAGAAGGACCAGAAAACTTCGGCCTACACAGACTGGACCGTGAGTGCCAGTGATCCAAACCCACTCGGCCTGCCAACCAAAGTGGCTCTTTCTCTCCTGAACTCCAAGCAGAAGACCGGAAAATCTCTGTACTGTCAAGCAATAACCACCCATTTCAAGTCAGACTTACTGGTCTATTCAAGCAAGTGGAAAAGCAACTTAAGCAAGGTACTTGAAATATCGTTTATCTTCAGAAAGAGTCTGTGCAAGTTAGTTTCCACCTGTCTGGATGCCTGCAAACATTTCAGTTGGAGATTGTATTTTAATTTTGAATGACAAACTGTGCTAAGTGTAGAGTTATTTGAAAGAAAGTGATAAGTTTACCTAGGGAGCTATATTGATGAAGATTACCCAGAGTCCCTTCAGTGATTCTGTCTTCCAAGCATTTTGAAAATGATAACCTGCCTTGAGCACTTTTTTTCTATTGGTGGAAATTTAAGTCCTAATGGTACATATAATTGTATTTTTTACTTTCATCTTTTTCTTATACTAAGGATTTGTTCTTCTTGTTAGGTGACAGAAGACTACATTTATGCTTTGTCCCTGCTAATGAAGGGGAACAGAGGTGTGAATATTGGAGATTGTTCTGTTTCATTTTGAAATAGAAGCAGAGAGCCATTCATCCTTGCTTTATGCAAATCTGGCCACCCTCCGCTGACCATGCTAATCCCATATCTCGTTCTGTGTAGCTATAAGAATCATCTTACTACTAGAGAAAAGAGTCACAAAATAACTGTACACTTGATAATTAAGTTAATTTGGCCAAGATTTGTACAGAAAAGTCATAAAAGTATTAAGTTTGGGTTATTTGTGAAATCTTATTAGAGTTGTTGGCTTTATAAAATGAGGAAATCATTTAAATGATTAAGAATAAATACATAAATAAGGGTATTAGGTTGGACTCTGGACATTCAGAATTGTAGATTAAGTTCTTGATCTGTACAGATTATACAGGTTCATAAATATTTATCAATAAGATAATAATCACAGTACCAGTATTAGAAGTATATACAACTTTAAAAGAAGGAAGTCTCTAACACTACCAGGTAACTCAAGGAATATAAGGAAGATATTCCAAGAGTGGTGATACTTTGGCTGAATCTTTAAGGAAGAAAAAAAAGTAGAGATTTTTTTTTTTTTCAAGCAAACAGAAATGAGAAATTTTAATAGTCTGCCAAATGATGTGGAAGTGAAAAAGAACGTGGTTCATTTCTAGAACCCCGAGGAGTCCAGCATGGCTACCAGGTGTTGGAAGCTTGAGACACTGACCTAGTTTGAAGTTGGAAATGTAAATAAAGACCAAAGGAATGCACATGGTGGTCGAGAGCCTTTGATACTTTCTCAGTGGAGGAGGGTCCATCTAGACCACTCAGAATTTAATTTTCAGATGCTTAGCCTCTATGTCTACTAAATCAGATGGAAAATGAGACTTGAGCATGAGAATTTAAACAGAGCTTCATGTATCTATGTTCCTGAAGCACCTATGAAAACTAGCTCTCCTTCAGTGCTCAGTGCTTGGTAGAAATGCCTTGGGAAGGGCACACCCAGATTTGGAGCTGGGAAAAGAGTTCCAGGTGGAAGGTGTAGAGATCCTTCAGTGCATAGATGCAGTTAATGAGGTCGCCCAGGAAGAGTGTGAACAAGAGAGAGGGGCTTGGGACGGATCCCAAGATCCCTACTATTTAAAGGGTTGAATGAATGAAGAAAGTCTCCATTGGAACTGAAAGAGAATTTCAAAAGGAGGGGAACTAGGAGAAGGTGGTATCACACAGGGCGAGGAAGAAGATATTTCAAGGAGAACTGTTCGAGCCAAGAGGTCGGACAAAGGAGACTAGCATGGTATCAGGACTGAACAGCCTGATATCCCTGAGGCTTGAGCTATATGGACTGGTGACCATGGGGGGCTGGCTACTGGCTTGAGGGTTGCTGCTGCTGCTAAGTCGCTTCAGTCGTGTCCGACTCTCTGTGACCCCATACACGGCAGCCCACCAGGCTCAGGCTTGAAGGTTGACTCACACCCAAGTGTGGATGTCTTTATAATTCAAAATGGAAAAGAATAGACAGATGCTAAAAGAAACGAGGTGTCAACACCATATAATGGACAGAGTAGTTAAGCATATAGACTAAGAAAATAGTATAGCTTTTGGCATGTTGCTCATTGGTGAACAGAAATGAGATCTGATGGCAAGAATGTGAGCAAAAGATAAGGGAGAATTTGGTATTGAGAAGAAGGTAAGCAATAGGATTGCTGCTGTTAAAGGTACAAAGTCAAGGAAAGGTGTGCGTATATAGATTCCAGATTGCAGGGAGACCGGATGTGTTTGCCAGAAAAGGAGGAGACAGTTGCATTTGTACTTGTCAGGGTCCGTGCCATTACCTCTTCACACCACCTTTCTGAGACAGGCCAGCTGCTCTTCTTTCCCCTGGCTTTGTAAGGATGGGGCCTTCCCAGCAGAGTTCTTGGTGAGGCCACGCTGGCCCTCTGTTCATGGTACACACCCCCTCTCATCACTTAACTATGTTACTCTGTAACTATGTTACTATGTCCTCGCAGTACAATAGCTGTCTACTTGGTGGTGTGATTCTTAGAGGAAGATTGTCCGGGAGGCTGGAATCAAGAGGCCCTTGATCAGAAAAGTTGGGCCTTATTTTGGATTTGGCCAGAGGACTGGAGTTGGTGCCCTTGCTGTTAACACTTGACCTTCGACAAGGGTCCCTCCTCACTGGGACGTGATCCACCTGTGCTGCCCGCCTCCCGGGGCCTTTGAGGGCAGAGTGGACCGGGGAGTGAGATAAGTGGCTGGGAATAGTGCAGCTGTATAAAATCATGAGATGGTGTCGCAGCGTTTCGGCAGGGAAAGCCACACTGTTCATTATCCTGGTGTTCAGTGCTTTTTTTCTAGAGACTTAAGTAGTATGAGGCCAAGACCTAACTTTTGACCTGAGATGTATAACTCACAGTCACCAGTATTCAGGAACTTTGCAGAGGACAGAGAGAAGAAATCTAACCGTGGTTTAAAATGATGGGGAAGAGGAGGCTAAAATATTGGGAAACAGGGCTACTGCTTTAACTTCACCACACATTGACACTGGCGGGGAGTTATTCGTCTTTTTCGGGGTGTGAGACATTATGCCATAAGGGGTAGCTAGCTCTTTTCCATCTTTAAAGAGTAAACTCTTTAACAAGTATGCTTAGGCTGTAATATGAGTGATTGGTTAGCTCTAAGAACAGTATTTAGTTTATTTTTTAAATTCGTATTAAGTTCATTGAATACCAGGGTGGGAGGTTTCAGAGTCTTTATTTGGGGGTGTCACTGGAATGTGGTGGAATTTTAAAGTCCAGTAAGATTTATCAGTTCATCGTGATTCCGACAGAAAGAGGAGGAGAGAAAGCAATGACCTTTAAAGCTGTTATGTCCTTGTAACGCCTTCCACTAAGCTAACCTTATGCACTGTACTCTGCCGTGTTTTAATTTCCAAGTGAAACATCAGCGTGTTTGTGTTTTCAGCTTTATTAAATTAGTGTCTCTCTCTTTTTTTTTTTTTTCCCTTTCAGAGAGCATTAGGTAATCAAAAGTCCACAGTAGTTGAATTCAGCAATAAAGATGCCTCTGAAATTAACAGTGAGCAAGATAAAGAAAATTCCTTAATCAAAAGTGAACCAAGAAGAATTAAAATATTTGATGGAGGGCAAGTACAAATTTTACTTCTTAAATGTACATTTAAACTTACTTTTTAAATGTACATTTGCTTTCATGTGAATGAAGACTTACTAGTGCCAATTTTATAAAAATGTTGCAGAGTTTCTTGGCTTATTAACAGAATCTTCATGGCAAAATATATGTTAGGTATTATGTTAAATAACTCCATTTTGATCAAGAAAATGATAACTATTTAGGAAACATTGTAGGTTCTAGGAGGCAGCTGAACACTAAATTTTCAGAGTGAACCCTGGGTTTCACATTGATTCATAATAAGGAATGGCCTGGAAAAAAATCTGCTAAGAGAGATGAATTAATTGCCTATTTGATATCTTTTGTGAATTTGGTTGTGAAAAAAATCATAAGAGCCAATTGTAGTTAAAATGAAGCTCAGAAATATTTCAGTACTGATAGTTGTAACTGAATTTAACAATAACGAAATGTTTAGACAAGTGACTTAGAGGAACTATTTTAAAATTAAACATGGTATTGAATAAAGCTTGAATTGAATTAGCTATTAGAATATTGTGTTGCTTTGAAAAGCTGGAATATTCTGTTACTTGTACGTGCATAACATTTATATTGATTGAGTATAAATATTGTGCCTTGTCTTTATTTTTTAGGTTGAATTTTAATCATTAGTATTTTCTCCAAGACATAGTATCCAGTTGCTTTATCCATTTTTTTTTTCTTTAAATTAGATATAAATCAAATGAAGAGTATGTATATGTCCGAGGCAGGGGAAGAGGAAAGTACATTTGTGAAGAATGCGGAATCCGCTGTAAGAAACCTAGCATGTTAAAGAAACACATACGAACCCACACAGATGTCCGCCCCTACCACTGCACTTACTGTAACTTCTCCTTTAAGACGAAAGGTATGAGACGACACTGCTTCCTAGTCCTTTATTATATGCATTAAGTCAGTAGAGCCAAGACCCAGCTTTGCGTATTATCTGACCAACGATGCAGTAGTTTAAATAAACTAATATACATTATACCTTGTTAGCATCATGTTTTTATTTCTTTCTATATTTCTAGACCTCAGATTTTAATTACATACTTTTAGAATATATGTAATAAATATGACCTTCGAAAAGGAGCAAGTGCCCTTTTTCTTTTACTCCTCAAATTACAGTTGTATAGCGTGATGACTAATACATTTTCAAAATTACTTATTTTGGGGCCAAAGAAGAAAAAGAAATTTTTGTGATCACAAGTAAATGCATTTCAGTGCTAAAAGATTAAAGACAAAAATTAATAAGTACAGTAAAATTATACTGATTACATTCATATTTTATTATCTAATTTTAGTCATGCATAGCCATTTCTTTTTTTTCCGTGAAACATTTATTTTACCCAAATTCTTTGGAATTTCAGTTTCAAAGTTTTCTTTTATACTGTTTAATTATTATAGAACTCAGAACTAGGAGTTAAAGTTACATTTAGTACCATTTCTGTACTCTTTATATGTTTTTATTTAAATTGTAAGGCTTTATTATAGTTAAGGTAATTTTACCTTCTGTAAATTTCCTGTTACATATAATGAGTGCACTGTTGTAAAATGTTTGCTTCCTCCATTAGGTTCCTTGTTTATGGATTATTGTATAAAAATTAGTTGCTTGAGGCTTCAATTTCATATACCACCCTTTACAAAATAAGACTCTCTCAAATACAAGGCAGTGTGATCATAAAATTATTTGTCTGAAAGGACAAAATCTATGAAAAATATTTAATCAGTAACTTTTTCACAGAACAACTTTATTTTTATCCCTTTTAGTTAACATTTGCTTTTTTCTTACTATATTGGTTGACTTTGAGGTTTTTGTTTTAAAGATTGATCAGTTCTTCAGCAAAGTTCATTACCTTTTTTGGCTACTGTTTATTGGCATTTAAGGAGAGTTATAGTGTATAGTAGCTTCTAATTAGCTCTCCTTAAATGCCAGTAATACCTGAAACAGGAGTGATGGGGAAAAACAAAACCGTGATCCAGATAGTCTTGAATATTTCTAAAGTTTCAAGAAATCATGAGTTGGGAGCAACCATGATTCTGTCTTTCTTGATGTATAGAGGAGTTCCTTCTAGAAATGGAGAGTGCATTTCAGGATAATTTTCCTGATCTTGTGGGAAGGCTTTGATAGGATTAAGTGGTTTGATCTTTTAACCCAATTCATGGCTTTTACACTGGTTTTGATCCTAATGATTATGAAATGCCCGTCTGTTAAATAATTTCCAATGTGAGACCAGGAGATCAGCAATAGCCCAGTATTTACAAATAAAAGATGACCAGGTACAAAGTGATGTTACCAGATAAAAGAGGATCAAGGTATAATGTGAAATGGGTGTTTCTCGGTAGAAGGAGGGAAAGGAATCAGGGTATTTTAAAGGTATATTTATAAGGGCAAGAAAGGAAGGAAAATGTAGATGTGGAAAACCAAATGGAACCACAGAGATTTCTTGGCAAAGAAAAATTTCATGAATCATCAAGTATTAATCCTAATGAAATAGCTCAGACCAGCATCATGTAGAATTTAAGGTAAATGTCTATTAAGTGGTGGACGGGGCATTGTGATCCGTGAAGAGTGAGCAGTGCATGTTAGCAGTCTTCCTGTCTTGTCATTTCTCAAACATGCCACACATGTGAGTTTACGTTAAACTTTCTGTTTTGTCAGATTCTTCATTGGAATTACGTGATAAATACTTATTTAAAGAAAGCTACCCAAGCTAAGGAGAGTGGTGAAGAAAATGTCAGAAATTCACTATTTCCCTATTCTCCTCAGGGCAGTTCTCTTTTCTGTGGTCAGCTTCCTTGTAGAAGTCTACCTTTTGTGAATGTATGTGGAACGGATTCCAGAGTACCTTTTAAAGGCAGCTAAATAATAAAAGTCTTGTTTTTTGATGAGACTGTAGATTTTGCCCTACTCTGATTGATTTGGTTTTCCCAAGCAGTTCACCCCTACTTCTTATTGGATGTCTGATTATTAACAGAAAGTAATAGTGATGTGACGGCATGCCCTATAAAGAGGAGTATGCAAAGATAGCATTGCTCTGTCCTCCTAGACTTTGACGCTTCTGATGGTCATGCTTGTAAATCTGTGCTTCATCATTTGTCCTCTCAGTTTATTTTATGAATGCATCTTCAAACCAGTTTTAATTGATTTGTCTTCATTATTCTACTTTAAAGGTCAGTCAGCAGAAAATACACATTGAGCTTGCATCTCTGCAGGATTTAGGCCCATATATAAAACAGAAAGTTGGGCTCTCTCTATATATAGCTATAGGAACCCAGAAACAAAAGCTTCCTGCTTTCCAGAGGATTTAGATTAATGTTTATTAAATCTGTTGAAAAATGTATTGTGTTAAATTAATGCACCAAGTTTAAAGCATTGCTAGGGGATATTTGCATTTTAATATGCATGTTCTGCATATGAAATGCAAATTGCTTTATTTTAAATTATTTACAAAGTTGGTTAATAATAAGTAATAGCTCAAGTTATGAGAAAATATGCTTATTAAAAACTTTATATTCCCAAACTTGCCTCCTTACAATTATACATCTATCTCTTAGAAAACAAATGACCTCTATGACTATCTAAGGAACAAAAGCATTTTGAAAGAACTATTAGTGGACCTTGTAATTTGGTTTGTAATATTGACATCATACTAGAAAGTGTTTTGACTTGTAAATGGAAATTTCAGCCACAATAAGATGGGAAAACTAGTCATAACTTTTAATATGAAAATTTTGAAGCATACAGAAAAGTAGATATTTGTATAATGAGCACCAGTATACCCATCATCTTTTAATAGTTGTTAACATGTTGCCAAATTTGCTTCATGCTTTATTTTAAAATAAATGTCAGACATGGCAAGTCATTTAAGCTGGACATTATCTCTAGAACCACAGAGGTCAGGGTTTGCTGGATCTTAGTATCTAGTCCGGGCCCCCTCTTTCACTTGAACCTGTTAAGCCCCAAGCTCTGGGATGTTGTACATACCAACTAGTGCAAGAATTGGCCTAAACAGGTGTGACCAGATCTACCGGCTCAGTGAATTTTTAGTGGAATTGAAGTTCTATAAATATTGCAGTTTCACTGGTCTTCTAGCTACCGCAAGATTTGGCTCCAAGTCTGGACCAGTGATTCAGACATGTTTAGCTCTTCTAAAGGTTTATTCTCAAATACTAATATGCCCCTGCTCACCAAACCCAGCATTTAGATTTTGTTTCTTTTCAAAAGAGGTGATTTTCCCTTCTTGGCAATTTTGGGTGTCTGTGGCATTATCCACTCAAGCTGCTTGTTATCCTCTAGAGAATCTGAGTTCTCTCCCTGTATTAATGATCACTTTGGGCCAGCATGCCCAGTGGTTCCCAGTGTAACCCAGTGATGCGTACAGGGGTCAATATACCAGCTGTCAGAGGAAATACCCCTTTAGGGTTACTGTTAGGAGACTTTTAGTCAGAAGGGTGAAGTGAAATTAATGCAGAAAATTCTTTCTCTTGTTCCAAACACACAGAAATACTATTTGTAATACAACAACTAACTATAGTTTTGAATAGATAGCCAAGCTTGAAATTTAGAAAGATAGATTCTCAGATAACAAAAATAAAAAAGAAACTCCAAACTAGCACGGTGAACAGATATGGAAAAAAAAAGTCCATAAGGGCATCAAGCCAGATATATGCCCACAGACCTGGGGATTCATAGTGGTCCTAGAATGGAGTCTAAGGCCTCTGAAAGAAGCCTGGCTCACCTGTCCAGTGTCTTTGGATCCTGTAGGGGAAAAACTCCCTGCTGAAAAACAAATCCCTATACCTATGCCATGCCAAAAAGATCCCCAGATTCATCCAGAATTACTGGAATGAAGCTTTTCAAGTCTCAGGCAGAAGCACCTGGAAAATTGACATATAGAGATGTCTACAGCCCAGGGTACTTACAACTTCATGCAGAACCATCTTGCTCAAGATAAGTTTACAATAAAAGCTAAGAAGTGTACAAGGAAATAAAATACTATGAGGGAAAGCCAGCAAACACAGCGTGGGGAGAATTCAGAAACCACAGGTCACAGTGCAATCTGAAAGGGACTTTTAAGTGTGTATAAAATGTTCTGTGAAATAAATAAGGACTGGAGAATAGAAACCATAAGGCAATGGGAGACATTATCAAAGTAGAGGAGATTATTACTTAATAATAATTAAGTAATAATCTGAATAATAAATCTCTCTTCTTTATTATTACTTAATAACAGGGTTATTACAACATACAGATGCCAGTATTTTCTTTTGAACAAATTTTAGTCATTGGAATTGTGTAACCACAGTCTGTACTTTCACTTGAAATAGGAATGGAATTTGCCAGTATTGACAAATGCAATAGCAAAATAATACTATGTAAGCTTAGTAAACATTCTTTTCCCTTAAGGAAATCTGACAAAACACATGAAGTCCAAGACACATAGCAAGAAATGTGTGGATTTAGGCGTCTCAGTAGGTTTAATAGATGAACAAGATACAGAAGAATCAGGTAAGGCTTTATTCCATATTTTTCATAAATGCTATTTACAGTGTACTCTTTTTTTTTTTTTTTTGCATCCATACTCTTCTTTCCATTCCCACTGACTTTGCTCAGTTCCTATTTTCATTGCCTCTTATTTATCCTATGTGATAGACTCCTGATCAGTTTCCCATCTTTACTTTGTCTTCCTTCCTTTAACATCTATCCCTGCTGACGTTAAGTTAATCTTCCTGCAGCATGTGTCTGATCATACTATCCCTCCGCTCCGAGTCTTCCATCGGTTTCCATTTGCCTACCAAGAACAGTATGAGCCACTTGACCTCCAAGTAATTCCTCACAATCCTTTCTAGTCTGACGTCCGCCCGCCCGCTTCTCCACCTGTATCCCTCATCTCTCTCTCTCTGTCTTCACTTGCCCCACCGCTTGAGTCTCCTGCTTCCGTGATGCTGATCCGGCTCTCTGCCTGTACCGCTCTCCCTGAAGGCCCCGCCCCCGGTCCCCACAGAAACGCGGCTCCCCGTCTGCACCCGGTGGAAATCTTATTTTCCTCCAAGATCCAGCTCAAATCCACCGCTGTCACGAAGCCTTCTCTGATTTTTCCCCTTGCCACAGCACTTGTGGAAAGCAGTTGTTCCCTTTTCTCGACACCTGCAATATCCTAGAGTTTGCTCCGTGCAAGTAATGAACCCCTTTCTGCCATGCTTTTATTATGATTTACACGCTTCCTTGCTCACCTCCTCACTGAGATTCTCAAGCGTGTCAGGAGTAGAATTCATGCCTGGGTAATACTCGAGGCCACCCACAGTCCTCAGCGCGGCGCCTTGCTCAGGGCAGCTGCTCTGGAAATATTTGTGGCATAAAGTATTGGTTTGCTTCCCCGGATTGTTTATTATCTTGAAAAGGTTAACTGGTTGTTTTCTTAACAATGTTAGCTCAACAACTAGAAGTATTTATCTCTAACCAGCTTTGAGGAGAAATAAACCTGTTCATCTGTTCTGACTAATCAGACAGTAGAATTTTATTCTTGTAAGGCTTTTTGTTTCAACCCAAGAATTTAGCAACAAAAGAGATACGTTGTTGTTTTTTTAAGTTTCCTATTGCTTTTTTGAAAAATACCCTAAATTAAACATTTACCTGCTTGCTATGTTTTAGTTAGTATGTACTAGTTTGATGTAGAAAAAATTTCCAAAGAGAAAATGGTGAAGATATCTTTGAAAATATAGGTAAAAAAAGCAAATGCTTTTCATTCCACCTGACAACAATTAACACACTAGATGAACCAGCCTGAATTTGTTTCTAAATATTCAAGAGAAGTGACTCATGTCGTAAGTGCTGCAGTTGATATGATTTAGTATTTTAAGCTTAAGGAAAAGATTGCCTTAAATTTTAATTACTGGCAATAAATGGATGTGTTGTTAAAAGAAGGAAAAGATAATTATAACAAACTTAGGACAAAAAGGAGGTTCTTAGTGTTTTATAGACACTTTGATACTCTGATGCATATTGGGAATGGCAATATCAGGATTTAAAAGTAATATGTCAAATTAACATATGAGTAACTTTTTTGTCCTAGGAACAGAAGTATTAAAACTGATTTTCGAATGGCTAGGAATTGAGTTCTGTGTTGGTGTGTTTGTTTAAAGACACACATTTAATACAATTAATATACCTATAGTTTACTTCTAATATAAATCGTCTGTTTGATTTATTTTCTGCTCTTTGTAATCCTGCAGTAAATTAACTACCATAAGTATTTAAGTGAAAAAAATCTCTCCTCATTATTTATTTGCTTTATTGCTGTTCCACAGAGCAATTCAGAATTAAAAAGCTAGGAAAAAATCAGTAAGGGTTTCAGTGAGTATATTTATCACCTACAGACTAGAAAAAGCTCAAAGTAAGGGCTGTAACATGAAACACTAATTTCTGAAAAAGGTATAAATGTTAAAAGCATTATTATTATAATATTTACTCTTAAGTGTTTTTTACCTTTTCAAGAAGATGAGTCTTACAAAATTAAGTAAATGTCTGTAGAAATCTACTGAATTGTCAAGGGAAGCTTGTGTTTCTATCCCAGATTTCCATAGGCGAATTAAGTGCAGTCTTCATGAATTATCAGCATCATTCCGACTGGCTGACTGATGATGATCTTACGTCATCTCCCATTCATGTTTGTCATTTCTCACCCCATTCCAGAAACACTGGAACCAGGTTTTAGGTTACGACTCAAACTTAATGGCCCTAATTCCTAATTTCAGTTGAGACCCTCTGATAAAGCTCTAGGTAGCTTTACCTGTTTTTCTGTGTGTATGTGTGTGTGTGTTTTAATTACTGTGTTTATTGGTAATACTCTCAGGTTTTTTTTCATGGTTTTTATTGAATAGGAAATTACAGCACCTCGATAGATTTTGCCAACTGCTATTTTATACCAGAGACCTCATGTTTCTTTATAAAATGCCAACAAAACATATTCCTTCACTTTTGCTTTATTATAGGCCTGCAGTGAAGGCAATAAATGGTCAGTATTTATTGTTTGAAACAAATGGTCTTGCTTTCCCTTTATTGTCTTTTGTTCTTCTAAAAAATATTTTGTTTTTTTTTTTAATACAGTTGACATTACAAAGAGTTTTATTATATGCACTCCTGTATTCACACCAGAGTTGGTGATTATATTTTCTTTCATTTGCTTTAAGTCTTTCTCTTAAATTCAGTGTATTTGGGGTAGGCGGGGGGGTGGAGAGCAAGCTAAATAAAGATCACACATTAGGTGCAATGTCCCTTACTTACCCTTGCATGTCACTCTCCCCAGAGGCAAACAGTAACCACACTTAGGGATTTTCTTTCAGTTCATTTACCATACATGTGCATATCCAAACATAACACCTGGGTTTTAAGTTTGTATTCCAAATTTGCATAGACACTATCACCTTATATGTAGATACCTAGAAAATTAATTTTGCTTTATAATTTTAAATTGTTCTGTAGAACAGTTTGTATTTCTGCACATCCTTAACTGTACCGGATAACTGTATGAATTTTAATTTGGGACCAATTTGATGGATGACGTCTTGCTGCTTTATTTATGTGTTCTTGATTACTATCCTAAGGTTGGATCTTACAGTTCTTTGGGACGTAGTTTCATGCTGTTAAACTGATGGCAGTGAGAGGTGGGATCTTGCGGAGCAATTCTTCAGATGTCTGTGTTTTTAGAGAGGGAAGCCTGGAAGCCCGCAATATGATGCCGCATGTCTGCAGGGCAGACTTGTTTTCTAGTCCAACACCAGCCTAGAACATAGTAGGTATTCTTTTTCACTCTCCTTTGCTCATTCCTCCTCATCTTCTGTCTCTATACATGGTGCCCAGGGCCGTGATTTCTAAGCTCTCATCTTTTCTGTCTATGCCGCTCCTCTGGTAGTCTCATCCAGTCTTCTGACTTTTTAAATGCCAACTGTATGCTGATGATTCTGTATTTACTCCAGACCTGCACGTCCATCTGCCTGCTCACCACCTCCTCTTGGACGTTCTAATGGAACATCTAAAACCTGATGTGCCCCAAACTCCTGGTTGACCCCTTTCCTCTCAAGACGCATGTTTCCCTGTGGTTCCCCCCCCCCATCCTTTCAGCTGTTGCACTGAAATCTTGAAGTCTTGTCTGATGTCCTTTGCCTCCAATCCATCAGTAAAACCGTCGCCTCCTCCTTCAAAATGCATTCAGAAAAGCGCTTTGGGCCACCTGTGGCACCCAGCTCTGGTCAAAGCCACCATCCTGTCTTCTAAGTTGCTTGCAGTAGCCCCTGATGGTCTCCGGAGTTCAACCCCTGTCTCTTCACAGGCTGCTTCCCACACAGCAGCCAAAGTGGCTTTTTAAAATGATGTCGTTACTTTGCTTAAAACCCTCCATCAGCCTCCTGGCTTGTTCAGAGCTGTGGTCTGTGCCCCCCGCGAGCTCTCTGCCCCCCACCCCCACTTCCTCACCGGGTGCTGGAAGGCATGCCATCATCTCTCAGCGCCCTGCTCAGATGTCACCTCATCAGGGAGGCCTTCCTGCACCGCCCGAGAAGAAACCCCTGGCCCTCTCACCACCAGCCTTACTCACACCCCCGACCTGCTTATTTTTCTGTTTGGAATTTAACCACCACGAGGAATGTGAGTATTATCTGTTCCTTTCAACTAGAAAGTAGAACAGAAGGACAGGCATCTCCTCATGCTTGCCGCTCTGTGACTTGCTGGGACTGTTACCAGCAAGTCATAGATGGTAAATAGTTGTAGACTGAATGAATGACTGGGAGATGTGACCTTTTTCTGTCGGGAAATAACTCAATATTGTTTTTTTTCGAATATTTATTCATCTTCCATTAAATTCCTTCACTGAGATGAAATGGTAGCTGTAATACAATATTTAACGCCTTTACTTATGAATAGCATTTACATGATTTAACCATTTGACACAGGTATTATCAAAGAGATGATGGCCATTCATTTGTTTCTTGGTTATTTATGGGTTATTAGAGCAGAAGACTAGTGGATATTTTAAGCTACCCTGACCATTCCATTTCTTCATCCTCAGTAATGATCTGCCCAAACTGATAAGTATCTGTGGCCATTTTTCAGTGGTTCCAGAGAAGAGTGTATTCTCTTTCTGGTGGATTCCTTTTATGGATTTAGCGCTGCGGCCGCTGCCCAGTATGTGCAGAGTCACGGCCCTCGGGAGCTCCTCGCCTGTGGCTGTGATGCTGAAATGTTGAGTGAGCCCAGCCTGGCCAGGGTCCACTCCCCAAAGCTGGGATCTGGGGAGGACAGGGATACCTGGTCGGGAACAGAGAGATGACTGGGGGTATCCCAGGAGAAAGGAAAGGAAGGGAATATAGAAAAAAGTATATTTATCCATATGTCACTTTGTTCAAAAAAGTATTGATGAGAGGGGGTAGGCTAAAGGATTCTGGACTCAGGGAGTTGTTAGGCAAAACCCCGGAGGTTGGGAGAGGGGTGGAGGGCGTTAAGAGTGTAAATGCAGATGAGAAGAGAGCACTGGGCAAGCTGTGGGGGTCGGGGTCCTGCTGTACAGGAGAATTTCAGCATGGGCCTTTAAGAAAGTCAGAGGGGTTTGGGGTGTTTTTTTTTTAAATCATCTAAAATAATTTAAAGTCACTGCTGTTTTAGTCCCATATATATATATGAAAAAGCTGGCTTAAAACCCAACATTCAAAAAACTAAGATCATGGCATCCAGTCCCATCACTTCATGGCAAATAGACGGGGAAACAATGGAAACAGTGACAGACTTTATTTTCTTGGGCTCCAAAATCACTGCAGATGGTGACTTCAGCCATGAAATTAAAAGAAAACTTGCTCCTTGGAAGAAAAGTTATGACCAACCTAAACAGCATATTAAAAAGCAGAGACATTGCTTTGCTGACAAAGGTCCATATCGTCAAAGCTATGGTTTTTCCAGTAGTCATGTATGGATGTGAGAGTTGAACCATAAAGAAGGCTGAGCGTCAAAGAATTGATGCTTTTGAACTGTGCTGGAGAAGACTCTTGAGAGTCCCTTGGACTGCAAGGAGATCCAACCAGTCCATCCTAAAGGAGATCAACCCTGAGTACTCACTGGAAGGACTGATGCTGAAACTGAAGCTCCAGTACTTTCGCCACCTGATGCAAAGAGCTGACTCATTAGAAAAGACCCTGATGCTGGGAAGGATTGAAGGCAGGAGGAGAAGGGGACAACAGAGGATGAGATGGTTGGATGGGATCCCTGACTCAATGCATGTGAATTTGAGCAAGCTCCGGGAGTTGGTGAAGGACAGGGAGGCCTGGCATACTGCATCCCATGGGGTTGTAAAGAGTCAGACACAACTGAGCGACTAAACAACTATATATCTGACTTTTGCTTCCTAGGTGGCTCAAAGGTAAAGAATCCACCTGCCAATGCAGGAGACATGGGTTCAGTCCCTGGGTTGGGAAGATCGGGAGGAGAAAATTACCCAGTATTCATGCCTGGAAAATCCCATGGACAGAGGGCTATAGTCCAGGGGATCACAAAGAGTCAGACACAACTGAGCAACTATGCACACACCCATACACATCTGACTTTTAATCTGGATTGTTTTCTCAAATATTCTTGAAACAAGGAAGCACAAATAGTAGAGTTTTTAATCCATGCCCCCTTGGAATTTTCATTGCCAAGCTTTTGTTTGTTTTTTCTTTCTGCCCCTGCTGTTTTATTTTGTAGTGGGAATTTAGACAGTAATGACTGAAAGACACATGATTTCTGTAAGTGGGTAGTCCCATTTGGCAACCACAGTAATAATACCATAGAGCAAAAATCTTTTTCTGGAAGGGTGTTTTTACACACAGAGTACCTGAAGGTGTCAGCATCCCTCCTCCTCCACCAGGTGGAGTTTACAGGTTTGGGTGGATCGTTAGTAACTTTGCCCTCATGCATCCAGTTTTGTTTGTATAAATGTATAATGACTCACTCAGAAGTCTTGCTGTTCATTTAGTAAATCAGGGAGCTTTATTTCTCTTGGTGTTCATTTCTGCTCTGACTCAGCAGCACCACAGGGTAGATTTCCCTGCAGAATAGACCATCTAAAAGCCGAGGACTTGATTTGTTCCTGCCTTCACATTTCTGCGTGTGTTTGAAAGCTCACCCTTAATCAATTCCATAAGGATGTTGTAAGGAAGAGTGGTGTACGTTATGAAGTGTTTCATTTCAGGATCAATTTTATTTTCCAAGAAAAAATATAAACTATCAGCCATACTAATGTAGCAGAAGTAGCGGCTGACTTAAAATAGGAGGGAGAATAGCATTTTCAGCTCTCCCAGTTTTAATCTAATTGAAATGTACATCTGCTGGTGGGAAGCTCAGGTCCAGAAGCTGCTCAGGGCAGAGTGGTCTCAAGTGCTGGCTTCTCTCCCCTGCTGCTTCCTTGCCTCCCATGGGAGTATCCCAGGTCCCTCATCACGCCAGGAAACCCCTCCTTCTCAGGAGCAGGCTCACGGCCGCTGTTCCTTTTGAGACTTCAGCCGCCATCACCAGATTCCTGCCTGACCGTGTATTCCTTGTTTCCCGGAAAACAAGTGGTGAAATTGCCCTTGTGTAATGTAGGGTCTTTCCACATATTAGCTTGCTGTCTCTTTCCCTTTAACCATGAACAGTCTTAACTAGTTTTGATAGCCACCTGCATATTTCACATGGGCAGCAGGGAAGTGCTGTCAGAAGTGGGGTCCTAGAACACTTTAGGAAGGACTGTTAGCCTCAGCACACTTGATGAAAGTCACGTAAGCCTTAACAGCCACTGCTAACAGGAGATGTGAGAATTTGCTCCAGATATTTAAGCCTTGATTAATCTCATTACCCTGGGAAATGGGTATAAACTTTTTAAAGGGAAAAACCCACAAGGATGTTATTTGGGAGAACCTGATTCTAAATGCCAGAGTTTGCTGCATAGCAACCAGAAACCTAAGGATTGTGTTTTTAGGTTTATTGAAAAAATTGGGGGAGGGGCAGGGGGCGCTTGGCCATTTAATTGATCTTTTCTGTAGCATACATAATCATCAAGAAATATCATCTCTGAGCTTTCACTTATTCAACAAAATTAAAGGCTCTCTAAAGGCCAGTGTTGCTACAGAGTATCCCACCATAATATTTATTTGAAAAATCATAACCGTTTGATAATGTCTTGGTCAGCTTCTGGTTTTCCTGGGAAGATTCCAAGCCTTTTTATTCCATGTTCGTATTTAATTATTCCTTTATATTTGCCTTGTTTGTTTTCATCAGAGATTTACTCCAGATTTATTTCTACTTACCTGCAGTATTTCTTCTCCTGATATCATCTCCAACCTTTTTCTTTTCTTATGGAATGTCCTAAACCTGTTTTCTTGTCTACCAACTCTTAACCCCACGTATCACGCACCAGCGTAGTGTGTGTGTTTCCTGGTTGATGGAGCACTTACTGTAGGTCCCTGTGGAGGTGCTGTGATGAAGGACCAAATGCTCCTGAGCTGTTGACTCTTCACTCCCCTTAGCAACATGGGCTGTATGGCTGCCCATCTTATCCTTCAGCAGATAAATTCTTGTTCTCACTTTTCAAATGGACTGAATTTAGAGATATTGGGAAGCATTTATTCTGAATTAAGCAGAGGGGACTGTAATCTTACCTAAGGCAACCATTAAATATTGGACATGTGCTGCCTCAAGTTTCCATTTAGTTTAAACCTAGCACCTCAAGCTATAATTATAGTAGGTGCTTATGAAAAGTCCTACCCTCCAGCCAGCTGTGCGCCTCCCTGGAATCTTGCCAGGCAAAATTATGTAGTCTCAGGAATTCTGTCCCTGTGTTCTTGGGATCTTAGTAAATAGTTCTTTTGTATTCACCTTTTGTGTCAGAAAATCACACCGCTGGCTATTTGCTTTTTATGCCCTGATCCAAAGAATGTTTTCGTCAACAGACTGCTGGGCTTCAGTGCTGGAATGCTGATATGTGCCCTTCACTGCCACGCTGGGAGAACCATTCAGAGTGGCAGAGTGCAAGTGGAAACACTGTTCTTGTTGGTGATGAAGTTCTTAGGATGGTGTGTGTAAGAAGATGCGGTTAGATCACAGGACTTAAACCCTGTATCACATTTACCCTGAAAATTAATTTAGTGAAGAACCAAATGAAGTTCTTTCAGAACGAAATTACCTGCAGGATATGTTTTTGTCACTAGGATGTTTGCAGAAGATATTTTTACTCCTTTTAAGAAAAACTTTCACACACAATATGAAACCATGATAGGTCTTGGAGCCTATAGTTAAAATAAAGAAGCGCTCCTGTCAGTAGTGAGCAACACAGACAGGACTGCCTTTTGGTTTACTTCCTAAAGTTAGCAAACGTTAAACTCTAGCCCATTATATAGTTAAGATGAAAACATAGTTTAACAAAAACCCATTATTGCAGTAGTCTCATGCTTTGGGAAACTTTTCCCCCACGTTGCCCTTGTTTGGATTTCAGAGAAATTATGAGGAAAAAAAAGAAAAATTGCAACAACAGAACATTGATGGAGGAGTTGCCACTGACCTCCCAGGGGAGCCAGTCTGAGGGAGGCCCCAGACTCAGCCAGCAGGGGTCGCTGTTGGGCAGCGATGAGAGGGCAAGCCTGCAGGGCATCTAACTGAATGAAATGGGATTTGGAAATACATCCATCTTCAGGGAAACGGTTTGATGAGTTAATTTTGAAAAACACTATGGCTGCACTGCTTACCTTCCTTTTCCCTCATAAATTTAAATTTACAGAAAATAAAATTCACATTACAAATATGTAGAATTGTACTGAGTACTGGAAATTTTTCTTTATAATGAGTTGAGAGTGTGTCCAGGAGGAGGCAAATTAAATAGAACTTTTAGAAGCCATTTATCTATGAACTTATTAAGTAAGTATGGCTTCTTTACTTCTGTTCTTGGGTCCCTGGGAGTTGCAGAGGGGTGGCCGACAGCTTTCGCCCCACTGGAGTTCCAAATAGGAAAAGGAGTGTGTCAAGGCTGTATATTGTCACCCTGCTTATTTAACTTATATGCAAAGTACATCATGAGAAACACTGGGCTGGAAGAAGCACAAGCTGGAATCGAGATTGCCGGGAGAAATATCAGTAACCTCAGATATGCAGATGACACCACCCTTATGGCAGAAAGTGAAGAGGAACGAAAAAGCCTCTTGATGAAAGTGAAAGAGGAGAGTGAAAGAGTTGGCTGAAAGCTCAACATTCAGAAAACTAAGATCATGGCATCTGGTCCCATGACTTCATGGGAAATAGATGGGCAAACAGTGGAAACAGTGTCAGACTTTATTTTGGGGGGGCTCCAAAATCACTGTAGATGGTGATTGCAGCCAGGAAATTAAAAGACGCTTACTCCTTAGAAGAAAAGTTATGACCAAGCTAGATAGCATATTCAAAAGCAGAGACATTACTTTGCCAACAAAGGTCCATCTAGTCAAGGCTGTGGTTTTTCCAGTAGTCATGTATGGATGTGAGAGTTGGACTGTGAAGAAAGCTGAGCACCAAAGAATTGATGCTTTTGAACTGTGGTGTTGGAGAAGACTCTTGAGAGTCCCTTGGACTGCAAGGAGATCCAACCAGTCCATTCTGAAGGAGATCAGCCCTGGGATTTCTTTGGAAGGAATGATGCTGAAGCTGAAACTCCAGTACTTTGGCCACCTCATGCGAAGAGCTGACACATTGGAAAAGACTGATGCTGGGAGGGATTGGGGGCAGGAGGAGAAGGGGACGACAGAGGATGAGATGGCTGGATGGCATCATTGACTTGATGGACGTGAGTTTGAGTGAACTCCAGGAGTTGGAGATGGACAGGGAGGCCTGGCGTGCTGCCATTCATGGGGTCGCAAAGAGTCAGACACGATTGAGCGACTGCACTGAACTGAACTGAACACTCCCTGTAGCTCGATGGTAAAGAGTCTGCCTGCAATACAGGAGACCAGGGTTCGAACCCTGGGGTCAAGAAGATCCCCTGGAGAAGGGAATGGCTACCCACTCCAGTTTTCTTGCCTGCAGAATTCCATGGACAGGGGAGCCTGGCAGGCCACAGCCCATGGAGTCACAGAGTCAGACATGACAGGAACTAACACTACTACGACATTGTACATACCAAGGAAGGAAGAGGTGTCAGAGTGCATCTTATTGGAATAATGATGTGGCCCTTAAATTCTGGCTTCCCGCTGTATTTAAGTCATTTGACTTCCTTGCGTGAGATGAGTTTGGTGTCTGGTCTGCCACAAGTGGCTGTCAGGTTTAAACATGACAGTCCAGTAAAATATTGGCAAGCTGCTTCTGTAAAAGACCTGATAATAAATATTTTAGGCTTTATGGGCCACACAGTCTCTGTCATGATGATGAAACTCAGTGAGTGTGCACAAAAGTTGCCATAGACAGTATGTCAACAATGAGCCTGGCTGTGTTCCCATAAAACTTTGTGTAAAAGAAAAGGGGGAGCCACGTGGGGCTTGGCAGGCCCTGATATATACTAGGAAGTCAGTGTCATGTGCCATCGTAGTTACTGAGCTCAGCAACAGCCTGTAGCAAAATGCACAGTGTCACAAAGTCAGAAACGGTAGCTTCCGGGGTAGTTAGCACATCTGTGTCCTTGACCTTGCTGACTTGTGGTCGTGGGCAGGTCACTTTCCCGGTCTTCTATCAGCACAGGCTCTGAGTGGATAGGAATGGTCTTCTCTGGAGGCTATATTTACAGCACAGTAATATGAAAGGGCTTTTTTTTTTTAAAGCACAAATGCAGGGGGCAGAGGTCTGGGCTTTGTTTTGGCGCTCAGGGTATTTAAAAGGATGCCTTTGTCTCAGGCTTCTTTAAGGTATCTGTTGTATCTTCTTTCTGCCACTCTGGAGTATCCACCCTGTTTAACAAGTATGGAATGACCCGAAACTCACTTTCAAGTTTCCAAACTTTGACAGCGGTCTTCCCCCTTCAGAAGCTTCATGACCCAGTGCACACAGGGAGATAAACACTATTCAGTCCTTATCTTGGGACAGAAAACTTCAGTAAGGAACCCCAGCTCTTCTGAAGTTCTCTGTGGGCTGCAGGCACATGGCTGTGTCCAGGGAGAAGGCTAAGTCTAGAGACACCAGCGTTTTCCCACCCCTAATACTGCGAACCTTGATCCTGAAGTGTGTCATCTGGGCAAAGACAGATTAAAATGGAGCCAAGTAGTTTTACCTCCTTCCCCATTAAAACGCATATGGTTTTCTTTATATACTCTTTCATGTAAATTGCATACGCTGAAATTTAATATCTATATGTACAATTAAAAATTTTAAAGATTTATAGTATAACTGATTCTTAAACTTCCATATTCACTATAAAATACAGCATATTTGTTGTGATATTTCAAAGGTTATCAGTTTGCTTTCTCCTTCGGGCTTGTATTTTACACGTTCTACTCTTTGTAATAAAATAATTACTTGAAGCTTTTAATGTCTGTGTAAACATTCAACTCCCTCATGCATATTTAGAAGCTAGGTTATTGACTATAATTCATTGATGACCTTCTTGCAGATCATTCTCTGGTTGGGTTTTTATAATACGACATTGGAACGTGGAGTATTTAGCACAGACTCAGGAGCCACATCAGCCTGGGTTTGAATCTTGGTTCTGACACTTCTGAGCTGTGGGCTCCACCCTGTAAAATAATTCAGTGCTTTTTAAATTTTTTTAAATCATTGAGAAAAAAAATCATGTCCTTAATTAGTTTTTGTTTTATCTGTGATCAGATAGCAGTGCTTGGTGTGTAGAGTCTACGCGGGTTCTCCTGGAGTCTCGCTGACTAGAACCAGAGTAGAGAGAACTGCAATATGGGTACAAGATTTAAGAGTGTGTGTATGTTGGGGGGGTGGGGCGGGGACAGGGGCGTTAGGGTGTATTTTGGAGAAATTTCCTGAGCTTTTAAATTAAACAAGAGACATGTTGGAATTTATCTCAGTTAATAGTTTCCTATGAAACAATAGGAGGAGAGAAAAAAAATGCATGTCAGAAAGAGAAATCTGAATGAGCATAATAAGGACAACAGGGAGATGGGGGTTGTGTACACTTTTCTGAATGAGACAGGATCTTGGTGTCAATAGAGTAAAATGAAGATCCTGGAGCGTTGGCAAATAGATTGATGTCATTTTTTTTGTTCGTTTTTTTTAAGATTATTTTGGTCTCATAGAAAAGTTGAAAAGCTAGTAGAGCGTATACTCTTTATCCGGCCTCCCCTATCCGAGCATCTTACATGACCATATGACACTCGTCGATACTAAGAACCCAACCCCAGCTCAGGACTGCCAGCTGGAGAGCAGGACTTGCTGGTTTTCCCTCTGATGGCCTTTCCCGTCCCAGGCTGTCCTTCAGGAGCCCACATCGCATCCGGCAGTCATGGCTCCCCAAGCCTTCCCTGTCTCTCATGACCTCGACATTGATAAAGAGTTCTTGTCAGTTACTCCATAGAATTTTCTCAACCTGAGGTTTTCTGATACATGCTCGTGCTGGATTGAGGTTATGCTTTCTTGGGGAGGCGCCATAGGGTGACTGTGACTTTCTTGGGGCATCATATCAGGTACCTTATGTCACTGCGTTTCATGGGTCACGTGAGCCTCCATTCCTTGGCCAAGGTGATGTCTGCCAGGACTCCCTACTGTAAACTTAACTCTTGTTCCCTTTATGCATATTAAATATGGGTGGAGATACCTTAAAACTATGTAGATATTCTGTTTATGCATTGATGGACCTTGCCTGTGGTATTACTGTGGTATTCTAATTCATTAATCAGAGTTTTTCTGCACCGAAAAGTTACCATTTCTCCATTTGTTCATCCATCCATTCATTCATTGACTTCCATATGGACTTAAGGCTGTGTACTTCGTTCTTTGGGTTACAGGTCCAGTGCTGTTATTTATTGTGTAGCTCAAGTTCTCAGTGGCCATTGAGAGCTCTTTGAGGTCTGTTCCTATGCCCTTTCAATATGCTGCTGCTTTTTTTATTATTATTATTTTTCTTTAAGCTATTCTTTACTCTTTGACACCTCAGGATGTTCCAGCCCTGGAATTGACCGTTTCTCCAGGGACCCCTGGTTCCCTTTATTGGCGAATGGTATTTAGGAACCAAGATCTAACCACTAGGTGATGCGTTTCTGGCTGCTAACCTGTCACTGCTTCTAACCCCTCTTGTTGGATAGAGCTGGGAAATATCCGTATGTATACTAAATCATACGTACACACATCTGTATTTACTTCTGGGTACACACATAAACACACACACACACACACACACAAATGAGAGCATGAGTCCATACTGATAATTCTAGTTCCAGTCCAGCCCCACAGTTTTATTCTATCTAGCCTGTTCCATTTCCTTTTTTTCTTTCTCCTACAGTGAGAAACCTGGTTCTCATCTACAGTATGTTCACCTATCTGTTCCACTCGTGACTTCACTTTCACTTTTCACTTTCATGCATTGGAGAAGGAAATGGCAACCCACTCCAATATTCTTGCCTGGAGAGTCCCAGGGACAGAGGAGCCTAGTGGGCTGCCGTCTATGGGGTCGCACAGAGTCAGACACGACTGAAGCAACTTAGCAGCAGCAGTATACCAATAAAATAGTTCCAGAAATGCTGACCCACCTGTGAAACAGATTTATAATCACAGCACAGTGTCTTTGGGCAGCTCTTTTTGTCTTTTGCCATATTATCTTCTTCATAGCTCAGCTGGTAAAGAATCCACCTGCAATGCAGGAGATCTCACTTTGATTCCTGAGTCCGGAAGATCCCCTGGAGGAGGGATAGTCTGCCTACTCCAGTATTCTTGGGCTTCCCTTGTGGCTCAGCTGGTAAAGAATCTGCCTACAATGTGGGAGACCTGGGTTCGATCCCAGGGTTGGGAAGATCCCCTGGAGAAGAGAATGGCAACCCACTCCAGTATTCTGGCCTGAAGAATTCCTTGGACAGAGGAGCCTGGCAGGCTACAGTCCATGGGGTCTCAAAGAGTTGGACACAACTGAGTGACTTTCACTTTCACTTTTTCATATTATCTGGTCAGAACCCCTTCTGCCAGGGTTGCCTGGGTCGTGGTTGTGGGGTTTGTTTGTGCTCAAGTCATCAGTCTCAGCTTGCATTTCATCTTGAATTTTTCCCACATCCTGGTTAATTATGCTTTTATTTACATACCATAAAATTCACTTTATGGTGTACAGTTCTATGGTTTTTGACAAATGTGTAGAATTGTATATGTTGTTGTTCAAGTACTAGGCATGTCCAGCTCTTTGCAACCCATGGACTGCAGCACACCAGACTTGCCTGTCCTTCACTATCTCCCAGAGTTTGCTCAAACTCACATCCATTGAATCGGTAATACCATCCAACTATCTCATCCTCTGTCATCCCCTTTTCCTCCCACCTTCAATCTTTCCCAGCATCAGGGTCTTTTCCAAGTGAGTCAGCTCTTCGAATCAGGTGGCCAAAGTATTGGAGCTTCAGCTTCAGCATCAGTCCTTCCAGTGAGTGTTCAGGGTTGATTTCCCTTAGGATTGTATATCCACCCCACAATTCCATGTAGAATAGTCCTATCACCCTGCAAGTCCCCTGTGCCATTTATGTGCAGATAACTGCTCCTCCCGCACCCCCATAAGAGACCCTAGCAACTACTGATCTCTTTTCCTCCCTGTATTTCTCTGTTTTCCTGAGTCTCATATGAAAGGAATCAGAATAAGTAGCTTTTGGAGTCTGGCTTCTTTCACTTAGTAAAATGCACGTGAGATTTATCCATGTTTTCGTGGGAGTCCATTCCTTTATATTGCTGAGTAGTATTCTACTGTCTAAATGTGCCATAGCTTCTTGTCCACTGACTACTTGAATGATATCTGAGTTTCTTCCAGTATTTGGCAGTCATAAATAAAGTTGCTATAAAACATTCATATACAGGTTTTTATGTGAATGAAGTTTCCATTTCTGCAGGGTTTGATACTAGAAGTAGAATAGCTGGGTCATTAGCTTGGTGTATATTTAGCTTTGGCAGAAACTGTCAAACTCATTTACTACTATTTGGTTTTTCAAAGTGTCTAGACCATTTATTCTAACAGGCGTATAGTGGCATTTCATGGTGGGTTCAATTTGCATTTCCCTAATGATTGATGACGAGCATGCATCTGTGTGCTATTTGCTTTCCAGTTGTCTTTGGTGAAGCGTCTTCAAGGATTTTGCCCATTTTTTAAAGTGGGTTGTTTGCTTTCTTATTGTTGAATTTGGGTAGTTTTCAATATATTCTGAATATAATTCCTTTGTCAGAAATGTGATTTTCAGACGTTTTCTTCCAGTCTGTGGCTTATCTTATTCTCTTTTACAGTGTCTGTCTCAGAGCAAAGTTTTCTTAATATTGATGAAGCCTGGTTTATCCATTTTTTAAATTAATTGTGCTTTTAGTGTCATATGTGAGTTTTTGTTTTTTTAAAATTCCTTTCAATGGGCATAGAATTCTGTTTTGTTTTCCTATGATTATTACTTTGTTTTTCATTGGTAACATTTCGTTTTTCTCCCCCATAGTTTCTTCTCACAGCTGAAATTCCCACTTGGTATTATACGTTGCTCACCATTCTCATCAGAGCTTTTAAAATACTATATTGATCAACTATTTTAAATTCTCTGAAAGCTCTAACATCTGTATCATATCTGACTGGTTCTGATTGCTTTTCCTCTTCTATTTTTTCTTGCCTTTTTGGATGCCTTGTAATTTTTGTTGAGAGCTAGACATCTTGCGTAAGACAATAGAGACCAATGTAAATAGCGTTTATGCCTGGCAAGTCCCTTCAGGTGAGAGTTGAAGCCTTGCTGTTTCCGGTCAGGAGCTGGACTGGGTTGGAGAGCTCTGTTGCTGTTAAGATTACTACCATCAGAGCACGAAAGGGTTCAGATTCCTAAAGAGGCATTTCTTGTTTGGGGTGCGGGTTGGATCGTAAGAGAAATGCTTGTTCCATTCCCGTTTTAGGTCTTCCCTTTGCGCTCTGCATCAGAGAGGGTGCTGAACACATTCTGTTCTTCTCCTGATGCTCTTCCTGCAGTATTTTGCTGTCAGCTCTCACTTGAGGCACCTTAGCCTGGCATTAGGGGGTGAAGAGGAGGATGGGGTGGCACTCTGTTCTGGGCCTGCCCCAGCCTTCTGTGGGCACCCTGTCCTCGGGTCCCTGGGCTCTTGCCCTCTTGTTCTCCTGCCCCAGCTCAGCAGTTGTGGTGGGCTCAGCCAGCAACCCTGAACCTCCTTAGGGAGCAGAGTTGTGTTTTTCCTCTTACTCACTCCATTTCCTCACCACAGTAAATTCTCCCCAGTGTCCCAGGGCAGTGATGCTTCAGCGCTCCTCTTCACAGGGCAAAGTGTTTGTTCCCTATGGAGAGAAGGGAGGGGATGCAGGGCCCCGCACCTCCTAAATGCTGCTTCTCTCCCCTGGATCCCAACTACTGTGGATGCTTAGTCCGCTTTTCTGTGGGGTTGAACGGTGATCATCATCTACAACCTGAAGGAAGATGTAGCCTCAGAGGGTCCACCCAGCCCCTCCCGCCTGCACTCGGCCCTGACCAGTCTGTCCACCGTTGAGCCAGCCTCTGACCGTGCGTGTCCTGCCGCGTCTGCCCCGGATGACTCAAGCTCGTCTCCCTTCTCTTATATAGAGGCTCCTTGGAGCTTGGGCTGTTTGATGGGACTCCAGCCTTACGATGGATTTGGGGAGAGTTGTAAATTTAAAGTTAGGCCTGTTCTTAAAAAAAAAAAAAAAGAAAAGAAAACAGTAGTAGCTTTTGAGCAAGTCTCACCGTAGTCGGGCTTTGCAGCAGGACTGGCCTCTGATGAAATCGGCTTCCCTCTCCAGTCATCTCTTCCCTCGCCTCAGTCATTCAGTTTCTTCTGTTTTGTTTTCTACTTTCTCTTATGAAAGAATTTTTTTCTCTTATTAAAATCTCTAAAAATATAACTGATTTGGCATTCATGTGGCAAATTCAAAACATATGAGGGATGATGGTCTAATTTTAGAATTTCAACATCACAGGGTATCATAGAGGGATCTTGAGGAAGGGGGCAGAGCACCTACCCAGACCGTGCCCGACCCACATCCAGTGCGGGCACCTGGTGGAATTCAGTAGATCGGTGCTACTTTATCTATTATTTTATAACAAGATAGTAGAACCCATAAAACAGAAGGCATGAAATCACATAGTAGAAGCCTACATGTATGTTTTAAGCACAAAAGTAACATGTGCTTGAGATTTTTTTAAAAAGTTCTAATCTGTTCTATCTCCTAGAAATAATCATCCATAAATGTGTTGGTGTTGATACTTCAAGATTCTTCTCTAAGAACTTATCTTTGTAATATAGAAAGAGTAATAAAGTAAATTAATACACAGACCATTTGGGAAACCCAGGAAAGATACCTGTTAGTTATTTCTCTGTTCACATTTTTTCTCTTCAAAACATACATGTAAATGCAGACTGTATTGCAGCAAAGCTGAATGTCATATAGCTCAGTGACAGTGAATGGGGTGGAGATTTTACATTGCTCTTCCGTTGAACTGTTAAAACTCTATTAGCTTTCTAAGGGAAAGTGCCTCTGATTTTGCAAGTTTTGAATAGACAAGGTTTTAAATCCAGTCTCACGTGCACTTATGAGAATTTTAAAACTATTCCCTGGACTATCTTGACTATTCCTTGTTAAACATAGTCTCACATGTCATTATATGGCTGATATTAATGACTTTTAACTAATATTCCATTTCCTATGAGAAATGGGTTGAGTCATCATGGAAAAAAAAAAATTACAGAATATTACTACTCAGAGAACAGCAGAAACATGCCTAAAATGCTATGCGAATATCATGGAAAATTATTTTTTGCAAATACGAAATGCCACCAGTATTTTGGTTTCATTTTAATTTGTTCAACAAAAGGGCGGTATAAACAAGTAGAGAAGAAGAGCCCAGAGAATGAGTTGCAGTGAACTCTCGGTTCACTTTCTCTGTAGAGTTCAGGCTTCTTTTGGAGGTATAAAATTTGAGGCTTCGGTTTCTGGTCTGCACTATGTATCACCCTCTGCCCGTCTGCTCTGGCGAGGTTTGTCCACCTTCCGCGTCCTCCAGGAAGCCCTCCTGGTCACTCCCCTCCTCCACAGGCGCATCCCTCCAATGCCCCCTGTCCTGACTGCCTTCCTCCCCGTGTCATCCTCCCCGACTAAACTGGGGGCTCTGTGTGGGCAGCGTCCTGGCCTTGAATATTCCTCGCAGTATTGTCAAGCTTATAAAAAAAGAAGATGCCATCCGTTAAACTTGCATAAGCATCTATAACATCCCCTCTCGGTTGTTTTTTCTCAGACGAGAAACAGAGGTTCAGTTTCGAGAGGTCTGGATACGACCCGGAGGAATCCGACGGCGCCGAGGACGACGACATCGAGAACGAGGAGGAGGACGAGGACAGCCAGGCCGAGTCGGTGCTGTCGGCCGCGCCCTCCGCCGCCGCCAGCCCGCAGCACCTGCCCGCCAGGGGCGGCCCTCGGGACCCCACGGGTGCGGACGAGGACGCCAGCGCCCCCGAGGGTTCTCCCGGGGGGCCCGCGGACACGATGGACGTGCTGCCAAGGGCACTGCCCACCAAGATGACGGTGCTGAGCGCGCTGCAGTCCGACCGCGGCGGGAGCCCGGGGTCCCCTGGCAGCGCCGGGCCGCGGGCAGCAGGTAATGCGGAGGCAGCCGCCCGCCCACCCGAGGGAGCGCCCAAGTCCCCGTGTCACCAGATGTCTGTGGACTACCCCGACCCCGAGGAGATGCTGAGCGGCTCTGCGGCAAGAAAGGCTGTGGCTTTAACGCAGGTAATGGATCCGTAACCGTTTTCCTTTTGACTTCAGGAGTTAACGTACTGAAATTGCTCATTTGTAGCTAGATCAGTTTTTTGTTTTTTTGTTTTTTTTTTTTAACTTTATTTTCTTTTGATTTAAGGCTAAAGGACATTTATGCCCTTTGGATTCGTGTTATGTATCTTAGTCAAAGTTCATCTATTGTATTATAAATCTATAAAAGAACCAAGTAGATCTCTGCAGTATGCTCTTTACTACTATTTGGTTTTTTATAAATATCTTGGAATAAAAAATATTTGTGTGTCAATGGAGAATATGAGTCTTGAGACCTTCGTTTTCCATGGCGTCCTCTGAGATGATCTTCCACTGGCATTGATATGATGGATTTGCACTAATTATCCAAAGGGTTTGTATGTTACCCTTATTGACAAGGCAGCTACCAGTTTGACACCCCCACCCCTCCCACCCAAAAGAAAAAAAAAAAGTATTAAGAAGTTCACTTTGCTTGAATCATCAAATTGCTGTCACCACTTAGGAAAGCTTCCTGCCCAAGAACTAGCTCAGAACCAGACTCAGGAAAGTCACCCTCCAGCGAGCAGTGGATAATGTCCTGCTTTTACACACCCTGGCAGGCTCCTGAGAAATCTGTTTTCTCTCATGGACAGTTCTTTTACCTCTGGGATGAACTGAGGATCACCATAGCATTTATTTCTAAATGTGGTAGATTTTGGTTTGCTGGGTAACACTAGAGAAAACTCGGAAGACTATGAAAGCTTGAATTACTAGAGCCTATCCTACGTTAATATTATTTAATTAAATTACATTCATATTTAAGTAGCATTAAGATTTAAATTAGTATATACATTAATGGAGTTCTGTAATGACATATCAAGAAAAAGTGAATATTTAGATGATAATCCTGGGTGGGAAAATTGGCAGGATTTACTCCTCCTACTGTTTCGTTCCTTTCCTATTAGTCACTTGTGCTCTAAGCTTCTGCCCCTAAGTCTCTCACACACCTACCGGTGTCTGGAGGTCCGGTTTTCAGTAGACATTTCATCCACTTAGAATAAATGAACAAATGAAAACTGCAGACCTCTTTGTTAATGGAAGCTCTTTATTTCATAAATGAGTAGTCCTCCAGTTAACTCCACCACCCCCCCTCCTCCCCGAGTCGATACTCATGGCCAACTAAGATCTCAGAATTTCTCAGTAATTCCTAATCTCTAAACTAGGGTGGAGCTAGAGGTGCCAGCAATAATGATAGCAGTGGAAGAAGAAGATAATTCTGGCCGCCTCTCAGGGTTAATTTTGGTATAAATGACATGATATCCAGGAAATCCGTGTGAAAATTAAGTACTATACAGAATCTGTGGTGGTTATTTATTCTAGAAAATAAAGAGCTTCAAGGGTGTAATAGGAATTTTGCTTTTAAAATCAACATACCAACATTTAGCAAGCTTATTTTTATGAAATCGTTGTTATACACTTTTACCTTAGGACAGAAGACACTTTTTACAAGAGCTAAAACTTTTGCTCAGTGACTAATAAGGAAGCTGAGGCATGAAGAGATGATTCCGTCTTGTCTTTCAGGGCCCACCATGCCTGAGCCTTCCTCGTCCCCCGGCGTCTGAGCGCAGCCCTCAGCCGGGAGGGGCTCCTCCGTCCACCTCGCCTCTGCCCGGGCCTCAAGAGCAGAAGCCGCAAGCCGCCTTGCCTCCACCCACAGGCCTGCCTTCTCCGCAGACGCACCTGTTCAGCCACCTGCCTCTGCATTCCCAGCAGCAGTCGAGGACACCCTATAACATGGTTCCGGTCGGGGGGATCCAGGTGGTCCCCGCCGGCCTCACCTATTCCACCTTCGTCCCCATCCAGGCCGGGCCAGTGCAGCTCACTATCCCGGCTGTCAACGTCATCCACAGACCACTGGGCACCCCGGGGGACTTAAGCGCAGACGTGCCAGGCGCCGCCAGCCCCGCGGGCGTGGCCGAACTGAGCAGCGTGGTGCCCTGTATCCCCATCGGCCAGATCCGTGTGCCGACGCTGCAGCCCCTGCCGGCCCTGAGCATGGAGACCGTCAACATCGTGGGCCTGGCCAGCGCCAGCCTCGGCCCACCGGTGCGCCCGCCGGGGCTGGCCCTCAACGCCGTGGGGCTGCAGGTGGTGGCCGCCAACCCCGCCTCCCAGAGCAGCCCCGCACCCCCCGCGCCCATCCCGGGCCTCCAGATCGTAAACATCGCCCTGCCCACGCTCATCCCCTCGGTGAGCCAGGTCCCCGTGGATGCCCAGGGCGCCCCTGAGATGCCCGCTCCCCCAAACAGGGCTCCTCGGGAGGCGCCGCCCACGCAGCCTTCTGCCGGGGCGCATCCCTGCGGCAGGACCCCATCCCCGCAGGGCTCACCCGGAGTCCAGCGGGAAAGTGCACAGAAGGGTCTAGATCCGCCTGCCCCGGCCAGAGACCAGGCAAGGCGGGACAGCTCCAGTCCCAGGGACACGGGGAAGGGGGCCTTGGCGAATCACCTGAAGCCCCGGCACGACACCCCTGGCGCGCCCTGCAAACCAGCCTCGGCGCCCCCGCCGGGCCGGCCGAGGCTCCCCCTGGACCCGGAGGGACCCCGGCCCCCGCACCGGAGGCCGGTCACCCAGTTCAGCGACGTGAGTAGCGACGAGGATGAGGACAGGCTTGTGATCGCCACCTAGGGGCTGTTTATTCAGGGGGGGTGGTTTGGTTTGGGGGTTTTTTTGGTTGTTTTTTGTTTTTTTGGTTTTTTTATATAAACACTTACAGGTTTCTTTGAAAACCCTCCTTTCCTTAAAGCACATTTTTCTGACATAAACTCATGACTAATCTTTGTGCAATCATGAACTTTTGACCAATAATTGTTGTTTTGTGTCAGCTCCAGCCATTTTTGTACATGTTGTATAGACAATTGTGCCTTTTAGGAGTTTTATGTTTAGAAACTGTACAGATTGTTGAATATCTATATACAAAAGTATATATTATATATGTACATGAAAGCCAGGTAGTTATTTGTGTTTAGCAAGAAAAACCTGTCAAATAAATCCAATGATTAAATTATATGTTGCACTGTTAAATATTAAATTTTTATGGCTGTGGGGCAGAGTTTCTGTGTATAAATTAGTATGTAAACTCCATATTTATTGTATTCATATTAGTCTTTGAAAATGGGTCTGTCCTCCTTGTGTAAGACAGTAACTTTACACTTCAGACAGATTTTCCGTGTTATGAAATGTTTCAGTAAAGTTGTTCACTGACTTTGCCGTTGCTTTGGTGGTGGTTTCTTTATGTCATGTAGTGACCAGCAACCTGCTTTCGAAAGAGAGCCTGAGGTTAACATTCCTGCCACGCTCACCCCCACCCCCTGTATTTTTGAGAAATCAGGGCTTTATAGTTACTGCCGAGGGAAATAGCCAAGAGACCAGTTTTTCCAACTTATGAGGAATAATTTTGTAGCTATTTTGAGAAGATTCAGTACTTAAGAACACTACAGGTAAGTGTATTTAGCATAAGGACAGAAAAGGGCAAAGTTCGTAAAGGTGGGTATGACAGCTTCTGAGAAATGTATAATGTTACAAGTCAATCCTGAGAGCTTGGCTTGGGCGAAGCCCATGAGCTCCAGAGGCCTCAGCCCAGGTTTGCGTGAGCACCGGCCTCTGTGTCCCCTGGGCCCTGCTCCTTACAGCCGGAGACCTCCGACCTGGACCAAACCATGGGAGGTCTGGGCTTCACAGAAGAAGCAGACTTGAAATTACTTAAGTTGACTCTTTAGAAATGATTGCTTCCCGTCCAGAGAGGCAATGGGGAGGGGACCCACAATTGCACCTGCGATGATGTGCAATATTACCTGAGGCTACAGGTGCTTCATTTGTGAAAAAATGTGTTAATGTTGGAATTTGAAGCAATGCATTCATGTTTTTCAAGGCCTGCTTGGTGAAGATCTGGGAGACATGAAGTCGGTAGGACAGCAGTGCATGAGGGAAATAGTCTAAGGAGTTTGGGAGCCTGATGTTACCCAGCCCCGGCTCCAAACCTGGGGCTTGGGGAAAGAGCCTGTCATCTGGGCCTGTGAGCCCCAATCTAAATTATGACCTCTAGAATATGCCCCTGTCCCAGTAGGCTCTGATAGATCAGTGATGCTTTTGATGCATGCTTCAATCTACATTTATTCTTGCCCACAGATTAAGTAACAGATACCACAACAACAATAAAACTATGTTTTATATCCCAAGATGTACTTGAAAAGAGTTCTGGAAACATCATAGGAATTGTACTGGTCTAACAAAGTGGTTGTTGAAAATGAGGGCCATTGTCTGTCAGACTTCTCAAAATAAGTTTTAACTTTGCGTCACACCTCTTACAATTTTGTTGCCTAAAATTTTAAAGCAGTATAATAAGTATTCTTGCTTCCTAGTCACATTTTAAGTACATATGACGAAGCTAAATTCAAAAGCAATGCTAAGAATTTTGGCATTGAGGTGGGTTTGTTTGTTTTTATAGTTTATATAAATAGAATTTTCTTAATTTGAAGAATTCCTACATATTCTGTTCAGTTGCTCAGTTGTGTCTAACTCTTGGCGACCCCATGGACTACAGCATGCCAGGCTTCCCTGTCCATCACCAACTCCCAGAGTTTACTCAAACTCATGTCCATTAAATCAGTGATGCCATCCAACCATCTCATCCTCTGTCGTTCCCTTCTCTTCCCACCTTCAATCTTTGCCAGCATCAGGGTCTTTCCAAATGAGTCAGTTCTTCGCATCAGGTGGCCAAAGTATTGGAGTTTCAGCTTCAACACAAGTCTTTGCAATGAATATTCAGGACTGATTTCCTTTACGATGGACTGGTTGGATCTCCTTGCAGTCCAAGGGACTCTCAAGAGTCTTCTCCACAATTCAGAAGCATCAATTCTTTGGTGCTCAGCTTTCTTTATAGTCCAACTCTCACATCCATACATGACTACTGGAAAAACCATAGCCTTGACTTGGCAAAGTAACGTCTCTGCTTTTTAATATGCTGTCTAGGTTAGTCATAACTTTACTTCCAAGGAGTAAGTGTCTTTTAGTTTCATGGCTGCAGTCACCATCTACAGTGATTTCGGGGCCCCCCCAAAATAAAGTCAGCCACTGTTTCTATTGTTTCCCCATCTATTTGCCATGAAATGATGGGACCAGATGCCATTATCTTCATTTTCTGAATGTTGAGCCTCAAGCCAACTTTTTCACTTTCCTCTTTCACTTTCATCAAGAGGCTCTTTAGTTCTTTACTTTCTGCCATAAGGGTGGTGTCATCTGCATATTTGAGGTTATTGATATTTCTCCTGGCAATCTTGATTCCAGCTTGTGCTTCTTCCAGCCCAACATTTCTCGTGATGTACTCTGCATATAAGTTAAATAAGCAGGGTGACAATATACAGCCTTGACGTACTCCTTTCCCTATTTGGAACCAGTCTGTTGTTCCATGTCCAGTTCTAACCATTTCTTCCTGACATGCATACAGATTTCTCAAGAGGCAGGTCAAGTGGTCTAGTATTCCCATCTCTTGAAGAATTTTCCACAGTTTGTTGTGGTCCACACAATCAAAAGCTTTGGCATAGTCAATAAAACAGAAGTAGGTATTTTTCTGGAACTCAATCTTGCTTTTTTGATGATCCAGCAGATGTTAGCAATTTGATCTCTGGTTCCTCTGCCTTTTCTAAATACAGCTTGAACATCTGGAAATTCACAGTTCATGTACTGCTGAAGCCTGGCTTGGAGAATTTTGAGCATTACTTAACTAGCGTGTGAGATGAGTGCAATTGTGCGGTAGTTTGAGCATTCTTTGGCATTGCCTTCTTTGGGATTGGAATGAAAACTGACCTTTTCCAGTCCTGTGGCCACTGCTGAGTTTTCCAAATTTTCTGGCATACTGAGTGCACAAGTAAAGCTAGTGGAGGTGATGGAATTCCAGTTGAGCTGTTTCAAATCCTAAAAGATGATGCTGTGAAAGTGCTGCACTCAATTCCCACCTTTAACCAAATAATAAATGTTATGGTATGCTTGGATGTTCCCTTGAAAATTTCATAATGCCATGACATCCCTTAGGCTTATTTTGTACTCTTTTTAAGATTCATTACATTGCACACATATCTTTAGTATCACTGACTATAATGCTTTCATGTAGCTTTCAAATATTTTGCTAGCGTTTGAAATATGTAGCTAAATCAGAAACATATCAAAGTTTGTGTCATTATTTTTTTAAATAGTCCCATGACTAAAATATAAGGGAGTAATTTTGAACTGTTTCTCCAAAGTCATCTTGTCCTAAGAAGCAAGTCATTCTCAGATTATCAATGACTTGCAAATATGACTTGAATAAATTATGTACAAGTAATCCAGAGAGCTGGGAAACTATGTTTGTATGCTTCATGAAAGATCCAGGTTAGTAAAGAAATAGAATGCAAGGATATAACCAATTTCTCTAAATTATTAGCAAAACAGGTGAAAAACATAATGTGAAGTAACTTGAGCATATTGTATGAATCCACTGACACCATCAGAAGTGTCGGAAATAGCAAAAGCATCAAAATTCATTTGTCTAGTTTTCAAAGATTAGTCCATCTATTTTATGAATATCTGTTATGAGTTAACAGAAATCACTTGTCTTAAAGTAGCTCCTTATTCCCCAAACTTTAGGCTACAAGAGTAATTATTTCAGAATGAGATGATCAACTGATAACATTTAATATAGAGACTTTGTTTCTCATTTTTTTCAAAATATAGTCATGATTTTCCTTTCACAGAAATGATATAAATAACACTTTTCTTATTAATCTCTGACCTAATTTTAAATGGAGGGGATTAACAAGGATTAGGGGTCATTATTTTCATTGGAAGACTGTTGAGAAGGGTAATGTTTCTTTCATGATGCATGCTCAGGGCAAAAGATGCGCTCTTCTTAACTTCTCTGTTTTTTAATGTTACATTTTAGGATGAAGTTTGAGATCAACTAGAGATCAAGCAACACCAGAAAGGTGACTTTCCTTAGAGTAATTTTGTTTCAAAACCATCTATTAATTCAAAACATGGAATATTAAATGTCCCTAAAGCAAGAATCTTTTCCCAAACAGACTCCCCATGACTTTGGAGAATTATATATTTAATATTCAGTAAAGGTTATTGTGTGTATATATGTATATACATACTTGTATAAAAATTCAGTTCAGTCCAAATAAATGAGGATCAACATCCAAGGAGACTGGACTAACTGGAGAAGTGACATGAACAGATGCTCCAGCACTTGCGTTGAAAAACTGTATCTTAAAATGTAGCCATTTATACAAAAAGTCTATTTGTACCGTCTGCACCCCACCTCCCCAAAGCATCATTTTGGAGATATTAGAAATGCAGTATTCAGGCCCAGGTAAAAGATATCCACACTCTAAATACTCATGAACAAGGCATCATGGGAGGATCCCTCCTCATGGGATTTCTGGACTCCAAACTTGAACAAGAGAGAGACAAATGAGTATATTTCCAGACCACCAGGCCCTGGAGGCAGAGCAACCCAGATGGTTCAACATCACAGCCAAGAAGTCAGGTTGAGAGAGTTCCAGCAGTAGAAATATAAAGAATAATTGTAGTAAATAATAATAATAAAGTTGTCTTTTGATTCAGTAAAGGAGAGAGTTTTTCCCTAATAGTCCAACTATTAAGGAAATCCTATGTCTCCATTAATTTTTGCATAAAACCAGGATTTTTTGTGTGTGAAACAAAATTTTGTGTTTTGTGTAAAATAGCCAGGGCTCACAAACTAAAACTCACGTGCATAAAAATCAGGCAGAAATATTAGGAACATATTTATCTTGAAGAAAGACTGCAAAATTAAGAATTCTAGTATTACTCATGCCAGTATTTGAAGATAGATCAGCTGAGGAGGAAATATGTAACTCCACTTTATTCTGAAGCAAGTTCTGAGAAGGAATGACTTCCAAGGGCCCGGATGCTGGGTCCCAGACCTGCTCTGGCAAAGCAGAGAAGTAGTTGAGAAGAGCCCAAGACTGATCAGTGATCCACCCACATTTGAACATCAGCGAGAAGGACCAAGCCGATGTTTCTCTCAAAGTCAGGAATTGAGTTTGGCTTATAGTGCAGTTTCGGGGTCTTTTCTAAATTAAAAAGTCCACCTGAAATGTTATATTTTTCTTACATAAAGTTTTCTAATTGCTTCGCTTTTGTTGTCTGAGAAGTTAGGCCTCTCTTATTCCATAATGTCTGAGGGTTACATTAGAAATTAAGGATTTATTTCAGGACACTGAAGAATTTTTCTTTTGAGGCACTCAGTTGCAGTAGAAGTGGGGACTGTGTGTTGGGGAAATGATGGAAGAATGGAAGTTAAAGATCTAGGAAGTTCTAGGTTTTATTTGCTCCCACATGTTCAGGTCATACACCTAATTCTGAAAAGACATAAGTAATTCAGGTAATTACAATGAAACCTCAAAGGAAATGTAAAAATCTCCTGGCTTAACAGGATATGATAAATTAGTTTTCAAAATCTAGTAAGTTTTTTTAGGTACTCATATAGCTCTCGGTTTTGAAGCTATACACAGTCATGCTCCATTGACATTATAATGGTATTTTATGAGTAAGTTGCAGGCTTCCCTGGTGGCTCAGATGGTCAAGAATCTGCCTGCAAGGCAGGAGACCTGGGTTTGATCCCTGGGTTGGGAGGATCCCCTGGAGAAGGGAACGGCTACCCACTCCAGTATTCTGGCCTGGAGAATTCCATGGACTGTGCAGTCCATGGGGTGGCAAAGAGTCAGATACGACTGAGTGACCTTCACTTTCATGAGTAAGCCACATTATGTATAATGCAGTATTTCTAATTTTAACAGTTCCAACAAATACTGTATGATGTTATCTCCATGTTATATTCTAGAAAATGTCTCAGGGTTACAAAGCTAGTTAAGTAGTGACGCTGTGATTTAAAACTAGGTCTGTTCTTTTCCACTATACCATGCTTCTTTCAGTAATGCTTTACAGTAACTGGGTGGAATTGTATTTATTTCTAGGTGAAAGTCACCTTTAGTATTCATAAGTCATTTCATTTAAATTTCTTACAGAAATGAGTATGTCCAGTGCCAGGTATATTTGTATAGACAATGTAGTTTATGAACTTTCTCCATACCCTTTTTCATAATTGATATAAAGTGCCGGAAGAACACTTAGTTCACTTAGAGGCACTAAGTGTTCACAGCAATATTTAATTTAAATAGAGGGAGATAAAATGGCAATCTAAAATGAAAATTATAATCACGCATAAGACATGTAAAGCTCCAAAGCATATTAGGTTTCAGTTATCAATCATTATTGAGAAAACTGTCTTTGTTACATATTCATGATGATAAAAGAGTGAAAGGAGGAGGGTCAAGTGTGGATTCACATTGTTCAGGGTATAGACAAGGTCTGAGCACAGCATAGCATAATATTATCAAGTCTCTGGATTTGATCTTTTCAGAAATATTTCCAGAAAGAAATAGAACCATTTTCCATTACTTCTGATAGAGAAGAAAATTATTTAAATATACTTCTCCCAAAAGAGGAGGCATCAAATTGTACTATTTTTTCCAAGGTATAGATTTAAAAATAATGTAAAGAAAGCAAAGCTAGGAATTTAGAAGGAAATGAAAACATGTATAAATTCTTTTTTGCAAAAGCAATAAGGAAAAGAAATAATTGATCTATTTAGCAAATGATTCCATACCTCAGGATAAACCAATGGATGTAAGTATAGAAAATTTAACATTTTTTCCTTCCAATTCTTAATTTTGGTGTCTGTGATATAGAAGTGAATAATTAGATACCTTTTATGATGTTCGGCTATTCATGGCTTTTATAAAGATATAAAAACCAATAGACACTTGTTGGAAGTTGATTTTGAGACATCTTTCTTTCATTGTTTTCAGTTAAGTGAAAGAAAGTGTGTTTAGTTATTTACCTATGGGTTGCCGAATGTGACCTAAGGAAATCATGTAGGTGAAAGACAAGAAGCCTTCACATTCCTGAAGGTCAGTCATGGAAAGAAAAGCCAGCTTTGGGATCAGTCAATTAGCCAGGCATGCCTAGTTTTCTTTGCTAATAACAAGGCTTATTTTTGCCCCGTAGGGTCAAATGTTAAGACTGGGTTTGATTCAGCAGTTGTATCCATTGATTCATTTGATTTTTTAAATTTAGGAATAGCTTAATACCTCTTACAGTGAGACATTTTCTGTTACTTTGACACTCAGATTCCCTAAAAGTAGTTCCCTAGAAGTAGCTTAAGATTTCATGCAGAGTCTTCTTTTATAACCAACCTTGTACAATTGTGATCATCATTGACTGAAAGATCCAGTCTTCACTAAGAGTATATGGACTATTCCGATAAAATAACTGCTATCACTTCATAGTCTGAAAGGGTCTCCGACCTTTTGAATTCATCATTTTGGCGACTGAATTTTAAAAACAAATCCATGAGGAGAAAAATAAAATAATTTTTAAACTAACTTTTTTTAAAGATAAATATCAGATCCAAATAATTAATGTTTTTTGTTGTTGTTGTTGTTAACAGCCTTGAAGTTAAATGCTTATTAGAATATATTCTCCTTTGTCTTGGGCTCTGCTGGAAATAGTTGTAAGATGTTCAGTACATGGTACATCAATCCTCTTTGATGCTTAAGCAGTCCTGAATGCCTTCAGGTCAATGCTCAGAAGGTCCTTTAAATGGAGATAAAGATCAGAACTGACATGGGGACCCCAGGGGCCTATCCTGGAAAATGTTTTGTTTGTTTTGTTTTGTCGCTAAACAAATTCCTATGAACTCTTTGTTGTCATTTTTCTAAATCCTTCAAAAAAAAGAAAAAAAAAAGAGGGATTTGGAAGACCAAACAGATTCAGGTGTCAAAACATTTAAAGTTTCTGCTATAGGTAGACAGACATGGATTCTTTAGGATTTCAGCTGAAATAGATTAACTATTTCATAACAGATTTTCATTATTGTTTCTCAGAGGCAAATCCGAGGTCTTTCCATGCTTTTGCTTTTTATGTTATTTAATTGTCTCTGCAGCAGCTAAAATGCGTGCTGAAAATATTTGTGAATTGAGTTGAAAATAAATTATTTGTAAAAACATGCACATCTCATTAATTCAGTCCAGGGTTCAGGAACACTTGGATATGTTGACTCAAGTGTGATTAAATTTTGGTTCAGTTTCTGTTCAAGGCGTATTTCAGTGGCCATAAGATTGTATCCCTACTATTGTAATCATCTCACAAATTTGTGATCATGTAGGGTATGGACAACAGGGAAGGGATTTGCAAAAAAAAAAAAAAAAAAGGTTCATATTCTACACATTGCAACAATGTTATTAGCACAGACCATACTGATGCTCCATAGTTTATCTGTTAGTCAAATCAAAACATAAGCTTAATTTTCAGTTCTTATTTTTAAATATTAGATATGCAAACAAGTAACATATTGCATATGGGAACAATCTTAAGAACAGATTGCCTAAATTGAAATTCCAGGTCATTGACTTACCAGCTAATTGTCAAATTATTTATTTTCTGTGCCTCAAGGTTCTCATCTGCCGTCTAGGGCAAAAGCAAATAGCCACCTCTCAGGGTTTGGGGGAAGATTAAAGCAGATAGTATATAAAGCAGTTAATTCCTTATAACAATATCTGAATATATGTTAACTCTGAATTTTAGAGTTTTACACTAATTTTGAATGCTTTACATTAGGACAGACGCTGACAGTCACACAACAAATACCTAAGAAGCACTCACCACATGCAAGACCACGGTAAGTTCTTATCTGTGACTCTGTTAAAAACCATTGACACCCTTTTTTAAATGCTGTGTTATGCTTAAAATGTTTTCTAACATTTTGCTTTGCAGGAAAACCAGACAAAGCTGAAGTATAATGAATAAACCCAATAGGTGATTTCTAACAGCTTACATGAACTCTTCTGGCTAAAAAGTTAGAAAAGGTGAAGTTATTCCTGTTCATTTTCAAGGAGCAGAGGGGGCTGTCAGCTGGCCAAAAAGAAAGTGTGTGTGATATTTGCAGGTGCTGGAGCACAGTCCCAAAGGGAAGGTACACATTTCCCTGGGCTTTTGTGGTTGCCTTTATTCTTGGTTTTCCAAATTTGCTGGCATATTGAGTGCGGCACTTTGACAGCATCATCTTTCAGAATTTGAAATAGCTCAACTGGAATTCCATCACCTCAACTAGCTTTGTTCGTAGTGATGCTTTCTAAGGCCCACTAGACTTCACATTCCAGGATGTCTGGCTCTAGGTCAGTGATCACACCATCGTGATTATCTGGGTCATGAAGATCTTCTTTGTACAGTTCTTCTGTGTATTCTTGCCATCTCTTCTTAATACCTTCTGCTTCTGTTAGGTCCATACCATTTCTGTCTTTTATCGAGCCCATCTTTGCATGAAATGTTCCCTTGGTATCTCTAATTTTCTTGAAGAGATCCCTAGTCTTTCCCATTCTGTTGTTTTCCTCTATTTCTTTGCATTGATCACTGAGGAAGGCTTTCTAATCTCTTCTTGCTATTCTTTGGAACTCTGCATTCAGATGCTTATATCTTTCCTTTTCTCCTTTGCTTAAAACTCAGCAGTTGCCACAGGACTGGAAAAGGTCAGTTTTCCTTCCAATCCCAAAGAAAGGCAATGCCAAAGAATGCTCAAACTACCACACAATTGCACTCACCTCACACGCTAGTAAAGTAATGCTCAAAATTCTCCAAGCCCAGCTTCAGCAATATGTGAACCGTGAATTTCCTGATGTTCAAGCTGGTTTTAGAAAAAGCAGAGGAACCAGAGATCAAATTGCCAACATCCGCTGGATCATCGAAAAAGCAAGAGAGTTCCAGAAAAACATCTATTTCTGCTTTATTGACTCTGCCAAAGCCTTTGACTGTGTAGATCACAATAAACTGTGGAAAATTCTGAGAGAGATGGGAATACCAGACCACCTGATCTGCCTCTTGAGAAATTTGTATGCAGGTCAGGAAGCAACAATTAGAACTGGACATGGAACAACAGACTGGTTCCAAATAGGAAAAGGAGTACGTCAAGGCTGTATATTGTCACCCTGTTTATTTAACTTCTATGAGAGTACATCATGAGAAATGCTGGACTGGAAGAAACACAAGCTGGAATCAAGATTGCCGGGAGAAATATCAATAACCTCAGATATGCAGATGACACCACCCTTATGGCAGAAAGTGAAGAGGAACTAAAGAGCCTCTTGATGAAAGTGAAAGTGGAGAGTGAAAAAGTTGGCTTAAAGCTCAACATTCAGAAAACAAAGATCATGGCATCCGGTCCCATCCCTTCATGGGCAATAGATGGGGAAACAGTGGAAACAGTGTCAGACTTTATTTTTTTAGGCTCCAAAATCACTGCAGATGGTGACTGCAGTCATGAAATTAAAAGACCCTTACTCCTTGGAAGGAAAGTTGTGACCAACCTAGATAGCATATTTAAAAACAGAGACATTACTTTGCCAACAAAGGTCCGTCTAGTCAAGGCTATGGTTTTTCCTGTGGTCATGTATGGATGTGACAGTTGGACTGTGAAGAAGGCTGAGTGCCAAAGAATTGATGCTTTTGAAGTGTGGTGTTGGAGAAGACTCTTGAAAGTCCCTTGGCCTGCAAGGAGATCCAACCAGTCCATTCTGAAGGAGATCAGCCCTGGGATTTCTTTGGAAGGAATGATGCTAAAGCTGAAACTCCAGTACTTTGGCCACCTCATGCGAAGAGTTGACTCACTGGAAAAGACCGTGATGCTGGGAGGGATTGGGGGCAGGAGGAGAAGGGGACAACAGAGGATGAGATGGCTGGATGGCATCACTGACTCGATCGATGGACATGAGTCTGAGTGAACTCCAGGAGTTGGTGATGGACAGGGAGGCCTGGCGTGCTGTGATTCATGGAGTCACAAAGAGTCGGACACGACTGAGCGACTGATCTGAACTGAACTGAACTTATTCTTGGTTGGTTCCAGCAGAAAGTGTGTGCTAAGTGCTTAGTTGCTTCAGTTGTAACCGACTCTTTGAGACCCTATGGACCACAGCCTGCCAGGCTTCTTTATTCATAGATGTAAAAAGCAAACTCAAGCTAACTTCTTCAGTCTCCTCATTTAGTAAATGAGGAAAATAATGTCCAAAGAGGGGAAATACATCCTTTATGAAAAATACAAACTGGCTGTCGGTATGGGCTCTGGAGGCAATGCCTGAGCTTATATTCTTCCTCCTTCACCTTCCAGTTTTCTAAACTTGAGAAGGTCACTGAATCTTCTTGTATCTCAGTATTCTAATCTGTAAAATAACACCAACCAGTGTGGGGATTAAATGAGATCCCATGTAAGGTATTTGGTAAAGCCCTACCTAGCCTGAACAAGCATTCAAAGTTACCTATTTTTATTATTACTATTACACCTATTTGTATTATTGGGGGGTGGGGATTAGAAAGAAACCAGAAGACAAATGACTGACAATCGAACATTCCTTCATGCTTTGAAATTTTTACCCTAAACCTCTAATGCGTTAGCTACATAATGAGGAGAATCTTTATGCTTAGGGTTATTTGGCTTTGTTACTAATTTGTATGTCTCCCAAATCAGTATTCAAAGTTCTTGAGAGAATTAGATACATAAAAGTGATGTTTGTAACATTAAATATTTAAAATAATTTGATTATTTAGAATCAGTGTGTGAAAGAATTTAATATGTCGGGTTTTGTGATTTTAACTTGAAAAGCTCAAGGTAACATTTCAAAGTGTACTATAAAAAGAAAAGTTATAAATTTACAGGAAAAAATATAGGACACTATGTTTATGACATTGAGGTAGTAAAAGGCTTTTAGGTAACAAAAACCGAAAAGCAAAAAATCATGAAGTTTCATAAATTCAGATTTATCAAAATGCAAAACTTTGGCTATACACAAAAACATGAAAATGTTTAAAAGATAACCGATTGGAAAAAATAATTTACATTATGTAATGCGTGCTGCAATTCATAGGGTCGCAAAGAGTCGGACACGACTGAGCGACTGAACTGAACTGAACGAAGAAAAGATCCTCATCCAAAACTATATTTAAAATATTTTAGAAATCAGTAAGAGAGATTCAAATGATTCAGTAGAAAAATGTTCAAAAGGTAAGAATAAGAAATGCCAAGTAGAAAAAACACGAATGGGCAACAAATATACTAAAAAAATACACTGTCAATAGAAACGAGGAAAATGAAAATTAAAATGAGATTTTTTTTTAAACTAGGGAAGGACAGTTTAGCAACTAAAAATGCAGCCTACATCCTAGCAACTCCTATTTCTCCATATCAACCTGGAGGAATGCTTGCCAAGGGGACATGAACTAAAAATTTGTGTGTTTTTTTGTTTTTGGTAATGTTGAAAAACTGTAAACAACCCACAGTCCTTCAGTAAGGTAATGTCTAAATAAACCATATTCCTTTTCTGGAATACTAAGCTTGAATACAAAGAAAAGCATAAGATAGTGGATAGCTATCTTAGACATATCTTGAAATAAAATAACTAGTTGCAGAAAAATTCATTAACAGATATGATTTATGTTAAAATGCACATAGAGAGACATAAACAAGTGAAGTATAGATTTTTGAAGTCATATCTCTTTAAGTAAAAGCACAGAAAAAGGCTGGAATGAGACTGGTTATAACTGAAGAGGAACTGAGAATTTCAGGCGGGGTGGGGAGCGGGGGGGGATATTCAGGGAGTAGCTGGGTTTTATGGGGCCGGCAAAGAATACATGTGTTTTCTACTATAAAAAACTAACATTGGGTTGGTGGAAAGGCTCGTTCATCTTTCTGCATTGGATGGCTCTAGTGGTGTTCTGTTGCCTGTCGTCTGTAACATCATTCGAAACAATTTTGTTAGATTGCATTGTGACAGCTGTCATCAGCACGCATTAAAAAGTTTTATCAAAATTGATGAATTTTGTGTAGCTCTTTTAATATTGAAGATGGAAGGAAAAAAGCAAATTTGCATCACTTTGTGCTTTATTATTTCAAGAGAGGTAAAGAAAAAAAAGCAACTGAAAGGCAAAAAAAGATTTGTGTGGTGCATGGAGAAGTTTGTCTGTGATTGAATGGGTCAAAAGTGGTTTGCGAAGTTTCATGCTGGGGATGTCTCAATGAATGATGCTCCATGGTTGGGTAGACTAGTTGAAGTTGATAGCGATCATATAGAGACATCAGCTGAGAGCAATCAATTTTATATCATGCAGGAGATAGCCGACATACTCAAAATTTTCAAATCAAGCATTGAAACTCATTCACACCACCTTTGTTTTGTTAATCACTTTGATGTTTGGATTCTACATAAGTGAAAAAAAACCTTCTTGACCGTATTTCTGCATGCGATTCTCTACTGAAACATAATGAATGATGGTAACAATAACCCTGTATACGAGACAGCAAAAGAGACACTGATGTATAGAACAGTCTTTTGGATTCTGTGGGAGAGGGAGAGGGTGGGATGATTTGGGAGAATGGCATTGAAACATGTATAATCTATGAGGTACCATTTCACACCAGTCAGAATGGCTGCGATCCAAAAGTCTACAAGTAATAAATGCTGGGGAGGGTGTGGAGAAAAGGGAACCCTCTTACACTGTTGGTGGGAATGCAAACTAGTACAGCCACTATGGAGAACAGTGTGGAGATTCCTTAAAAAACTGGAAATAGACCTGCCTTATGATCCAGCAATCCCACTGCTGGGCATACACACTGAGGAAACCAGAAGGGAAAGAGACACGTGTACCCCAATGTTCATCGCAGCACTGTTTATAATAGCCAGGACATGGAAGCAACCTAGATGTCCATCAGCAGATGAATGGATAAGAAAGCTGTGGTACATATACACAATGGAGTATTACTCAGCCATTAAAAAGAATACATTTGAATCAGTTCTAATGAGGTGGATGAAACTGGAGCCTATTATACAGAGTGAAGTAAGCCAGAAAGAAAAACACCAATACAGTATACTAACGCATATATATGGAATTTAGAAAGATGGTAACAATAACCCTGTGTATGAGACAGCAAAAGAGACACTGATGTATAGAACAGTCTTATGGACTCTGTGGGAGAGGGAGAGGGTGGGAAGATTTGGGAGAATGGCATTGAAACATGTAAAATATCATGTATGAAACGAGTTGCCAGTCCAGGTTCAATGCACGATACTGGATGCTTGGGGCTGGTGCACTGGGACGACCCAGAGGGATGGTATGGGGAGGGAGGGGGGAGGAGGGTTCAGGATGGGGAACACATGTATACCTGTGGCGGATTCATTTTGATGTTTGACAAAACTAATACAATTATGTAAAGTTTAAAAAAAAAAAAAAGAAACATGTATAATATCATATATGAAACAAGTCACCAGTCCAGGTTCGATGCAGAATACTGGATGCTTGGGGCTGGTGCACTGGGACGACACAGAGGGATGGCATGGGGAGGGAGGAGGGTTCAGGATGGGGAACACGTGTATACCTGTAGTGGATTCATGTTGATATATGGAAAAACCAATACAATATTGTAAAGTTAAAAATAAAAAAAAAGAAACATAATGAAGACAATCCATTTTTAAAACAAATTGTGACACGTGATGAAAAGTGGATACTGTGCAATAATGTGGGATGGAACAGATCATGGGGCAAGCAAAATGAGCCACCACCAAACTCACTAAAGGCTGGTCTTCATCCAAAGAAGGTGATATGTGTATGGTGAGATTGGAAGGGAGTCCTCTATTACGAGCTCCTTCTGGAAAGTCAAATGATCAATTCCAAGAAGTACTGCTCCCAATTAGACCCACTGAAAGTTGCACTTGATGAAAAGCATCTGGAATTAGTCAACAGAAAACACATAATTTTCCACAAGGCTAAGGCAAGACCTCATGTTTCTTTGATGACCAGGCAAAAACTGTTAAAGCTTTGCTGAGAAGTTCTGATTCATCTGCCATACTCACCAGACATTGAAAGTGAAAACTTAAAGTGTCAGTCGTTCAGTCATGTCAGACTCTGTGCAACCCCATGGACTCTAGCCTGCCAGAGCCTTCTGTCAATGGAATTCTCCAGGCAAGAATACTGAAATGGATAGCAATTCCCTTCTTCAGGGGATCTTTCCAACCCAGGGATTGAACCTGGATCTCCTGCGTTGCAGGCTGATTCTTTATCATCTGAGCCAACACATTGTATCTTCAGATTTCCATTTAGTTTGGCCTTTACAAAATTATTTTAATGGAAAAAATTTCAGTTCCCTGGAAGATTGTAAAAAGCACCCAAAACTGTTCTTTGCTCAAAAAGATAAAAAGCTTGGGTAAGATGAAATTATGAAGTTGCCTGAAAAATGGCAACAGGTAGAGGAACAAAATGATGAACATATTGTTTAAAAAATTCCTAGTGAAAATGAAAAATGTGTCACTTATTTTCACTTAAAAACTGAAAGAATATGTTGGCCAATCCAGCACAGTGAATTTCAGGCTTTACTCCTAACAGTAGTCACTTACGAGTAATGCTTTAATGCTTTCAAAATGGAAAATGCATTCATGTAATAAAAGGAAAATTAAGATAGAAAACAGGATGGGAGGCTAACCAACTATGACATGAATTTTCTTTGAAAAGACTAGAAATTATTTCCATGAAATTTAACATGTAGAAAGTTGATAAACTACATCAACATCAATCTATGTTCAAAATATTGAACATTTGTGAAATGATTTTTAAAAATTATTATTAAAATATATGAACACTGACGACGTGCCAGGTATTCTCTTACTCACTCTACATTGTTTGTTTATTTAATACTTTAGCACCGTGAGGTCAACACTCCTCTCCAGTTAAGGAAACTGAGGCTTGGGATGGAGAAGTATTTGCTTAAGGCCCCAGAAAAGGCAAGCCTGTTCAACCGGGTATGTATGTTACCTGTTCTTCACCCATATTTTCTTTCAGCTCCCAGGCCATCATCGAGTAAGCTGAAAATATGCATATTAAATTTAAATAAATTCACTTGTTTTCTTGTATACTTTTGCAATGATTCACAAACTTGCATCTTTATCTACTGAGGAAAAAAAGAGTCCATTATTCTTATAAATGATAATTATGAGCATTCAATATTTTAAGAGGGAAAAATGTGTCTATTTACACTAGGTATTTAATAATCACCTACAGATTTGTCTAATTGTCAGCTTCTCCCAAATGACTATTGTTTTCTAAATTTCTTAACAAGTAATTATAAACAGGTATTTTGGTATGAAAAACGAGAGAGAGATTTGGTATTTCCTATATTTCATCAACACCACATAATTTGCATTCATCACAATTTCCATATTTTGATATGGTCTAGTGTTAGGCCACAGGACTTCCCTGGTGGCTCAGATGGTAAAGAATCTGCCTACAATGTGGGAGACCTGGGTTCAATCCCTGGGTCAGGAAGATCCCCTGGAGGAGGGCATGGCAACCTACTCCAGTATTCTTGCCTGGAGAATCCCATGGACAGAGGAGTCTGGAAGGCTACAGACCATGGGTTTGCAAAGAGTCGGACACAGCTGAGTGACTAAGCACAGCACAGGGTTTGGCCACACTGGAGTGTCTCCAGTCCATCCTGGAAGCCCCGGCAGATTTTTTTTCTTCTGGATTACTGCGTCTTCTCTGCAGTGTCAGAAATGTACTCAAATTTTTATTCAAATACATTAACATATCTTCGTTTCCATTTGTGGCAAAGGATTTTTTTTTTTTTGGTAATGCTATTTAATATTGAACAGGCTTGAAAGACCATATCAAGTACAGGTGTGTGGTAGTCCCTTAGTCATGTCCAACTCTTTGTGATACTATGGACTGTAGCCCGCCAGGCTCCTCTGTCCATGGGATTCTCTAGCCAAGAATACTGGAATGGGTTGCCATTTCCTTCTCCAGGGGACCTTCTTGACTCAGGGATCTAACCTGGGTCTCTAGCATCTCCCGCATTGGCAGGTGACTTCTTTACCACTGACCCACCTGGAAAACCCAAAATGTTCATCGCTCAGTCCTGTCCCACTTGGGTCCCCACTGATTGTATCCCACCAGGCTCTTCTGTCCATGAAATTTCCCAGACAAGATTACTGGAGTGGGTAGCCATTTCCTTTTCCAGGGAATCAAGTACAGGTATAAACAACATATGATTTCCTTAGAATACATCAATACATTGCTTTATAGCAATGAGGGTATCTGGGTCAGACTCGAGGTCAGAACTGATACTCTGAAAGTATGGACTACTTATAACTCTGTAGGTATGTTTAGCTTGGCTTGCATACTTGATCCAAGCTGTTATTGCAAAGCACTGAGGTAATGCAAAGGAAAAGTATTTGGGGACTTCCAGTAGCTTCTTGAGCCAACAGAAATACACCCAGATGCCGAAGCCCTGACTTCCTCGCTAAAGTCAATACATGAAAATGTGAGCACTATCCGGGATGCCAATGTGCTAACGCAAGTGTACAAAGGTGAGAGTCTACATTTGTCAAGTGCAAATTTGATCCTTTCTGTATCATAAAACGAGCAAGCTAACATCTTGATGACTCACCTTAAAATCCTCTTTTCCCTCTCTTTTGATAATAATAATGTATTTTGCAGTCCAGATGAGAAAAGCTGCTTTTTAAATTTGTGTAAACAGACTGAGATTATGACAAGCCAAGATACAGAAACCTCACGTTTCTTCTCCCAACACTTGATTCTCTAGATATCTGAATCCAATAATTCTGCAGTTATTCACAGCGCCTAAGATTTGGGGGATGAAACAGCCCCGACACTGGGACCAAAGCTCAAGCACTTTCTGTGTTAACAATAGGGAGCAAAGTATCACTCTAAAGCAATTTAAGATGCTGATTAAAGTATGTATTTAGAAATGTGTTGTAGGAACCTGTCATGCAGAGAAGCCAGAGGGAAAACAATTCACAGATAATATAAGTACTTCTTTTTTTTCCATCTTGTTCTTTATATTTCCCCTTTTATTTAAAGAAAAGGGGGAAAAAGACCAAATAAAAGGTATATGGAGAAAATAATAGCCAAAGCAAAGGTATATGAAGAATCACACTAAGAAATTACTTCCTCATCCCAGGCTTCAGGGTGTGAGACAAAAACATCAGAGTCCTCAATGCATCGATCATGAAGCTGGCCGGTTATTGGCACATCTAAGAGATCCATTGTTCTTCTTTTCGATGAAGAGCGAAAGTTCTTTTTTAAAGAATAATTTTATTTATTTATTTATTTTTTGGCCATGCTGGGTCTTCATTGCTGAGTGAGATTTCCCTCTAGTTGCGGCGAGTGAGGGCTTCTCTCCAGACGCAGTGTGTGTGCGCTTCCCTTTGCAGTGGCTCCCCTTGTGGAGCACGGGCTTCCGTAGTTGCAGCTCCCAGGCTCTAGAGCACAGGCTCAGTAGTTGTGGAACTCGGCTTAGTTGCTCCGCAGCATGTGGGACCTTCCTGGACTAGTGATTGAACCTGAGTCTCCAGCATTGGCTGCTGGACTCTCCTTCAGTGAGCCACCAGGACCTAGAGCAAAAGTTCTGAACATGTGTTAATTTAATACAAAGCCAAGAATTTTCAACAGTATCAGTTCAGTTGATCAGTCATGTCCAACACTTTGGGACCCCATGGACTGCAGCACACCAGGCTTCCCTGTCCTTCAGCAACTCCCAGAGATTGCTCAAACTCATGTCCATCAAGTCGGTGATGCCATCATCCTCTGTTGTCCCCTTCTCCTCCTGCCTTCAGTTTTTCCCAGCATCGGGGTCTTTTCCAATGAGTTAGTTCTTCACATCAGGTGGCCAAAGTATTGGAGTTTCAGCCTCAGCATCACTCCTTCCAATGAATATTCAGGACTGATTTCCTTTAGGATTAACTGGTTTGATCTCTTTCCAGCCCAAGGGACTCTCAAGAGTCTTCTCCAACACCACAGTTCAAAAGCATCATTTCTTTGGCACTCAGCTTTCTTTATGGTCCAACTCTCACATCCATGTATGACTACTGGAAAAACCATAGCTTTGACTAAACAGACCTTTGTCAGCAAAGTAATGTCTCTGCTTTTTAATATGCTGTCTAGGTTGGTCATAGCTTTTCTTCCAAGGAGCAAGCGTCCTTTAATTTCATGGCTGCAGTCACCATCTGTAGTGATTTTGGAGCCCCAAAAAATAAAGTCTGTCACTGTTTCCACTGTTTCCCCCATCTATTTGCCATGAAGTGATGGGACCAGATGCCATGATCCTAGTTTTTTGCATGTTGGGTTTTAAGCCAGCTTTTTCACTCTCTTTTTTCACTTTCATCAAGAGGCTCTTTAGTTCCTCTTTGCTTTCTGCCATAAGGGTGGTATCACCTGCATATCTGAGGTTATTAATATTTCTCCTGGCAATCTAATTCCAGCTTGTGCTTCATCCAGCCCAGCACTTTGCTTGGTGTACTTTGCATATAAGTTAAATAAGCAGGGTGACAATATACAGCCTTGATGTACTTCTTTCCCAATTTGGAACCAATCCATTGTTCCATGTTCTGTTCTAACTGTTGCTTTTTGACTTGCATACAGATTTCTCAGGAGGCAGGTCAGGTGGTCTGGTATTCCCATCTCTTTAAGAATTTTCCACAATTTGTTGTGATCTACACAGTCAAAGACTTTGGTGTAGTCGATAAAGCAGAAGTAGATGTTTTACTGGTACTTTCTTGCTTTCTCAATGATTCAGTGGATGTTGGCAATTTGATCTCTAATTCCTCTGCCTTTTCTAAATCCAGCTTGAACATCTGGAAGTTCTCGGTTCACGTACTATTGAACCTTGGCTTGGAGAATTTTTAGCATTGCTTTGCTAACGTGTGAGATGAGTGCAATTGTGCAGTAGTTTGAATATTCTTTGGCATTGCCTTTCTTTGGGATTGGAATGAAAACTGACCTTTTCCAGTCCTGTGGCCACTGCTGAGTATTCCAAATTTGCTGACATATTGAGTGCAGCACTTTCACAGCACCATCTTTTAGGATTTGAATGAGCTCAACAGGAATTCCATCACCTCTATCATGTTGTTTGTAGTAATGCTTCCTAAAGCCCATTTGACTTTGCATTCCAGGATGTCCGGCTCTAGGTGAGTGATCTAAGTGGTGGTTATTTGGGTTCATTAAGATCTTATTTTTATAGTTCTTCTATGTATTCTTGCCACCTCTTCTTAATACCTTCTGCTTCTGTTAGGTCCATACCATTTCTGTCCTTTATTGAGCCCATCTTTGCATGAAATGTTCCTCTTCCAACAACACAAGATCTCACATGACATCTCTCTTTCAACAACACAAGAGACAACTCTATACATGGACATCACCAGATCATCCATACCGAGATCAGATTGATTGTATTCTTTGCAGCCAAAGATGGAGAAGCTCTATACAGTCAGCAAAAACACAACTGTGAGCTGACAGTGGTTCAGATCATGAACTCTTTATTGGCAAATTCAGGCTTAAACTAAAGAAAGTAGGGAAAACCACTAGACCATTCAGATGTGACCTAAATCAAATCCCTTATGATGATACAGTGGAAGTGAGAAATAGATTCAAGGGATTAGAGCTGATAGAGTGCCTGAAGAACTATGGATGGAGGTTCATGACATTGTACAGAGGCAGTGATCAAGACCATCCCCATGAAAAAGAAATGCAAAAAGGCAAAATGGTTGTCTGAGTAGGCCTTAAATATAGCTGGAGAAAAGAAGAGAAGCTAAAGGCAAAGGAGAAAAGGTAAGATACACCCATCTGAATGCAGAGTTCTAAAGAATAGCAAGGAGCGGTAAGAAAGGCTTCATTAGTGATCAATGCAAAGAAATAGAAGAAAACAATAGAATGGGAAAGATTAGAATTTTCATAGAAATGTCAAGATTTTTCACTTTAATTCAGGAAAATTAAAGGAAATTAATTTTTTAATTCCTCTATTTCTTCAGAGAGGAAGTTTGGCTTAGTGGACTGGGCCTTGGACTAGGGGCTGGAGAACACGGGTTTTCCCCCACCCCAACTTTGGGCCTATCTTTAATCTTTCACTGCTTCCTTCTTTTTTAAAAAATATACTTGTTCATTTGGCTGTACCAGGTCTTAGGTGTGGCATGCAGGATCTTTAGTTATGGCAAGTGAGATCTAGTACCCTGCCCAGGGATTGAACCTGGGACCCCTGCATTGGAAATGCTGAGTCTTAGCTACTGGACCACCAGGGAAGTCCCCATTTCTTCCTTCTTAAAGAAAATGCTTGCCATTCCTGCCTCAAAAGAGCCTTATGAGGAAAAGTCAATGAAGTGCTATAGTAGAATCACCTAATAAAATAAACAGTACAAGCAGAAGATGCCATCACTAACACCAGAATTTACTTGTGATAACTAATGACAATGTGGCACTGTCCTTACTGCAGGGGTGAGGTGTCGGTTTAGAGAGCTGCCCTCTCGAGTGACTCGGAAAAGCATGGACAGCTCAGTGCAGAGGAATGGCGAATTTTTACAAGTCAGGAAGCAAGAGAAACACCAGAGATCAAACTGCAGTGCAATATTATCTATGGGGGAGACTGTGTTGCAGGATATGAGAAAATTGACGTATTTAAAAAGATGATGTACTTTCCACTAGAACCTGTAAGAGAATTTTTTTTTTTTTTAATTTAGTAAAGTGTGAAGCCAAAGGAAAACAAAAGAAATGTTGGGAGCATACCAACTCTAGTTTGAATCATTTTGAGAAGCAAGAATATGTGAGAGCTGATGAATTCATAAACGTGGAACAACAGAGCTGCTGTTGGTGCTTGTCCTAATGTCCTCTGCAGTATTAATCACAGATATGGTATACTCAGCAGGCAAGCTAAGAGAGAGAGAAGGAAAGGCACATTTAAAGGGTATGACTCTGCCATGGGGCAGACTTCAGCTCCAGCCCCTCTCGCATGTATTAAATACTCTGTGCAAATGTCTTGGTTGCAAAGCTACATGATGGAGTTCTTAGAGATATGTGCTCTGCAATGATCTTTTTAGATGAGAAAAATACTGAGATAACTAAATTTTAATCACTTAATTTAATCTTGTCCTTCTTGGGCTGGAATTCAGATTTCCTGATTGCTAATCTTTGTGCCAACTTTGATCATTTTTCACAGTTACAAGATATGATCTTTACTTATTAGACAGTGACTTCAGCTCATTTCTGGACCCTGTCTGACCACCACCACTCAAAATTATATTATGGCACACACAGCTTATATACGGATATGAATACCATTGAAGTGTAATCTTAATAATTTTGTTATATCCCTTGAAATTAGAAATATAAACACTCGGGGTAGAATCTATGATCATATTTTTCCATGTGAAGTGAATAAAGTTTGAGATACAAATTGCTAGCAAAAACAAATTTTAAAGAATTTCAGATGACTAAGCTCAATATGGTTTTAGGAGACTCACATTATTGATGTGAATTCATTGATAGATAATCTTTTGGGGATGTGTGCGCTATCTCTCAGAATTTAGAAGGGGACTGTTGGAATCCTTCTGTCCGATACTTGCACTTGAGAAGCAGTTACAGATTTAATGGGATTGCCTTTCTTTTTTGCCTGTGAGAGACTACAGGCAGAGTCTTTTCAGCAAAGTTCCTACTTTAGGATTTCTCAAAACCTTTGTGTTGATAAGGCAGCTAATCCACTTGTGGGTTGATCTGGAATTTTCAAGAGTATTGGCTACATTGTTAACACACATGCTCTGTGGTGGCCTGAAGGGGAAGGAAATACAAAAGTACAGCTTTTTTTGCTGTGCAGCAGAAACTGATGCAACATTGTCAAGCAAATACATGCCAATAAACATTTAAAAAAAATCTTAGCTACACAAAGTGATAGAGATATGCATCCTTGTAACAACATTTGGTATAAACATACAAGTTATCTTTTCTTTATCACGGTATCATCATAGCAAACACAGACTCAGAGGAACACCTCTTCATCCCACTGCTGCAGAGGTGCCCATGAAATCTGCTTTGATCCATATTCATGGCCCTCTGCTAGTGCGGTGTCCACCAACAATGCCATTTTGGTAGACCATATTTACATTTTAATTTCATTATGACCAGAATAATGAGGCTGTTGATGTTCCCACTTTCTCTTTGAACGGCCTCTTCAATTTGAACTGTGGCCCTTTGGTGCATCAAACTAATGTCATAGATGGAATATTTTAACATACATTTTCTGTTTCTATGAGGCACTTAGATTAGAAAAAAAAAATCTCTTCATGCTCATTACATTCTGCCAATAAAACCCAAAACTTTTATAAAAGATTATTTAATTGTTCCACATAGTAAATGATTCAGCTGAAAACAGATATGTATTATTAGTTTATTGCGTTAAACTAATTAAAAATTAAAAATCTAGGGGCTTCCCTGGTGGTTTGGTAGTTAAGACTCTGAACTTTCACTGCAGGGGCCGAGAGTTCAATCCCCTGTTGGGGAACTAAGATCCTGCATGCCATTGGGTGTGGCTAAAAAAATAAATAAATAAAAATCTTTCTAGAAAAAAGTATTAGTTATTAAAAAATGAAAAGCCGGGGAGGTCTTTAAAATACATTTGCAAAATTTCAGTCTAAAGTTTAATGTATGTGGAGATAGAGATATATATATATAAATATTCTCTATGAATACATACTTTTAAAGTGTGGGATAAACCTACACTTTTTAGTGTTTAAAAAGAAGGAAATTCTGTCTCTGCATATGACTAAGTAACAGGTATTGGATTTAGCTACCTGAAGTAATCAACTATCAACCTGGACAGAATATATGAAATAATTGTTTTCAGACGTTGGGCAATTTGCCACACAGGTCTGCTGTTCTTCTTGTTGCCATCACTGTTCAGTCACTAAGTCATGGCCAACTTTTTGTGACCCCATGGAGTTCAGAATGCCAGGCTCCTCTGTGCTCCACTATCTCCCAGTTTGCTGAAATTCATGTCCATCGAGTTGGTGATGCCATCCGATCACCTCATCCTCTGCCGCCCCCTTCTCCTCCTGCCTTCAGTCTTTCCCAGCATCAGGGTCTTTTCCAAGTGAGTCAGCTCTTCGAATCAGGTGGCCAAAGTATTGGAGCTTCAGCTTCAGCATCAGTCCTTCCAGTGAATATTCAGTGTTGTTGATTTCCTTTAGGATTGACTGATTTGATGTCCTTGTGGTCCAAGGGACTCTCTCTGCTCTTCCTAGGAGAACATATATCTTATATTCGCCTTATCTTTCCACCTGGTGGACTTTCCAAACTGTAGTACACGGGAATTAACCCAGGTTGAGAGCAGAGGTCTTGTGGGTGGAGGAAACAGATACCAGAGTTGAGGGCTGCTGAGTCATTTGTAATTCATGCAGAAGGATATCCAGAGAGGAAAGATCTGCTCGGAAAAGTGGCTTTAGAAATCTGCATGGAGATTTCTGAGAGATTTATGAGATTTATGTCTCTTGCTAGACACTAAGTTGGGCCTGCTCAGAGCAATGTTCCGTGATTACCATCAGAGAAGAGCCACTGAACAAACTAAAAGTTGCAGCGGTGGAATCCTGAAAAAGTGCAATTTTAGTAACTACTAAATGTATTAAAAACTCTAGTAGCAAGTCTGAAAAATTCCCAGGAAGCTTCATTCTCAACTAAATTTTCTTATAACAGTAAACTAAGTAAGAGGTTATGTTGTGGTCATTTAATCACTAAGTCGTGTCTGACTCTTCTATGACCCCATGGACTGTAGTTTGCCAGGCTCCTCTGTCCATGGGATTTTCCAGGCAAAAATACTGGAGTGCATTGCCATTCCCTTCTCCAGGGAATCTTCCTGATCCAGAGATTGAAACCAGCATCTCCTGTATTGGCAGGCAAATTCTTTACCACTGAGCCACCTGGGAAGCCCCAGATAAGAGGTAAAACATAGAGGAAACACACTTGTGAAGGAGGCCTGTTATTTCATCTACATCAGTGTGTTGAAATATCTTCCATTGTAGCTCAATCCATAAAGGAAATAATAAAATTTGTAGGCAAGTTGACATTTAATACCGTTTGATTATTTTTGCCAAAGTTCACACACAGTGTAACTACAGAGCTGGAATTTTAGTAGTACCAATATTGATGATATGATGATTCTCATATCTTAAACTGCTTTAATGAATTTACAATTAAAAGATTTAATTTTCAATCTTAAATTTAAATTTTCAAATATAATTTCATGCAGCCATAAAATTAAAAGACGCTTCTTGGAAGAAAAGCTATGACCAGCCTAGATAGCATATTAAAAAGCAGAGACATTACTTTGCCAACAAAGTTCTGTGTAGTCAAAGCTATGGTTTTTCCAATAGTCATGTATGGATGTGAGAGTTGGACTATAAAGAAAGCTGAGCATGGAAGAATTGATGCTTTTGAATTGTGGTGTTGGAGAAGACTCTTGAGCGTCCCTTTGACAGCAAAGCGATCCAACCAGTCCATCCTAAAGGAAATCAGTCCTGAATATTCCTTGGCAGGACTGATGCTGAAGCTGAAACTCCAATACTTTGGCCACCTGATGCAAAGAACTGACTCATTTGAAAAGACCCTGATGCTGGGAAAGACTGAAGGTGGGAGAGAAGGGGATGACAGAGGATGAGATGGTTGGATGGCATCACCAACTCGATGGACATGAGTTCGAGCAAGCTCCGGAAGTTGGTGATGGACAGGGAAGCCTGGGGTGCTGCAGCCCATGGGGTTGCAAACTGTCGGACATGACTGAACAACTGAGCTGAACTGATAAATAGTATCTCATTATAAAAACACAATAGAGATCATTTTGGCCCTTACTTTTGTAAAATTATACAGTTTTAGACCAGGGAAATTCACAATGTCAATGTCATGCTCCTTGTTTTATAGATAAGAAAGCTGAGGGCAGGTGTGTTCTTATCTTATAGATAAGAAAGCCTTAGAAAGGTGTGTTCCAGTCTCATAGCTCATTAAGATCAGGATCCAGGTCCTTGGGCAACTGAAAACTGACTGAATATGCTCCTGCAACACTTGAACATCATACAAATGACACTTAAAATGGACAAATCCATCTATTTAAATAAGTTGCACCCTTTTCTTTTAAAACACAGAAGACAGTGCAATAAAAAATATCATCTATATTCTATTACCCAAGTAGAACCACTGGTTTCATTGGGGGATAGTATTTTCTAGTATCTGTCCTTGAGTTACAGAAAGATATTAATATCAATCATATTATATAATAATGTTAGATATTGCATGTTAAAATACATATTGTAAAATATATATTAAAAGGCATATAAAATTTCATTTTGTGTTTTTTGCTTGACATTTTATACTTTCATTTTTATTGCTGACAGCTTCATAGTCATAGGCCGCCTAATGAATATAGTGTAATTTATTTATCCCATTTCCTATTTTGTAGACTGAGATTGTTTTCATATTTTGCATTTATAAATAACTTTGAAGTAAACATTCCATGTGAATACCATCATCAATTATCTCTGACAATTTCTACAGGACAGATTTCTGAAGGATGATTACAGGATCAAATAAAATGAATTTTTTTTACATCATTGACTCACATTGTCAAATGGTTTTCCTTCAGAGGATGTGACAATATCACCAATCCTGTGTGAGAAACATTTCACTCAGTTTTATTCTCACTGGGTGTTGTCATTGAAAAATGAATTTCTAATTTAATAGGCAAATATCTTGCAACTGGTCTTTTGTTTTTTTTATTTGCTTGTTATTGAGATAAACATTTTCCCATTTGTTTACTTGATAACTTGTAAGGCTAGATTAATCTAATTTTTTTTTTAATGACAAGCTATGGCACTGAAAATGAAAAGGAATAAAAGGCCGAGATGAGGAGAACAGAGGCGGGAATGATAAGTGACCCCCTACTAAGGTGAGGATTATCTCAGATGATGTTGTCAGGTACATCAATAGTCAGGTTATGAGAAAAAGTGGAAGCAATAGTCAGAAAACGAGCTCACAATAGAAGAACTAATTTACATTGGCTCAGTTTTAGGTCATAAGGGACTTTAATCCTTTGTTAAAGTTTTTACAAACTAAATGCATTAGTTTAAGGAAATTAATCTAGTATTAAAAGGAAATAATAAATAGCATACATAGTAGAACAGCATGAATAGCCTAATAGTCCGCATGATGGTCTATAGCCGAGCTGGGCAATATGGTAGCCAGTGAAAGTGAAAGTCGCTCAGTCGTGTCTGACTCTCTGTGATCCCGTGGACTATATAGTCCATGGAATTCTCCAGGTCCGAATACTGGAGTGGGTAGCCTTTCCCTTCTCCAGGGGATCTTCCCAACCCGGGGATCAGACCCAGGTCTCCCACATTGCAGGCAGATTCTTTACCAGCTGACTACAAGGGAAGCCCATGGTAGCCAGTAGGGCATGTGGTTATTGAACATTTAAAACAAGGCTGGTCTTATTTTTATGGCTTTGTACCACCAAAAAGGAATGGAAAATATTGCAATAGTTTTCTATGGATTGCATGTTGAATGCTAATATTGGGAATATATTAAGTTTTTATATATTTAAATATATATTTGTAAAGTTAAAAAATAAAAAAATGTAAAAAAAGAAGCTTGAAAAAAATAATATGAATATAATATATTAATAAAACATGATATTAACATTAATTTTACCTGTTTCATTTTGCTGTTTTAAATGTGACCTCAGAAAATTTATAATTGTATTTATGGCTAACATTGACCAGTACAGGTCTAAAGAATCATTATGATCTTAGATTTTAGGACAACCATTATTAAATTGCAATGCTTTGGCCAGAGATCTAATAGGATATATGATGAGAGAGACAGACACACATACAGAGACAGAGAGAGAGACAGGCTGCATCATGTAATTAAAAGCAGTAAAGACAGTGGCATCGCAGAAACCAATATGGCCATCCTGGAGGGCTGAGGAGCTTAGGTATTTATTCATATATTCGGCTTTTAAAGGACCCACTACGAGAGACAAACAGGAGCATGATCACTATTGTCAGGCTGTTACATAGAATGAGCTAGAAGAAGGCAAAGGGCTAGCTTGCACTGCCTAGGTAAGCTACGAAAATACCACATGGGAGAGGGAGAAGACAGAGTTATGCAGCTCCTACTTGGCTTCTGGGCTTCCCCGGTGGCTCAGCAGTAAAGAATCGGCCTGCAATTCAGGAGGCGCAGGAGATGTATCTTCAATTCCTGGGTCGGGAAGATCCCCTGGAGGAGGAAATGGCAACCCACTCCAGTATTCTTGCCTGGGAAATCCCATGGACAGAAGAGCATGGTGGGCTACAGTCCATGGCATCACAGAGTCTAAAGTGACGGAGCAGGCATGCATTTGACTTCTAACTTTTTTTATCAAATTGCTAAATTCATTGATGCCATAGGTAACTGGTTTGTATACTATTCTTTTTAAGCAGTGAAACCCTTATCCCAAATCTGAATACATAAAGAAGTTCCTGGTGGAATCCCCTAGGATCTTCCCTCATATTTCAGTGGGTAAAGAATCTGTCTGAAAGGCAGGAGACCCGGGTTCAATTCCTGGGTCAGGAAGATCCCCTAGAGAAGGAAATGACAGCCCACTCCAGTAGTCTTGCCTAGAGAATCCCATGGACAGAGGAGCCTGGCAGGCTATAGTCCATGGGGTCGCTTAGGGTCAGACACGACTTACTGACTAAACCACCACCACCGCCAGTGGAATTCCCTAGCTATTCTGGGTGACCCAGAGGTTCAGAGCACTGTCTAAATAACCATGCATTCGCCGTTGCAGAATGGTATACTTCACTGCCATAAAAAACAAGCAACCAGACTTCAGCTGGGCATTTGATAAGGTCACTTATAATAGTCTTGCAACTAAGCCTGGATTATGACATTCAGACCAGTCAGTAGTGTGTGAAACCACAGATCCCAGTGGTGAGAATTAATGAGATGATGTGAAATGAACAGGAAGTCATGTGGAATAGAGCTCTGTTCCTGATCTTTTTTTGTGTTAAAAAATGTCAATGACTTCGAGGAAGTAATACCATTCCCATGTGGTCACGTGATTCTATGTTCATTACTGCACTTGAACTGCTAAGTCACTTCAGTCATGTCTGACTCTGTGCGACCCCATAGACGGTGCAGCCCACCAGGCTCCCCCGTCCCTGGGATTCTCCAGGCAAGAACACTGGAGTGGGTTGCCATTTCCTTCTCCAAACCATGAAAGTGAAAAGTGAAAAGTGCAAGTGAAGTCGCTCAGTCGTATCCGACTCTTAGCGACCCCATGGACTTGCAGCCTACCAGGCTCCTCCATCCATGGAATTTTCCAGGCAAGAGTACTGGAGTGGGGTGCCATTGCCTTCTCCAATAGCCTGTATCTTCCCATTCACACTTCTGCTTTTTCTACTTCTTCCTCCCGTAGAACAAGTGACCTCGATGTGCTATATTTTGACATTTAAGCCATGTATGTTTATGCCCACATTAAATGAAAACTTCCCCTCTTTTGCCCTCAAGAAAGAATCAGGACAATCATAATCTCCGCATTTCCATCCTTACCACGAAAAGGACTCTCGGGTGTAAATCAGGTGTTCGGCACGGTAAACACTCACGCTCTCTACAGCCACCGGCCCTGTTCTTGGTATCACAGCGCTGGAACATCTTTGTGTGTGCTTAGTCGCTCCGTCATGTTTGACTCTTTGCAACCCCTTGGACTATAGCCCACCAGCCTCCTCTGTCCATAGGATTCTCCAGGCAAGAATACTGGAATGGGTAGCCATTCCCTTCTTCAGGGAAAATCTTCCTGACCCAAGGATCGAACCCAGGTCTCCTGCATTGCAGGCAGATTCTTTACCGTCTGAACTGCCAGAGAAGCCCCGTCTTTGCTACTCTGTTATTCTTCCTGCTAATGGGAACTGACATGAGACTGTCCTTGGGGTTAGTTACTTTCACATCAACACAACTCCCTGCTCCAAATCATTCCTTCATCTCCTCCTCCCCTTCACTGACATGCTACCCCCATCACAGCTCTGAATGGCTCTTTCAGTTTCTGATGCATTACCCTGGTGGAGATAGGGGACCAGGGGTGGAAACTGCTTCCCAGGCTCCTGGTGAAAGTTTCTCAGTCTTTTACTTAACTTCAAACTGCTCTGAGTGTCACAATCCACTTATTTCATTTAATTAAGATTTATTAGCTTAATGCTGTGCTGGGAATTGACAAGAAAAGCAATTATTTCATTTAAATAAGATTTATTAAGCTCTTATTTTATGCCAGGAATAGAGCTAAGGATAAGGGATAAAAATATATAAAGACACATTCCTTGTCCTCAAAAAATGATAAGTTTGGGGAGATGGAGCTAGTGAGTAAATCAATTTCACTTCAGGGTCATAGATGCAGATGCTAGTAGAAGCATCTAGGTGATGCTGTGAGCGCTCAAAGAAAGAAGACCTGAATTGTCTAGATATGAGAGTTACCCACGGTAAGTGTTTAGAATAAGTACCAGTGGGCTGTGTGAATAAAAGGGAGATGGGTGTTCCAGGCAGACGTGTCCGTGTACATGAAGGCAAGAAGGTCTGAGGAGGTGAAGCTTTGGGAACTGCTTTCTGTTTGGCTCCCAGAGGGTACAGAGCAGAAGGGATGTGTAGACAAGTGGGTGAGAGAGGTAGGTTGCCTTGAGGTCCTGCTGCTGCTGCTGCTGCTAAGTCGCTTTAGTCATGTCTGACTCTGTGCGACCCATAGACGGCAGCCCACCAGGCTCCCCCGTCCTTGGGATTCTCCAGGCAAGAACACTGAAGTGGGTTGCCATTTCCTTCTCCAATGCATGAAAGTGAAAAGTGAAAGTGAAGTCACTCAGTCGTGTCTGACTCTTCGCGACCCCATGGACTGCAACCTACCAGGCTCCTCCGCCCATGGGATTTTCCAGGCAAGAGTACTAGAGTGGGGTGCCATTGCCTTCTCCAGACTTGAGGTCCTAGAAGGCTTTAACCTCTACTTCGTAATGCTGTGGGGAGTCAAGGGAGAGTTTTAGGCTAGAGTACTACAGGATCTGATTTGCGTATTGAAGGGACAACTCCTGGCAGCCATGGGAGGTTAAGACAGCAGGGAAAAGGCAAAAGTAAAGAAGGACTGTTATGGGGTGGGAAGTAACGTAAGCAAAAGTGGTGGGCGTCTGAATGGGACACTGCAAGAAAGGATGGATTGGAGAATGATGTAGGAGGTTAAAGAACTTCATGAAATATTGTCTGCAGGGATGAAGAAGAGGGAAGAGGCATAAGTGAACCTTAATTTCTGGCTTGGCCAAGTTGGTTGGACAAGTTTATCATATACAGAGAATACATGAGAAGGGTAGGTTCTGGGTAATGATAATAGCTTTGGTAAAGGAAGAAAATGAAAGAGTGGGCATAAAACTACATATTAAAGAAACTAAAATCATGGCATCCAGCCCCATTACTTCATGAGAAATCAAAGGGGAAAATGTGGAAGTAGTGACAGATTTCCTCTTCTTGGGCTCTGAAATCACTGTGGATGGTGACTGCAGTCATGAAATCAAACGACGATTGCTACTTGACTGGAAAGCGATTACAAGCCTAGACAGTGTGTTGAAAAAGCAGAGACATTACTCCGCCAACAAAGGTCCATATAGTCAAGGCTATGGTCTTCCCAGTGGTCACATACGGTAGTGAGAGCTAGACTGTAAAGAAGGCAGAATGCCAAAGAATTGATGCCTTTGAACTATGGTGCTGGAGAAGACTCCGGAAAGTCCCTTGGACGGCAAGGAGATCAAACCAATCAATCATAAGAGAAATCAAGCCTGAATACTTATTAAAGGGCTGATGCTGAAACTGAAGCTCATTGGAAAAGTCCCTGATGCTGGGAAAGATTGAGGGCAGGAGGAGAGGAAGGCATCAGAGGATGACATGGCTGGATGGCATCACCAAAGCAATGGACATGAACTTGAGCAAACTTTAGGAGATGGTGAGGGACAGGGAGGGCTGGTGTGCTGCAATCCATGGGGTCAGAGAGAGCCAGACACGACTGGGAGACTGAACAGCAACAATGGCTTTGGTGTTGGAAACACTGAGTTTGAGACATTTGTGAAACATGGGGAGTGGTGCTGGGAAGCATATTGGACCGTGGTCTTAAAGGATCTGCTGCTCCAGAAGACTGACCTAGGCTAGAAAGCATGATGTAAATGGACACGACCTGTGTGTACATCATGGCTGGAACCCTGGGTTTGATGACATCACCCAGGTAGAGAGTGGTCAGGTTAGACGTTCTCTGAGGATGGACCCGAGGGAGAGATTTGTGGTTGGTCTCTATTGTCTATTGTATTGTTTAGGGCTTCCCCCGGGACTCAGATGGTAAAGAATCTGCCTGCAATGCAGGATACTCGGGTTCGATCCTTGGCCAGGAAGATCCCCTGGAGAAGGAAATGACTACCCACTCCAGTGTTCTTGCCTGGAAAAATCCCATGGACAGAGGGAGCTTGGCCAGCTACAGTCCATAGGGCTGCAAAGAGTCAGAAATGACTGAGTAACTAGCACTTTCACTTTCTTTTGTCCTGTTTAGTTTTATTAAAATGGACCCTCTGGAAGATGTTTTTTTAATACTGGGAGGAAAGGACCAAAGGAGAAAGTTTGAAGATGCAAACTTATTGCCAGTTCTAGGTATTGTCCATTTTTAATTCTACCCCCTCTCAATTGATTTAGGATATTTCTGGATCATTTCTCCCCTTCCTGAATTTTCTGTTTCTTTCCAAACATTTTATGTCAGCAGAGTATGTTGCAGATAAATGCTGGTTGAATATAAAAGAGTTGGTGCCTATCTGGAATTTGCAAATTCATTGAAATATTAAGTTTAAAAACACATTTCAAAGAAGGTGGGTGTATTCCACCACCACTTTTACCAAATATAGCAGATGCCAATCTGTCTCCCACTATCCATCATCTACACTATGAACCTTGAGTTAAACGTCAGACAAGTTATAGTACTAGGAAAGTACCTGAAAATCAGAGCTCTCTCCTCCTTCACTTTTCTGAAAATGAAGTAATCACAGGTGCACCCCTTGTAATCTATAATGAATGTAAGTACAGACCGCACAGTTGTGAAGTGTGATTCCCCCAAAGATTTGACTTTCTAGATTCCAAAACAGGGCATATGTGTTTGCACATCAAATTTACATTGATGTCAGGCATCTCTGGTTGCAGCACATTTCTGCATTTTGCTGTCCAGCTCCCAAAAAGTCTCATCCAAGAAGTCTCCCCCTCTTGCCCTTGATTTTGGGGGACAGTGGTGTGATACATGAAGCTTTGGCTCTGAAGGCACCACTTTGGCAGCTGGAAAGGACCTTATATAGTAGCATCGCTTCACACACCCTGTGTTGGAAAGATCGGTTTGGAATGTGGTGACTTGGAAGGCTGATAAGGACATTCCACAGAAGGAGGGATGCTGTGGTCAGCTTGAGGAAAGAGGCTGCAACACCATCACCCATCTTGTTTCAGGCCAGTGAAGAGTAGCAGCAGGCTGAGTTTTCACTCATCATGGACTAGGACCTGGGCTGGGCTTATTGTTCTTTGAGACCTTCGGAATTACAGCCAACCTGTATCCTGTGGAGTGAGCGAGCCTCTGCTAGCCTTTCAGTGTTATTACAGGAACGACACAGGCACACAGAGTCACTAGCGAGCTAGTGCTTCCTTTGCTGAGAACAGCACGAGGAGACAAAAAAAACCCTTTAGAAAATAATTTATCTGGACATCTGCAAGCCAACAAGCAAATGAACTGATGTGGGGCTGAGCAATGTGTCCTGAGGACAGAAAACACATCTGAAGGTGACCTCTCGTCTAGAAGCTTCACTTGCTCATCATTGGGCAAGTGATGTTCAGGGGTTCAGAGAAAATCCTTTCTCTTCGTAAATGAGAATGAAGAACAGAGGTACCAAGAGAGCTCGTCCAACCAGAAAGTAGGGTGGCCTTGTCATTTTATACCGTCGGGGACAAGGCCGCATCCCCGGCTATTAGACATCAGGTTTCTCACGGGCGCCCCTGGTTTCCATCCTTGTCGCCACCTGCTTGCTGCACTGCTCTGCTCAGGGTGGGTGTTCACACTTGCTCCCTTTCCTTTCTTCCTCCTCTGTGGTCCTTGCCTCCCTCCCCACCCTATTCTGTCCTTTCTCCCCCCTCCCCGCTCCTTTCCTTCTCTCCCAGGTACTGTGACCAAGAAAAGTTTGCAGAGCCTCATGCTGGGTGGATTTCAGCAACAGTGTGTCTGATTCTCTGCAGCTTCATGGACTGTAACCCTCCAGGTTTCTGTCCATGGGATTCTCCAGGCAAGAATACTGGAATGGGTTGCCATGCCCTTCTCCAGGGGATCTTCCCGAGCCAAGGATCGAACTTGCATCTCTTATGTCTGGGTTTTTTACCTCTAGCACCACAGGGGAAGCCCTTCAGCAACAGACATCCTCCTAATTTTAAGGAAAAAAAAAAAAGCCCCCTGGCCAAAGGAATTTATTTTGAGCCCCCTTCTGTGCCACTTTGAATACATTTAGTTTTTGCACTTTAAACATGGCAATGATTGTTTATTCAGCATGATCAGGCCCAGTCATAGCCACCTAATTCATTGCTTCATTTCTCCATTCACAAACATTTACCGCGCCCCTGTTACCCACTAAACTCTAGGATTACAGCAGTAGATAAACACCAAAGATTGTCCTCATGAAGCTCTGGGGGTGGGAGAGAGAAGCAATATACAAATGATCGGTCAGTAAACATATATCACGTATCACATAATGAATGACAGGAAGAAAAACGCAGTATAAGGTGCATAGAGAGTGGCCGGCGGAGACATGCTTGCCTTTGGAACAGACTGGAGCAAGTCTTGCGGAAGCCAAGGGGAAAAGTGGGGTAGGAACTTTGTTGACAGCCAGGTCGATTCTGCCTGTTCAATGCTGACCACACAGACTGCAGGTGATGCTAAATCAGTAAAAGGGAGAAGAGTCGCCTTTGAAATTTTGGTTCAGTTTCCCTCTAAAAATTTCTATAACATTGTAGAAAGAGGAATTCTCCAAGACTCGGAGGATTAAATTAGACCCTTGTGCTCATATCCCCAGTGCTGCAAGTCCCTGGACCTAATGCTTATCACACTGAAGGTTGTAACCCACTCGTGGGGCCAGAAGTCAGTTCACCGGTTGTGGCCAGCACTTTTTACGCTAAAGAGTCTTCATTGAGGGATAATTTGCCTGCATTCACGTGCATAAAAGTCAAGGGAAGGGCAAAGGCAGAGAGTCAGAGAGTGGTTGGGTGTTGAGAATGGCAGTTTAGCCTGAGCAGAGAGGTTGAGAGGGTGATGGGAAATGAGGTCACAAGGCAGGCAGGAGTGAGCCCTCCTGAAGTCTGGGAGGCCTTGATGAGGACCTAGACTTTCCCTCTGACTCAGATGGAAAGCCAGGAAAAGTTTTTTAGCAAAGGCAAGTAGGCTGTGACCTCCTGCATCATACAGCGGTTCAGTCCTTAGGTCTGAGGCCAGGCTGCCCATGTTGAGTCACCCCTCTTGCTACTTGTGTGACAGAGGGTGAGTTACTTTTGTGTGCCTTCTGCGTGATAACTTTACTGACCCCCTAGGGTTGTTAATGAGGATTCTATAAATCAGTATTTGTAAACTACCAATTTTATTAAATATATTTATTAAATATAATATTAAATAATAAATATAATATATATTAAATAATAATATAACTAAATCCTTTAAAAGAACTCTTTAAAAGATTTTGCATGGCAGTTTTGACCTACTGCCTTGGTCAGTTAGGTCAGGGGGTCGCAGAGATGGACTTGACTGAAGCAACACAGCATATATAGGAAACTAACATGTTGCATTTAGTTGTTGCTGCTTAGTTTCTTGTTAAGTCATGTCCAGCTCTTTTGTGACCCCAGGTACTGTAGCCCTCCATGCTCCTCTGTCCATGGAATTTTCCAGGCAAGAACACCGGAGTGGGTGGCCATTTCCTTCTCCAGGGAATCTCCTCCTCAGGGATCAAAACCATGTCTCCTGTGTCTCCTGCATTGGCAGGCGGATTCTTCACCACTGCACCGCCTGGGAAGCCCCTGCATCCAGCTTCATTATTGTCCAAACCCTTTGCCCAACAGCTGACTGAGGAGCTGTAGCAAATCATTGACGATTTAAGGTGACTGCACGTTGAAGTGCTCACCTAGGTCTCTGATGTGCACTCATTTCCTCCTGTAATTAACCCAGCATCACCATCTGTTAATAAATCTAGGGGGTTGATCAAGTAAAACCTGAGGAAATTAGATCCTATGGGAAAAATGTCACATCAAAGTTTCAGACGCATTAAAAAAAGTCTGTTCTGATTCAGCTGACTTTTTAAGTACGACAAATCATCCTTGATGAGTAGAGATTGCCAAGCACCTGGATGGATCGCCTGTGTGTTGCCTCATTTTAATTGCTGGTTGTGTGGTTTCATTTTAGCCTGAGGTCTTAATTCCCACTAACGATTTCCGTAGCGTGCACACTGAGACATAGTGTACCTGCGGGAGATGGATTTCACCACACCCAAGTGTTAGTCACTGAGTTGTGTCTGACTCTATACGACCCTATGGACTGCAGCCACCAGACTCCTTTGTCCATGGGATTCTCTAGGCAAGAATACTGGAGTGGGTTGCCATGCCCTCCTCCAAGGGGATCTTCCTGACCCAGGGATCGAACCAGAGTCTCCTGCATTGCAGGCAGATTCTTTACTGCTGAGTCACCAGGGAAGACCCTGAAGCCATTACTTCCCCCCAATAATAATAATAATAATAATAAAGTATAGTTTCTTTTGGCTTCTGAAGAAGTTGTTGATTCCCTATAAGAAGGAAAGTCTACAATGATTAAATCAATGCTTCATTAATATTAATATTTCAATAGATGAAACAAGACAGCAGCAATTAATTTTTTCTAGTTCTTGATTTACTCATTCCATTAACTCAGATGAGTGCTTGGAATCACCGAACGTCTCCCAATCTTTTGAGCAATTTCCCAGAAAAAGATGATAACGATAATAATGACAACATTTATATCATGCTTGCCAGGGGCCAGCTATTTGTCTAAGCACCTATACACATATATTTTCTCTCTTAATCCTCCTAAATCACCATAAGAAGTTGGCACATCTATCTCCTTTCAGATGAGTAAACTGAGGCACGGAGAAGTTAAGTAACTCACTCAAGGTCACATACAGCTAATAAGCGGCAAAACCCCAGAACTCAGGAGAGGAGATATTGGGAACCCATCAGCCTCCATTTTTTTTTTTTTATCATTTTTCATTATTCTTTTAAAATAGACCACAGAAACGTCTCGTTTATACAAAAAGGCTCAGCAGTGTCCTCAAGTTCTTGCCGGTGAACTTGCCAGGACATAAAGCAGAGCAGAAAGGGACAGGGTGCATCTTCGGTCAGGGCTGGGGGAGGAGCAGGCACATAGAAAAGAATCACCTACCATGGGGCACAGGCTTCCCAGGAGGCTAGTGGTAAAGAACCCCCCTGCCAATGTAGGAGACGCAAGAGACGCAGGTTCAGTCCCTGGGTCGAGAAGATCCCCTGGAGTAGGAAAAGGCTACCCACTTCAGGATTCCTACCTGGGAAATCCCATGGACAGTGGAGCCTGGCAGGCTACAGTCCATGGGGACATGAAGGAGTCGGACATGGCTTAGCAACTAAACAACAAAACCAAAGCGTATACGTTGTATTTGAAAGTCAAAGGGCATTTTGAATTGTTTCATGAAAATGTTTATATTCTTGATTTCATAATTTGCCTCTAAGAATTACTCCTAGGTAAACTATCAGAGGAAATACAATTTTCGTTGCACTGATATTTATAACCAAAAAATAAAGAAATAGCTTAAATTCTTGGAGTAATAGTTGAGCTAAATAAGCTGTGACATATTCACGTGATGGAACAATCACAGTTTATGGGTATCGTGCCTCCATCGTCCCCTTATCCCCTTTGTACCTTCACCATCCCCATTTCTGCTTGAGAAACTATATTTATGTAATGCAACAATATATCAGGATTTGGATGTCAAAAACAAACGTACATATATTATATTTATAAGCTTTCTGTATGTATATAAATAAATATGCATTATATGTTATATGATGATATTGAATGTTTATAAATACTATGCATATATGTATATGCTGCTAAGTCGCTTCAGTCGTGTCCGACTCTGTGCGACCCCATAGACAGCAGCCCACTAGGCTCCCCCGTCCCTGGGATTCTCCAGGCAAGAACACTGGAGTGGGTTGCCATTTCCTTCTCCAGTGCATGAAAGTGAAAAGTCAAAGTGAAGTCGCTCAGTCGTGTCCGACTCTTAGTGACCCCATGGACTGCAGCCTACCAGGCTCCTCAGTCCATGGGATTTTCCAGGCAAGAGTACTGGAGTGGGGTGCCATTGCCTTCTCCGATATATGTATATAACATGAAGAAAATGTGTACATGTGCTCAGTCGCTCAGTCATGTCCAAAAGTTTGCAACCCCGTGGACTGTAGCCCAGCAGACTCCTCTGTCCATGGGATTTCCCAGGAAAGAATACTGAAGTGGGTTGCCATTTCTTATGCCAGGGATGAAGAAAATACAATACTCTTATTTTTACCACCCAGGTGAAGCTATAAAACATCACCAATAGCATTGAACCCCACTAGGTAGCTCTCCCGACTATGACCACAGACGAACACTGTCAGACCGTTGTGTCTGTCTTTCCTGCTCATGTCTTTATTCTTTTACTTGTATTTCCCTCTACACAATAGTGTTTAATTTTCCATTTTAAGTTTAAATATCCTGGCTGCTGCTGCTGCTGCTAAGTCGCTTCAGTCGTGTCTGACTCTGTGCAACCCCATAGATGGCAGCCCACCAGGCTCCCCTGTCCCTTGGATTCTCCAGGCAAGAACAATAGAGTGGGCTGCCATTTCCTTCTCCAATGCATGAAAGTGAAAAGTGACAGTGAAGTCTCTCAGTCGTGTCTAACTCTTTAATGACCCCATGGACTGCAGCCTACCAGGCTCCTCTGTCCATGGGATTTTCCAGGCAAGAGTACTGGAGTGGGGTGCCCGTTGACTATATTCTTTGATTAAAGTCCTTTGATTTTCCCTTCTGTATTCACCTCTCTTCCAGTTTCTCTTTCGTTTTTTCCTACCCCTGTTTCATCATTCACATCAGCCTCCAGAATTACAGAGGCAGGATGGTGGTGGGGCTGGCAGGTAGGGGGTGCAGGGGCAGGCAGGAGAGGGGGGCATCAGGTTTAAGTTTTGAGCATTAAAGCTCCAAATCTCAGTGCAGCAACCAGAAAGCAAGCAGGAAGGCTATCACTTACTCTACAACATTAAAACAGCATGATATTCTCATGAATTGATCTCTTATTTATTTATTTTTTGAATAGTTATGCATTTATTTTCATGTATAACTAGCACATCAACATGTGACTGTATGGATATATTGCTTAGTTAGCATAAGACTAGATTGGTAAGTGAGTAAAAAGAAAAAATATGTTGAGTTAAAGAAAATATTAAGGAAGTTAGAGAACAGGAGGTCCTCATATGATAAAAATTGTGGAGGTTATGGGAATGCCTGGATTTGGGGACTCGCTGCTCTAAGCTTCAGGCAAGATGCTCTGCTCTGGTCTGAAGCCCTTAGAGGGCCTTACACAGAAACCTTCCAGGCCTGTGGAGCTCTGAGAATCCTCCTAAGAGCACGTGGTACATTGAGACGACCCCAGGGAGGAAAGCACCTTTTGCTTCATGTGTTCATGCCCTACAAAATGTCTTAGAAGTTACAAAGCAACAAGTGATTTTTTCTTAAAAGGGAAAAGAATCTTAGAGGTGTGGCCTTGAGTGGGCAGTGGTCACAGGGCAGCCTGGGCTGAAGGGCCCAAGCAGGGGTTGGGGGACACCGTTGTTACTGTTCTGGAGGAGTGTGTGTGTGTGAGCACAGCCCCCATCAAGGCTGCAGGAGGAACACCCAAGGGCCCCTGTGCTCCGCTCCCTGGCAAACAACAGGCACTTAATCAGTGTCTGCGGAATCACTGTAGCACAGGAAGGAGACGCTGGAAGGCAGGTGGAGGAGCTGCCGACATCGTCCTTGGGTGTCAGCGTGTCACCCTTTGCTCCTGCCGCTGCTGTGCAGGTTCATGCCTGGGCCTGAGCCCCATGTCAACACGGCCCCAAGGTGGGAAGTCCCTGCCACCAGGAGGGTCGCTATCTTGTACATTTATGAACAATGGAAGGTATTTCCCCACCTTCCCCCAAAATCCAAAGTATGTTTCTCATCATTTAACCTTCAAAGGTTAAAAATAGTGCTTTTTAAAGGACTCTGCAGTTGTACTCGAATAGCTCAGCACCCTCAGAGCTCATAGATCATCGCTATGGACACAGGGTGCCTGCTGGAGACTCACCCAACTGACCCCTGGAAATGGAGGTCAAGGCCAGTGCTCAAGGGGGGCCAGAGTGGTGGAGTTGGGACCCCTGGGCATGACGTTCACAGTACAAAAGCCTTCAGGTGCCCAGAGGAGAGAAGGAACCGCTGAGAGCCTGAAGGGTGTCCTGAGCTGGGAGGAGGCCGGGGCTCAGCAGCCGAAGTGATGGGCAGAGCTGCAAGCTGCTGGTCCCTGTGTGTGGCTTGGAAGGAAAGCATGCCAGAACAGGTTGGGAAGGGACACAAGTTAGGGAAGGGGTCCTGACAAGCAGGGCTAGTGTGTAGCCGCAGCCCCCAGCCCAGCGGCGCCCTCAGCAGCACCCCGCAGCACTCCGCTTCACGTGGCACAGCTTGCAGAAGAGACGGTTGTTCAGCGGGTAGCAGCCCTGGTCCGTGGGCTCCACAGACAGGAGGACCCTGCAGTCCTGACACGGGTAGCAATTCTCATGGAAGTTTCTTCCCATGTACTCGATTTTGAAGGCATCCTTCCCGTCTCGGGCGATGATGGGATACTCACAGATGCTGCACACCGGGGCGAACTTCCTATAGAAGTCGTCCAGGCAGTACACCTCATTCTGACTGTCCAGGGCAAAGCTCTCGTCCCCGATGCACCAGGCACAGGTCACACACAGGAGGGGTGGAAGGCCTGGCCTAGGGCCCGGATGATGTGTTCCTGGACAACCTCGCCACACTTGCCACACTTCTCCAGGGTGTCCTGGTAGCAGGGTTCACAGAGGGATTGCCCATCCTTCTGGTAGAAGCTCTGCCCGGCCAGCCGGCGGCAGCAGACACTGCACGTGAAGCACTGGGCGGGTACTGCCTCTCCATGGCCTCTACGCCCAGCTCTTGGGGGACACAGTCTTGTGGCAGAAGGCACAGATGTCTGTGGAGGCCTCTCTCTCAGGGAAGCTGACAGGCTCTTTGGGGTGGTGGGCAGCAGCTCCTCCTCTGCGGGCTTGAGATGACTGGGCCGAGGCTGCAGTGGAGGCCCTCCACCAGGGCCTGTGGCGGGGGTGGGGGTGGGGGAGGGGCAGGTGCAACTGCTCCAAGTCTGAAATGAGTGATGCCCCCATCGTGGAGGGGGGCTCTTCGTCAGGAGGGGGCAGGTCCACTGGAGGAGGTGGAGGCGGAGGTGGGAGGAGGTCCAGGTCTGGAAGTGCATCATCAACGTCCAGGGGCAAGAAGGAAGTGAACACCCTCCAGTGGAGAGCTGAGGTGGAACAGCTGGCCCTGGGACTGCAGCCCTGCCAGGGGGCATCCAGGAACGGAGCTTTCCCACCGAGCCAGCCCCGGGTGCCTTTGTGGGGGCAGGAGATTCCCAGGGGTGGCCAGGCTGGGCCTCATAAGCTGCTCACCTCACCTCCTCAACCACAGCCTCATCTCGACGTGGGGGCACTAGGTTGATAAAGATAGACGAGGTGACCCTCTTCTCAGGCTTGGAGGCCATTGTTTCAGCTTCTTCTGGTAGGGCTGGGATCTGGATTTTCCTAGGAAGGCTGAGGTCCCCGACATTCAGGCCAGCTCCACTGAGCCGCCCGCACCCCGGGTGGCTCTGGTTGGTCACCTGATCTCTTATTTAGCTGAAGGGTTTGGTAGAAATTCTCCTCTCTGCTCATCAATCCCTCTGCCTCTTGCCTTTTCTCTACATGTTCCACTGGACATTTTGCAAACAAATCTCGGGCGTGGAGTCTATTCTACTTAACAATAAGTCCCTCTTGCGATTTGAGTCACAAAACCACAGTCAGAGTGCGGAGAGAGCTGTAAACCCTGCTTTCCCAGATGGAGAGCAGCCCAAGCAGGGATTTGGTCAAGGGCGTTGGGAATACATTAGGCGAAGTCTGTGATGAGAACAAAAGAGGCAGATGACTAGTCCCACTCCATCTCAGTGGGCAGGAGTGCAGCCTTCCAGATTTGTCATTGCCTTGGGGTCTGGCAGGGTCATTAGCATATTTCCAATAAGGAGGAGAAAGAAACAGAACAGAGCGTCTATCAGAGGGTGCGCCTGCCTGCCTTTCTCTCGTGCAAACAGCTGGAAACTATGACTTTGCTCCCTCCCGGACGGAGGGGGGGAGAAATCGGGAACTGAGATGTTTGAAAGAATGGGGGTTCTGAGATGATGAAAGAATGGGGCTAGATGAGGAGGTTAAAATGCTGTTCCTGGATTGAGAAAGGGAAGATCTATTTTTCATAAGACCAACTGCAAAACGTACAATCATCCAGGTAGGATCCTCCCACCGTGGCATCCTGGCAGGTAGAGGGGGAGGACGTCCAGCACCCAAGTGGTCAGACAGCCGTGCAGGAGACTGAGGGGCGTCATCCGACACCCCCAGGCAGACACAGAGTGCAAGTCAGGCCCGCCTTGCCCCACCCTATGGCTCCTGCCCAGAATAGTGTATTGCAAGTACCCCATCACTGATTTGCATCACCTACCAATATGTTTATGGATACATTTATTTACTTTTAATGCCACTGTTCTTTAAAAATTATTTATTTCTTTATTTTTGGTTGTACTGGGTCTTCTTTGCTGCGTGAGGGCTTTCTCTAGTTGCAGTAGGTAGGGGTGACTCTCTAGTTGGGGGTTCAGGCTTCTTGTTGTGGTTTCTCTTGTGGTGGAGCATGGGCTCTATCTAGGGCAAGCGGGCTTCTACGGCACTCAGGCTTAGTTGCTCTGCGGCATGTGGAATCTTTCCGGACCAGGGATTGAACCCATGTCCCCTGCATTGGCAGGCAGATGTTCATCCACTGGGCCACCTGGGAAGTCCTACGGATACATTTATGAACAAAGTTTCCAAGTAGCACAATTACGCAAGAAACGAAAATGATTGATTTATACAAGTGTGGATTTATTTTAACCATTCCATTGCATGCCCTTCTCTAGCTAGGTAGGAGCTTCCTTGGTGGCTCAGTGGTGAAGCATCCTCCTGCAATGCAGGAGATGTGAGAGACACAGGTTTGATCCCTGGGTTGGAAGATGACCCTGGGGAAGGAAATGTCAACCCACTCCAGTATTTTTGCCTGGAAAATCCTATGGACGGAGGAGCCTGGTGGGCTACAGCCCATGGGGGTCAAAGAGTCAGACCCAGTTGAGCACACAGACACACACAGACACACACAGACACACACACACACACACACCCTCCTAGGTGAGTCTAGGCTACCACCACTTTCTTTTTGGTCATCCCTAACCTTGAGATGCTCATCCCCTGTGGGTGACATGGGCCTGTATGGAGAATACTATTGTAATAGAAATCCAGCTCTTGCACTCGCTCCAGCTCCCCATCAAAACCACTCCATCCTTCCCGTTTCTTGGCAGAGGTTCCTCTCACTGTAGAATCTGACAGTGGCAGAGAGCCATTTTCCCGGTGTCTTTTGCAGCTCAGCCGATCAATGGCACCTGATTCTGGCCAAAGGAACTTGAATGTTTCAGGAAGATATCTTTCTTCTCTTAATTTCCAAAGAGAGATTTCTGCTTGTCTTTTTTTTTGTTTTCCTTTCCATGGGGAAGGCATATGACGCCTGGAACTGCAGCCACTGTCCTGTGACCATGTGGGAACAGCCCCAAATCACGAAGATGCTGACCCAAAGCCTTGACATTGCCGAGCAACTAAACCAATCTTGGAAATGCCTGTCTCTAGGCTTCTTGTTAGGTAAGAAAGATGAACTTGTCTAAGCCCCTTTTAGTCAGATATTTTATTTCTTACAGCAGAGAGTATTGACAATATATCACAACATATTAGGCCGTGTAGTAATGAAATGTACAATCCCAACTCGCCTTTATAGACCCCTTGGAGGGCTTCCATTGCAGGTGGAGTAATGTCCAGAGTCCTTACCTGAACCCACCAGGCTCTGCACATCACCCCTCCACCTTCCCAAGGACTCTCAGGCTTTGTTCTGTGTTCCCACCTCACATTTTCCTTTCCTTCCTTGTTTTCTGTCCTGGCCAAATTTCTGCCACAGGGCCTTTGCATGCACTGACTGGGTCCTCTTCTTTCTTCTAGGTACAGCTTTAAGCTTTAAGGCGGCTTCTTCCTAACAGCTTTACTTTATCACCCAATCTAAAGCAGATCTCGCACGCTATGGCTTGTGACACCTCCCTGCTCTGCCCTCGGTGACTGCGGCTGACTGTGGGGAGGGCCCCTCAATAGGTGTTCCAACTTCCTCCTGGAAGGGCAAGGACTGAGACCGAGACTGCCTTTCCCAGGCTCCTGGGAACTGGGTTCTAAATGGAGTTGAGATTCTGCCTATCAGATATACAGAGGCGGTTTTCCCATGCTGTTGCATGAGCAGAGAGAGGTGGGTGGAGGAGTTATCTGCTGGCAGGGGACCTGGAGGAGGAGATGTGACTCTCACCTTGACAAAGGCAGCAGCTCCCTGAGTCAACTCATTTTGCAATGCACTTTGGGGCACTGATATTGTCATTTTTGCTAGAGGTTGTTTCTTTGTTATTGTTTAGTCCGTAAGTTGTGTCCCACTCTGCAGCCCTGTGGACTGCAGCCTACTAGGCTCCTGTCCATAGGATTTCTTTAGGCCTCTTTAAAATGTGAGCCAGCTATAACTTTTTTTTTAATTTATTTTTAACTGGAGGATAAGTGCTTTATAATATTGTGTTGGTTTCTGCCATACAACAAAGTGAATCAGCCATAAGTATACATATGTCCCCTCACTGTGATTTTAATTCTGTATCTATTTGTACGTGGCCTTGTTACCTGCTATCTCCTGCTCACCTCTATGCCCTGAACACTCAGCACCAGGTGTGGCGCATGTCTAGGGTCAGAGTTACTTGTTCAGTAGGTAAATAAGTGATTGAAAACAGCAGACCTTGCAGAGGACTTCCTTGGAGGCCCAGTGCAGGGCCTCACCTTCTAGTACAGGGGTTGGGGATTCAATTCCTGGTCAAGGAGGTAAAATCCCACATGCCTTGTGGCCAAAAACCAAAACAGAAAACAGAAATAATATTGCAACAAATTCAGTAAAGACTTTAAAAATGATCTGCATCCAAAACAAAACAAAAAAATCTTAAACAAAACCCCAAAAATTGCCTATAAAGTTATAAGAAAATATAAAGTCCTGAAGTCGCATGTTTGATATTTCAAATTCTGCTGCTGCTGCTGCTAAGTTGCTTCAGTCGTGTCCGACTCTGTGCAACCCCATAGACGGCAGCCCACCAGGCTCCTCTGTCCCTGGGATTCTCCAGGCAAGAACACTGAAGTGGGTTGCCATTTCCTTCTCCAATGCATGCATGCTGAGTTGCTTCAGTCATGTCCGATGCTATGCGACCCCATGGATAGCAGCCTACCAGGCCCCTCTGTCCACAGGATTCTCCAGGCAAGAATACTGGATTGGGTTGCCATTTCCTTCTCCAATTTCAAATTCTAGTCATGTTTAAAAAGCCAGGAAGCTAACATTTTTTTTGTTTTTTTCTACTCTCTCCAAACATCTCACCCTCCCCTCCTCTCTCCCATGTGCATAAGTCTATTTTCTATGCCTGTGTCTCCACTGTTGCCCTGTAAATAAATTCTTCAGTATTATTTTTCTAGATTCTGTATATATGAGTTAGAGTATGGTATTTATCTTTCTCTTTATGACTTACTTCATTCTATATTTTAGGTTCTAGGTTCATCCACCTCATTAAAACTGACTCATATGTGTTCCTTTTATGGCTTAGTAATATTCCACTGTGTAGATGTACCATGGCTTCTTTATCCATTTATCTGTTGATGGACATCTAGGTTGCTTCCATGTTCTAGCTATTGTAAATAGTGCTGCAATGAACAATGGGGTACATTCTCTTTCAATTTTGGTTTCCTCAGGGTATATGCCTAGGGGTGGGATTGCTGGGTCATATGGTGGTTTTATTCCTAGTTTTTTTAGGAATCTCCATACCATCTTCCATAGTGGCTGTATCAATTTATATTCCCACCAACAGTGTAAGAGCATTCCCTTTTCTCCACACCCTCTCCAGCATTTATTGTTTGTAGACTTGTTGATGAGGGCCATTCTGACCAGTGTGTGGTGATATCTCATTGTAGTTTTGATTTGCATTTCTCTAATAATGAGTGATGTGGAGCATCTTTTCATGTGTTTGTTAGCCATCTGTATGTCTCTTTGGAGAAATGTCCGTTTAGGTCTTTTTCCCACTTCTTGTTTGGGTTGTTTGTGTTTCTGGTATTGAGTTGTATGAGCTGCTTGTATATTTTGGAAATTAATCCTTTGTTAGTTGTTTCATTTGCTATTACTTTCTCCCTTTCTGAAGGCTGTCTTTTCACCTTGCTTATAGTTTCCTTTGCTGTGCAAAAGCTTTTAAGTTTAATCAGGTTCCACTTGTTTACTTTTGTTTTTATTTACATTACTTTAGGAGGTGGGTCACGCCAGTGTTCTTGTCTGGAGAATCCCAGGGATGGGGGAGCCTGGTAGGCTGCCATCTATGGGGTGGCACAGAGTCGGACATGACTGAAGCGACTTAGCAGCAGCAGCAGCAGGTCAGTCGTAGAGGATCTTGCTTTGATTTATGTCATCAAGTGTTCTGCCTATGTTTTCCTCTAAGAGTTTTATAATTTCTGGTCTTACATTTAGGTCTTTAATCCATTTTGAGTTCATCATTGTGTATGGTGTTAGGAGGGAGAAGGAAATGGCAACCCACTGCAGTATTCTTGCCTAAAGCATCCCATGGACGGAGGAGCACGGTGGGCTGCTGTCCTTGGGGTTGCACAGAGTCGGACATGACTGAAGTGACTTAGCATGCACGCATACATGGTGTTAGGAAGCGTTCTAATTTCATTCTTTTACATGTAGCTGTCCCGTTTTCCCAGCACCATTTATTGAAGAGGCTGTCTTTGCCCCATTGTATATTCTTGCTTCCTTTGTCAAAAATAAGGTACCCACAGGTGCATGGGTTTATTTCTGGGCTTTCTATCTTGGTCCATTGGTCTGTATTTCTGTTTTTGTGTCAGTACCATACTGTCTCGGAAGCTAACATTTACAATGAATTTCCAACTTGCAGGTTTCACTTGGCAGCCTCATGGCATAACAGGCAAATTTTTAAAAAACTGAAACAAAGGGGACATAAACTCTGTTATGAAAGAATAATCCTGACCACAATGGTTTTGTGTCTCAAGAAATGTAATCTCACTCAGAGAGATTTCCATGACCCTTTTTAATACCTCCCAAGAGGGCAAGTTGCGTTTCCTTGGTGGCTCAGTGGTAAAGAATCTGCCTGCCAATGCAGGAGACACAGGTTCAGCCCCTGGGTTGGGAAGATTCCCCTGGAGAAGAAAATGGCAAACCACTCCCGTATTCTTGCCTGGTAAATCCCATGGACAGAGGAGCCTGGCGGGCTACAGACCATGGGGTCACAAAGAGTTGGACACGACTTAGCAACCGAAGAACAGCAACAAGAGGACAATGTGCACTGAGATCTGAGCTGCTGGCTTAGTGCCATGGAACTCAGCATTGGAGACACAACCTCACATTCTCTCCTGGGCGATTCCCTGATGAGACACAGGCTTGCCATAGACCGGCAGATCCATGAGGGCATGAACCCATGTCTGGCTCAAGTAATCCCTATTCTCTATGCTTCCTAGAATACAATCAGCACTCAGTAACCAAATGAATTCGGTAGATACAGCAACTTTCCCCTAGGTACCTATTTTACATATGGTAATATATATGTTTGCCTTGGAACGAACAGAGATCATTCTGTCATTTTTGAGATTGCATCTAAGTACTGCATTTCGGACTCTTTTGTTGACCATGATGGCTATTCCATTTCTTCTAAGGGATTCCTGCCCACAGTAGTAGATATAATGGTCATCTGAGTTAAATTCACCCGTTCCAGTCCATTTGAGTTTGCTGGTTCCTAGAATGTCGACGTTCACTTTTGCCATCTCCTGTTTGACCACTTCCAATTTGCCTTGATTCATGGACCTAACATTCCAGGTTCCTATGCAATATTGCTCTTGACAGCATCGGACCTTGCTTCTATCACCAGTCACATCCACAACTGGGTGTTGCTTTTGCTTTGGCTCCATCCCTTCATTCTTTCTGGAGTTATTTCTCCACTGATCTCCAGTAGCATATTGGGCACCTACTGACCTGGGGAGTTCCTCTTTCAGTATCCTATTCTTTTGCCTTTTCATACTGTTCATGGGGTTCTCAAGACAAGAATACTGAAGTGGTTTGCCATTCCCTTCTCCAGTGGACCACATTCTGTCAGACCTCTCCACCATGATCTGCCTGTCTTGGGTGGCCCCATGGGCATGGCTTAGTTTCATTGAGTTAGACAAGGCTGTGGTCCTCGTGTGATTAGATTGACTAGTTTCCTGTGATTATGGTTTCAGTGTATCTGCCCTCTGATGCCCTCTCGCAACACCAACCGTCTTATTTGTCTTACTCTTACCTTGGACATGGGGTATCTCTTCACGGCTGCTCCAGCAAAGCGCAGCCGCTGCTCCTTACCATGGGAAATAGATGGGGAAACAGTGGAAACAGTGTCAGACTTTATTTTTTGGGGCTCCAAAATCACTGCAGATGGTGATTACAGCCATGAAATTAAAAGACACTTACTCCTTGGAAGGAAGGTTATGACCAACCTAGATAGCATATTCAAAAGCAGAGACATTACTTTGCCAGCAAAGGTCCGTCCAGTCAGGGCTATGGTTTTTCCAGTGGTCATATATGGACATGAGAGTTGGACTGTGAAGAAAGCTGAGTGCCGAAGAATTGATGCTTTTGAACTGTGGTGTTGGAGAAGACTCTTGAGAGTCCCTTGGACTTCAAGGAGATCCAACCAGTCCATTCTGAAGGAGATCAGCCCTGGGTGTTCTTTGGAAGGAATGATGCTAAAGCTGCAACTCCAGTACTTTGGCCACCTCATGCGAAGAGTTGACTCATTGGAAAAGACTCTGATGCTGGGAGGGATTGAGGGCAGGAGGAGAAGGGGACGACAGAGGATGAGATGGCTGGATGGCATCACCGACTTGATGGACGTGAGTTTGAGTGAACTCCGGGAGTTGGTGATGGACAGGGAGGCCTAGCGTGCTGTGATTCATGGGGTGGCAAAGAGTCGGACACGACTGAGCGACTGAACTGAACTGAACTGAATATATATGTTTTGATGCTACTCTCTCAATTCGTCCTACCCTCTCTTTCCTCATTGTGTCCAAAGTCTGTTCTCTATGTCTGTGTCTCTATTCCTGCCCTACAAATAAGTTAATCAAATAACCATTGTTTTAGATTTCTTATACATGATATTTGTTTTTAGCATGCTATTGCAAACAGCAAGTGATGCATGCTCTTTAAGCATCAATTTTGAGGAGTTTTATAAAGGACTAAAATTAGTGTTATGTCACATTAGTGATTCAGATACCTTTTGTCTTATTGGTGTAGGTACTTTAAAAAGCATGACCCCTGTCTCATACATGTAGAAATGTATCTTCTAACAGCTACACAATCTTCTTTAATTGTAGTAGGCTCTCTCTTCCAATGTGGATTTTTCCATCAACTACTGAAAGTAGAAAATGAGTGTTTCTATTTTTCTCTTTGCCCTCCCTCCCTGTAGCTAAGCTTGTTCTCCCAGCTTCTATCTGGTATTTCAACTGAAAGTTGTCCATTGTTTGGAACTGTTCCTGGGTGACTTACTCCCACCATGAAAATTATTAGAGAGGAGGGAGTGGGAACCGAGGGGAGAGAGGGGTAAGGGGGAGCACCACAGACCTCAGGAAAACCTTCCAGAAAAATTATCTCCCCAGGAGACAAGACAAAACAGAGGCTTGTGTTTCTTCACTGTGGCCAAATGTCCCTACTCAAAGACTGGTGTTAGCTGGGAAAAAAACAATATTTCTACCGAGTTTGCTCGTGTTTAATTCTGTTCTGTTTATTTACCTGTAAGTTACATTAGTATATATCGATTTTACTGTTTCAATCTGATACAATTCACAGTACATTTCTTCCTACATACAGTTGGCATATATGATGTAGAGCTCATTTATGCATATCAGTAATGTATTTTCTCTTCTCTTTTTATCACTTCTTTGATATCTGTAATTGGCACTGATGTCCCAAATCTCTACTGACTCTGAAAGAAAGTGTTAGTTGCTCAGTCGTGTCCAACTCTATGTGGCCCCATGGACTGTAACCCACCAGACTCCTCTGTCCATGGGATTTCCCAGGCAAGAGTACTGGAGTGGGTTGCCATTCCCTTCTCCAGGGGATCTTCCTGACCCAGGGATCAAACCCTGGTCTCCTCCATTGGCAGGCAGATTCTTTACCATCTGAGCCACCAGGGGAGCCCCCTCCTGACTCTAGGAGTTTCCATTATACACAGGTGAGCACATCGTCATTTGATGCCACCAAGAGTTGAGATTTCCCAGTCCTGAGATGTTCTAATGCTCTTCCTTGTGACCCAGAGCGAAGGAACATGCATCCACTCTTGTCCTCCCATTGCACCCACGTTCTTGCACATGACTCCAGACAACACAATGACTCCACCCATCCCTAAGAGTCCGTGCTGCCCAGGGACCTGGGAATCCACAGAGAGTTCTCAGCAGCCTGGCTGAGGGCATGATGCGCACAGGCTGAGTGCAGGAGGGAAGGTGAGACTCAGACATAAAGACGGAGACACGGAACAGATGGCACAGGGACCCTGACCCTGGAGCCTGGGGTGTTTGGGAACTAGGAGAGCAGGAGGGGAGGGAGCGGTGAAGGCTGACGGGGAGGCGCTAACCCAGCTCTTCTCCAGCACCTGCGGCTCATGATTCCCAAGCCGTCATATCTCCATTACCTTAGAAATGGCTAAACCAAAATTGCCTTCAGGCTCTGGCATTCTTTTCATGTCAAAGTGGTATTTTTTGTGGTATTCAAGTCACGCAAAAGAATGCAGGCAACCCGAGTCAGTTTTGTCACAAAACTACAACCTAAACGCTAGTGGGCTTGAGGTTCACATGTCCGTGGGGGACCTTGTATTTCAGTTTCCACTAACTTTTCCCAATTAATCTGAAATTCCTTTTACAGAGCACACAAGCTTTCATGCTAGACATTGAAAGGAAGGCTAAAACTGCATCTGCCGGGGAGAGGTGGCACACTGGTATGAATGGGCTTCAGGCAAAGCACAGGTGGTCAGCTCTGTGGGTGCCAGGGGGCCAGGGGAGGGGCCAGGGAGACACGCTGAAAGCAAATGCCCTGAGCTGAGCTTCACAGAACTTTTTTCAACGTCAGTGCCCCTTATTTCTATCTATTCAGGGACACGTGAAGATTGTGGACAGGCATACTCCAAATCCTGTGTTGTGACAAGTGAGCAATAGCAGAGCCTTCTAGAAGCAGTTTCCAGACAGCAATATGGCTACTGGTATGCAAGGAGATCAAGCCAGTCAATCCTAAAGGAAATCAATCCTGAATCTTCATTGAAAGGACTTACGCTGAAGCTGAAGCTCCAGTACTTTGGCCACCTGATGCGAACAGTCAACTCAATGGAAAAGACCCTGATGCTGGGAAAGATGGAGGGCAGGAGGAGAAGGGGGTGGCAGAAGACAAAATGGTTGAATGGCCTCATTGACTCGACCGACGTGAGTTTGAGCAAACTTAGGGAGATGGTGAAGAACAGGGAAGCCTGGTGTGCTGCAGTCCATGGGGTCACCAAGAGTCAGACCCGACTTAGGGACTGAACCACAACCATGACAGCATTTATAGTCCCTTAAATGCATATAGTATATTGTGCTCAGGTCTGGGGCTACAGCTCTGAGAAAAAGTGAAATTTAGAGCTCACAGACCCTGTCATCTCCTAAAGGGATACACAAGAAATCAGGCAGTTACCACGCAGTCTGAAAAGTGTGATCGCTATTCCAGTTTAATAGACACTTTCACAGCAGGGTGGGGTCTCCTCAAAATTAAAACCAAACTCTTTGTATTTAATGCCTACCTCCCCGGATCTACCGTCAGTCCAAGAGGCAGGACTCGAGTCCCTCCTGTGGACTCACTGCGCTGGCCTCTTGCCAGCAGGCACTTAATAAATAATCGCTAAATATCTGAGCGAGGAAATAACTGGGCCCTAGGTAAGAGGCAAGCGTGGAGAGTTAGGGACCATGAACTCTATTTCTGGGGTCAGGGAGGCTTTGCGGAAGAAGTGGTATTTACGCCAAATCCTCCAGGGAAATGGTGTGGGGCCGGAGAAAGAAACAGCAGCTCCTTTAAAGACTTGGAGGCAAGGCTGCTCAGCACATCTGGTGAAACCGTGGACCTCGCGCCTGGCGTTCAGAGCGGCTGCTTTGTCCACGGAGGGCTTCAGTGCAAAACAGAAAACGATGTCATTACAAGGTGGATAAGGCCGACCAATTAGAAAAAAGAGACTTTTCTTCCAGCACGATTGAGTCTCTCACTGTGCACTGGGTCTTCCACTGCGCAGCTGGTCCAGTAGCCTTGGGAATGGGAAGGAGGATGGCCAGAACTGATCACCTGTCTTTAATAAGCGCAAGCGGATTCACAGGCAGCTTTTCTGACCCTGTAAGAATTTGAGCTTCATTCTGTGAGCAGTGATGACCTTTTGAAGAAATTAAACTTGGGAATGATGTTCCAACAGAACTTTATTCAGCAGGCACTTCTTGAGCTCCTGCTTAAGGGGGAGGCTCACATTGATAGGGTATCTATCCTGGTGGAACCACAGTTTAGTGGTGAGAAAATGGGCTTTGAGGCCAGCCAGAGGGAGGAAGAGCCGCTTAGACTAGAGAATCTTCTAACGGACCTCGTGAGGCAGACATGGGGATGTCCGTTTCACAGATGAGAAAACAGAAGGAAGGGAGGTCAAGCAACTTACCCATGATCACATAGTTTCAAACTCTTATCTATGTGATCATAAATCCCACAGAGAAAAGGCAGAATGCTGACTAATATGTCCTTACATAAATTTAAAATGTGAATATAAGAAAGACAAATCACTAATTGCACACACACACACACACCACACACACTCACATACATACCACACACACTCACATACACACATGTGAAATACAGCCTCACTTTCCAGAAAATGCAGCCTGGGAAATACTGGTCAGAGTATGGCCAGCGGCCTAGCCTTAAACCCTATACAGGCTTACTCATTAGAGTGAATTCTGTTCTGGGTAAAAACATTCCATAATCACAGACCTCGCCTCCCAGCTTTGCAGGGCCCCTCACAAGTGAACGCTATTCACAGGATCCCAGAGCTGTAAAAAGCCAGTCCGAGTGCCTGATTTGGAACTCTCAAATGCAGTTGAGCAGTTTTGTGACTATCAGTTTTCTCTTCTTCTCTGAAAGTTGTCTAGGGGAGGAACTCCGTGTTCTGAAGTTTCATGACACCAATCGGTAAAATGTTCCCCTGGGTTCCAGCTCCATCTTATCTGCGTGAGTGTGGGTCCATCTCTCCCTTCTTTGGTCCTCTGTTGGAAGGGAGATTGGAAAGGATCTTAAGTGCATTTCTTCTGTGAACTCAGCAAACCCCAGTTCATTTGAAAGTTTACCCTAGGATTCATTTTCTGTCTTTATAAAGTATTCATTTCTCTTCTCTGAACTGTTTTGTTTCTAATTTCCTTTCTGGAAAAAAAAAAAAAGTAGGCATATGTGTTTTGGGAAACAGAAAAGACAGCAATAGCAGTTACAGCTGATTCTCGTTATTGGTGGTACTGTGTTCTACAGAGTCGCTGTTTGAACATAGAATTGAGGAAGACAGAGCCATTGCTCCCAGGGGAAATAAAGGTCGGGTTCCTATGAGCCGCTGGTGACATTTGCATCCATCGACCAACATCTAGCCTCATTTTATGTGTGTTTTGGGGTTTTTGCTGTTGTTTGCTTTTCTACTTTTTAAATTTTTTCTCTCTTTATTTTATATTGGAGTATCAGATCAGATCAGTCGCTCAATCGTGTCCGACTCTTTTCGACCCCATGAATCACAGCACGCCAGGCCTCCCTGTCTATCACCAACTCCCGGAGTTCACTCAGACTCACGTCCATCGAGTCAGTGATGCCATCCAGCCATCTCATCCTCCGTCATCCCCTTCTCCTCCTGCCCCTAATCCCTCCCAGCATCAGGGTCTTTTCCAATGAGTCAACTCTTCGCATGAGGTGGCCAAAGTACTGGAGTGTCAGCTTTAGCATCATTCCTTCCAAAGAATAGGTAATTAGTAAAGTTGTATTAGTTTCAGTGTACAACAAAGTGATTCAGTTACACATGTATCTCATGTAGCTACTCTTTTCCAAATTCTTTCCCCATTTAGGTTGTTACATTGTATTGAGTAGAGCCTGGCTAGGTCATTGCTCTTTGTTGGTTATCCATTTTCAGTGAAGCTGTGTGTACATGTCAAAGCTCTGTTGTTTAAAGAAGGGTGATAGGAGGGATGAGAATCTTCTGATCCACCTCGCCTATTTTACAGTCTGTGTGTTTTTGCTGAAATGCACTTAATGTCATGTATCACATTGACACATTAACATTCAATTCACAGCCAATGATGCTAGAATTCACACCTGAATGGAGCTTATGAAACATGCAGATTTTCTCCATAAGGCATTTCACACAGACTCTGTGCTTAGGACGCTAACCGGCCCTTGGACGCTATGTTTGGGGGCCATTTTAGTATTATTATTATTTTTTTGGCAGGTGGTGGGTCTTTGTTATTGCACATGAGCCTTCCCTAGTAGTGGCAGCAGGAGCTCCTTTCTAGTTGAGGTGCACGGGCTTCTCTTTGCAGTGGCTCCTCTTGCTGCAGAGCACAGGCTCTAGGCACAGGCTTCAGTAGCTGTAGCACACGGGCTCCATAGTTGCAGCTCTCAGGCTCGAGAGCGTAGGCTCAGTAGTTGTGGAGCATGGGCTCAGCTGCTTTGCAGCATGTGGGATCTTCCTGAACTAGGGATCGAACCTGTGTCTCCTGCATTGCAAGGTGGAGTTGGGGGCCATTTTAAACAATCACTTCAAAGAGCACAGAAATGCAAAGAATGTGGCCCCAAGGGGAAAGCAGAGAGGAGACTTTATTAGCATGAGAGCTGAAACAAGAAGCTGGGAACATGCCTGTTGGTAATTCATATGCTTCCTCATCCGGCACATGTTCATTAATCATCGTGAGAGTGCTGTGAGTATTGATCTGGGGGCTACAAATACATTTCAGCAAGTAGGTGGATTTGCCTGTGTCTGTTCCATTAAGTTGGAGAAGGCAATGGCACCCCACTCCAGTAGTTTTGCCTGGAAAATCCCACGGACAGAGGAGCCTGGTAGGCTGCAGTCCATGGGGTTGCTGGGAGTCGGACATGACTGAGCGACTTCACTTTCACTTTTCACTCTCATGCATTGGAGAAAGAAATGGCAACCCACTCCAGTGTTCTTGCCTGGAGAATCCCAGGGACGGGGGAGCCTGGTGGGCTGCCATCTCTGGGGTCACACAGAGTCAGACACAACTGAAGCGACTTAGCAGCAGCAGCAGCAGTTCCATTAAGTGATGGGGGCCTTTTCCAGATGGTAGGGAAAAAGGTGTAAGGAGGGAACGGGGCATCTTTTGGAGACCCAAGAGACTGTTGAAAATAATTTATGAGAGATATGGTACCTGGACAGCAGCTCATAGCCTAAGGTAGAGAAACAGAATTCCCTGCACCTCCGGCAATCTATCTGCAGACCTCCTAGTGTGAAAAATGGCTTGCCATAAAATGTGAGCATTGTCACCATGGACATATAATTATATTTTAATAAAAAATAGATTTATAACTCAACAGTAAGCCATGAGATTATGAGGCCCAGAAGCTGCTTTGAACTCGCAGCCATCAAACCCTGGCCCGCCTGCTTGTACTGGGCTCCTGAGGGAGGGGGGTGATGGGAACACACTCGCCCACAGTGGGCTGCAAGGGCTTCTGGGAGCCACCTTCTCTGACTGGCACTTTCACGTCAAGGACCAGTGATGCATCAGAACTCCAATTTTGATAAACCAAAAGTGAAATCCATATTTAACAGAACATGACAAAAATCACTGATTTAAAAAATCTAAAGACTAATGGAAAAGTCATATCATGAAATCGACCTGAAACATGCACTGCTGTGGTTCCCATCTGCTTTTGTTGCTCCAGCTTGACTATTAAAAATGGGTTTTTTTCTCCTACTCGAACTAGCCTATAATTTGATTTCTAGATTCTTCCAGGGTCGTGCTCTGAACAGAAGCAAAATGAAAATATTTCAGGGGCTTATTTGACAACCATTGCGAAAGAAAACACATGGCTATCTGTGGAGTCATAGGTTAAAGCTATAAATTTATTTTATTAAACAGAAGGGAATGGGTGAAATTTAAAGACACTGTAACCCTGACCCTGGCTTCTTGGACTAATATTCTCATCTGATTTATTCATTTAATTTTTGCTTAGAGACATCACATACACATCGATGGTAACCCCTTCTTTTTGGTAAGTTTTTATCTCTCTCAAGATTCTGATGTACTCAGTGATGAATTTGGATCAAAACAAGTTTTTCCAAAAAATTCATAGACTTAAAACCACAAAGAATGCATTAGCATTTGAACTAAAGAAAGAAAGGTTAAAGTCCTAACATTTTCTCCAAGAGAGAACAGTTTTTCACCATTTTTATATAATCTTTCAGAATATAACATCAAATATATTTTTTATTTTATTATGTATTTTTAAATATATACAATATATATTTAATATATTGTATATCTTAATATATACAATGTGTATAACTTTTAGTAACACAATAACAGTCTCCATTAATACTAGACTAGATCACTCTTCCAGATGTCTGTTCATACTTGTAATAATTGAGTTCATTTTTTTCCCAAACAATAAAATGTCTAATACAAATAAGTAAGGGTCAGATGAGTCTCAAATAACATGACCAGAGTACTCATAAAATTCGAAGAAGCTGAGTCAGATCATTTCAAGAGGACAAATGCAGCTTTCCTCCAAATTCAGTAAGTGGTGGAATGTAGCGATCTTGCCTTCTCTCTCCTCTGAGCCAAGCAACCTGGTGCTGTCAAGGCCGTCTTTCATCTCCTGCGCCTTCCACCAAGCGCTATATCACGCAAAGAAAAATGCATGACTTTCTTAATTAAAAGGAAAGTGACTCTATGAAAATGAAGTTGAGCCTAACTGATCCTGATTCTCTCACTCAGACTATGAACAGGCCGAAGAAGCTGCTGTAAGACGTGACTTATTGCCCACAGCTGTTGTGACTCCTGGACATGGTTTTTTTTCATTATCTTATAATGGAAGGTTGTTGGGTGCAGCCTTAAAGCAGAATGAGAAAATCAACAGAATGTTCTTGGAATGACTGCTGACAAACTTTCTTTTATTTGTCTCTCTTCTCATTAGGGGAAAGAGAGGGCAGGTCACTTTCAGAAGGATTAAAAGGTCAAAGGTCTTGGTGAAGGGACGTCTACACAAGGCTTTAGAAAGCTGTTATCAGAGGATCAGCTATAATAGAAAACCATCCTCGGGCTAATCCCCTGCCTGGATCCAAAGAAAGCGCTTTACCTTCCCCCTGTCCGCCCCCCGCTCCCACCACCTTTTTCCTTTAAAGCAGCCATTTTCCACAAAAGCCTCTCACTTTGCCCTGACGTCTTAACCCTAGTTTACAGGATCCAAGTTCTCTTCTCCCCAGTTCTCTCCCCTTTTCTTAGTATCCTCTGGTCTCCAAGCCTAGCCCTTCCTTACTCTGTCCATTTCCTACCTTTCTCTCACCTCTTACTGTTTTTGCTGGGTGTTATCTGGGATTCCCCATAAAGCCTTCCCAGCCTCTACAACAACTCACACCTTGAACAGATGCAGGACCTCTTCTAAGGGAAAAGGGGCAATGACCTCAGGACGGGCATAAAGACCATCTGGTCTACCTGCCTGCTTCCCAGGTGGCTCAGTGGTAAAGGATCCATCTGCCAATGCTGGAGATGCGAGAGACACAAGTTTGATCCCTGGGTTGGGAAGATCCCCTGGAGGAGGACATGGCAACCCACTCCAGTATTCTTGCCTGGAGAATCCCATGGACAGAGGAGCCTGGTAGGATACAGTCCCTGGGGTAGCAAAGAGTCGAACACCATTGTGCAACTGAGCATACACACATGGTCTTCTTACCTTCTTGGTGAACAAAATCATGAAATTGGATTTTAGGTGAACCAAAATTTTAAAGGTGAACAAAATCCATGAAATTGCCTGAATTCATGCAGCCAGCTAGTGGCTGAGCCTAGACTAGGACTCAGAATTGCTAATTCTCTATGGCCTCTAATGGAGAAGGCAATGGCACCCCACTCCAGTACTCTTGCCTGGAAAATCCATGGACAGAGGAGCCTGGTAGGCTGCAGTCCATGGGGTCACTAGGTGTCGGACACGACTGAGTGACTTCACTTTCACTTTTCTCTTCCATGCGTTGGAGAAGGAAATGGCAACCCACTCCAGTATTCTTGCCTGGAGAATCCCAGGGACGGCGGAGCCTGGTGGGCTGCCGTCTATGGGGTCACACAGAGTCGGACACGACTGAAGTGACTTAGCATTAGCATAGCATATGGCCTCTAATAATGACTGAACATTGGTTATAAAGTCCTTTAGATCATTAAGCTGCTCTGCTAATTGAACATAGTTAACCCAGTGGGCAAAACTGCTGCTGTGTTGTCTAATGCCAATGGAATGAGATTGGAGTGGCACATGTGTTGGCAAGCTGCACCTTAAGAGGGGTGGGCGTCTGCTTTGCACACAGAGCCCTGTGATCTACACTCATGGCCAGAGGCTTTGGTTACTACTCTACAAGGAGCAAGTGGACATCTCACCATCTCAGAGCAGACGTCACCAAGATGCCCTCTTCTCCTCCTCATCACTGCACCCTGTGAACCATTGCTCACCAGGAGAGTGAGTAAGATAGAAATTGAGGAAGCCACACAGTGGGTGCGTAGGTTTGACAGGAATTTACATAACACTATAGAAAAAGAAACCCAGGAAAGGCATCAGCTTTGCTGGGGCTCTCTTCCTCTCCCTCCCAGCTGGGGACAGAACCAGGAGGACCTGTTGCTCCATGGAGCTCTGTGCTCCTCTGTCATCAGTCACAGAGGACGGGAGCCTACCCAGACATTTGCATTTAGAGTTAGAGAGTTGACACTTGGTAATGATGCTGAGTGCGCCTGGCTATTCACTTCTTGTGATTGGAAAAAATCCTCCTAATATCAAACATTAGAATAAAGCACCACCTTGTGGTCTGATGCATTTATTAAAGTGGCAAAATCTGAGAGCTGAGACTGGAAATGCTCCCCCAGCTGGTGGCAGAGAAGCCAAGGTCTGAACGCTGACTCCAGGGTGGCTGATGGGAAGCGGGAGCCCCAAGTGTCTGTGGATTCTTGGATCAGGTAACAACAGCATCACCTTCCAGGGTGTGAGTTTCATGTTTCTGACACTAAAATACTGTGTTATTTACATAGTGGAACCAATTTAATCCCTTCAAAACCACAGGGAAATGGGTCTTAATATTTGAACTTTGTAGGTTGAGGCTGAGGTCACTACATGATCAAACGCACTTAGTGCCGACCTTGGGTTTGAGGTCAAGCCCTTTGGACACAAAGTCTTTGCTCTTAAACACTGTTCTGCTGATCCCCAAACCAAGACCAGGGGCAAGGTCTACTTCAAGCTCACTCTCCTAGGGGGCTGTGGCTCTGGGCTCTAAATCAAAGCAAGAACGGCTGAAAAGTGAAAGTCATTCAATTGTGCCTGACTCTTTGAGACCCCATGGACCATACAGTCCATGGAATTCTCCAGGCCAGAATACTGGAGTGGGTAGCCTCTCCCTTCTCCAGGGGATCTTGCCAACCCAGGGATCAAACCCAAGTCTCCCACATTCCAGGCAGATTCTTTGCCAGTTGAGCCACCAGGGAAGCCCAAGAATACTGGAGTGGGTGGCCTTTCCCTTCTCCAGGGGATCTTGCCCATCCAGGGATTGAACCCAAGTCTCCCGCATTGCAGGCAGATTCTTTACCAGTTGAGCCACCAGGGAAGCCCAAGAATACTGGAGTGGGTAGTCTATGCCTTCTCCGGCAGATCTTCCCAACTCAGGAATTGAACCAGGTTCTCCTGCATTGCAGGTGGATTCTTTACCAGCTGAGCTACCAGGGCACTCCTTAAAACAGCTGAAGTCTTAGCTTAAAGTTCACTCAGAGGGTTGGAAGTAACCCATTCCCCAAGTTTCTTTGGTAAGGAAATTCTGCACTCAGAGAGAATCCACTGGTGCCCATCCACTGTCTGAGATGTCAAGAGGGGAGGGATTTTGAGGATGGGCAGAGAGCAACTGGGGCTTCCCTGGTGGCTCAGCTGGTAAAGAATCTGCCTGCAATGCAGGAGACCCCAGTTTGATCCCTGGGTTGGGAGGATCCCCTAGAGAAGGGAATGGCTACTCACTCCAGTATTTTTGCCTGGAGGAGGAGCCTGGTGGGCTACAGTCCATGGGGTCACAAAAAGTCGGACACAACTGAGCAACTAACATCTTCACTTCACTTAAGAGAGCAAATGAGCCAGCAGCCAGACCCTATATCGTTTCATGAAGAAATAAAACCAGGAAGTGATATTTAACAAATACACACTTGTACCACTAGAGTGCTTACCATTACAGTGCCTTCCTGAACCATGATATTTTAGCTTCTTTAAAAAGTAGTTATTTTGTCATAGCGTTTGTTTTAAAGGGAGGGTTGGAATGTCTGTCTGACGGGTGTATAAGGTAAGCAGGTAGTAGTAAGAAGGATAAAATATTTATAGAAAGGAGACCTGACCCTGTCTTGTTCCTGGGACAGTGTGAGCATATCCTTTTGCAAGTCACTTCCTCATCTCGGGGCCTCGGGGATCTCATTTGTAGAACAGGGGGATAGACTTGACGAAAAGGTAGCTGGTTCTAAAATAGAGCGCAACACAACCGTGGAAAATCTGAGTGGAGAACCTCAGCTCTCTCCATTTCCTTAGAAAGTCTGTCCTGCCCTTGTTTCTTCCTATTCTCAACTGAATCTGCTGCTAATTTTGGTCACACAGTGAGTCGCACACAGAGATGTCCAATAACATCCTCTAATGATGACGATTTGGGGGCATACACGAGTCTATCTTTTTCCAGAGGCGGTAAATCCCCACAATTATTGACTTCCTTGTCCCTTTGCATGCAGTGGAAATCCAAGCAGTGATTTCAAAAGTTCTATAAAAAGAGGAAGCACTGCTATAGCGGGCTTTCCTTGGAAGGTTACTATGTGACATCAAGGCAGAGCCTGTTTGTTTCAAAGCCTCTCCCGGTCTCTTCCTTCCTGTGCTCTCACTCTGGAGGTCTCTTTGTTGAGCCCTTTTTAAAAAACAGATCATCTGTACTAGAGTAGACCCCAGAACAGGACTGTCCAGTGAACTTTGTGTAATGCTGAAAATGGAGTTTGTGCTTTGCATGTGGTAGTCCGTCAACAACCACCAGTTGTAGGTGACTGCTGAGCATTTGAAATGAGGCTCGTAAGTCCATGGATTGATGTTCCATTTTATTTAATTTTAGTTTATTTAAATCTTAATTTAAGTTGCCACATATGCCTCAGTTCAGTTCAGTCACTCAGTCATGTCTGACTCTTTGCAACCCCATGAATCACAGCATGCCAGGCCTCCCTGTCCATCACCAACTCCAGGAGTTCACCCAAACTCATGTGCATTGAGTCGGTGGTGCCATCCAGCCATCTCATCCTCTGTCATCCCCTTCTCCTCCAGCCCCCAATCCCTCCCAGCATCAGGGACTTTTCCAACAAGTCAATTCTTCACATGAGGCGGCCAAAGTACTGGAGTTTCAGCCTCATTATCAGTCCTTCCAATGAACACCCAGAACTGGTCTCCTTTAGAATGGACTGGTTGGATCTCCTTGCAGTCCAAGGGACTCCCAAAAGGCTTCCAATACAACAGTTCAAAAGCATCAATTCTTCGGTGCTCAGCTTTCTTCACAGTCCAACTCTCACATCCATACATGGCCACTGGAAAAACCATAGCCTTGACTAGATGGACCTTTGTTGGCAAAGTAATATCTCTGCTTTTGAATATGCTATCTAGGTTGGTCATAACTTTCTTTCCAAGAAGTAAGCGTCTTTAAATTTCATGGCTGCAATCACCAACTGCAGTGATTTTGGAGCCCCCCAAAATTAAGTCAGCCACTGTTTCCACTGTTTCCCCATCTATTTGCCATGAAGTGATGGGACCGGATGCCATGATCTTAGTTTTCTGAATGTTGAGACTCAAGCCAACTTTTTTACTCTCCTCTTTCACTTTCATCAAGAGGCTTTTGAGTTCCTCTTCACTTTCTGCCGTAAGGGTGGTGTCATCTGCATATCTGAGGTTATTGCTACTTCTCCCGACAATCTTGATTACAGCTTGTGCTTCTTCCAGCCCAGTGTTTCTCATGATGTACTCTGCATAGAAGTTAAATAAGCAGGGTGACAATATACAGCCTTGATGTACTCCTTTTCCTATTTGAAACCAGTCTGTTGTTCCATGTCCAGTTCTAACTGTTGCTTCCTGACCTGCTTACAGGTTTCTCAAGAGGCAGGTCAGGTGGTCTGGTATTCCCATCTCTTTCAGAATTTTCCACAGTTTATTGTGATCCACACAGTCAAAGGCTTTGGCATAGTCAAAAAGCAGAAATAGATGTTTTTCTGGAACTCTCTTGCTTTTTCCATGATCCAGCAGATGTTGGCAATTTGATCTCTGGTTCCTCTGCCTTTCCTAAAACCAGTTTGAACATCTGGAAGTTCACAGTTCACATATTGCTGAAGCCTGGCTTGGAGAATTTTGAGCATTACTTTACTAGCGTGTGAGATGAGTACAATTGTGCGGTAGTTTGAGCATTCTTTGGTATTGCCTTTCTTTGGGATTGGAATGAAAACTGACCTTTTCCAGTCCTGTGGCCACTGCTGAGTTTTCCAAATTGCAATATTGAGTGCAGCACTTTCACAGCATCATCTTTCAGGATTTGAAATAGCTCAACTGGAATTCCATCACCTCCAACTAGCTTTGTTTGTAGTGATCCTTTCTAAGGCCCACTTGACTTCACATTCCAGGATCTCTGGCTCTAGGTGAGTGATCACAGCATCATGATTATCTGGGTCATGAATCTCTTTTTTGTATAGTTCTTCTGTGTATTCTCGCCACCTCTTCTTAATATTTTCTGCTTCTGTTAGGTCCATACCATTTCTGTCCTTTATCGAGCCCATCTTTGCATGAAATGTTCCCTTGGTATCTCTGATTTTCTTGAGGAGATCTCTAGTCTTTCCCATTCTATTGTTTTCCTCTATTTCTTTGCATTGATCACTGAGGAAGGCTTTCTTATCTCTCCTTGCTATTCTTTGGAACTCTGCATTCAGATGCTTATATCTTTCCTTTCCTCCTTTGCTTTTGCTTCTCTTCTTTTCACAGCTATCTGTAAGGCCTCCTCAGACAGCCATTTTGCTTTTTTGCATTTCTTTTCCATGGGGATGGTCTTGATCCCTGTCTGCTTTACAATGTCATGAACCTCCATCCATAGTTCATCAGGCACTCTATCAGATCTAGGCCCTTAAATCTATTTCTCACTTCCACTGTATAATCATAAGGGATTTGATTTAGGTCATACCTAAATGGTCTAGTGGTTTTCCCTACTTTCTTCAATTTAAGTCTGAATTTGGAAATAAGGAGTTCATGATCTGAGCCACAGTCAGCTCCTGGTCTTGTTTTTGCTGACTGTAAAAAGCTTCTCCATCTTTGGCTGCAAAGAATATAATCAATCTGATTTCGGTGTTGACCATCTGGTGATGTCCATGTGTAGAGTCTTCTCTTGTGTTGTTGGAAGTGGGTGTTTGCTATGACCAGTGCGTTCTCTTGGCAAAGCTCTATTAGCTTTGCCCTGCTTCATTCCATATTCCAAGGCCAAATTTGCCTGTTACTCCAGGTGTTTCTTGACTTCCTACTTTTGCATTCCAGTCCCCTATAATGAAAAGGACATCTTTTTTGGGTGTTAGTTCTAAAAGGTCTTGTAGGTCTTCAAGTGACTCGACTGAGCGACTTCACTTTCATTTTGAGCTTCCCTGGTAGCTCAGATGGTAAAGCATCTGCCTGCAATGTGGGAGACCCGGGTTCGATCCCTGGGTTGGGAAGATCTCCTGGAGAAAGAAATGGCAACGCACTCCAGTACTCTTGCCTGGAGAATCCCACAGATGAAGGAGCCTGGTAGGCTACAGTCCATGTGGTTGCAAAGAGTCAGACACAAATGAGCAACTTCACATATGCCTAGTTGTTATCATATTAATGAGTACAGAGTTATAATATGTTATAACACAGATCTTTGTTGCAAGACTTCTTGGTTTTTCTAGGATGTCAAGTATTATATTATAAAAGAGCTATCCTTAATCCTGGCTTTTTAAGCAGACCTTCAAAAGATGATGATTTGAGGGGTGGCAGGGGGTGTATATGCTTTTTTGTGTTCTTGAAAACAGGATGTTAAAAATATAAAGGGGGATCAGTCTTTGTAAAATGCAGTCTATCTTTGAGATAGTTGGATGGTGTCACCAACTCAATGGACATGAGTTTCAGCAAGCTTCAGGAGACGGTGAAGGACAGGGAAGCCTGGTGTGCTGCAGTCCATGGAGTCTTAAAGAGTCAGACACTTGAGCTACTGAACAACCACAGTCTTTGAGATAAGTGAGTTTTTTCTTAATTTTACACTAAATGATAGAAAAGAAATCCTGTTTGAGTCCATGGAAATAGAACTTATTCTTTAGTTTTAAGTAGAAAGAGAAGTATTTTCTTATGCTGTAGATTTTTTTTTTCCAGTCAACACTCAAATTTGAATGTGATCTTAGAATGTCTTTCAGCTAATGAATATTTTTTGTGGCAAACATTTAATGATAAAGATAGATCCTAGGACTTCCCTGGTGGTGCGGGGGATAGAAGTCTGCCTGCCTATGCAGAGGACACAGGTTCAATTCCTGATCCAGAAGATGCCACACACCATGAAGCAACTAAGACTGCAGCACAGCTGCTGAGGCCTGCTTGCTCTGGGGCCCTCGAGCCACAATTACTGACCGCCACATGCTAGGGTCCGTGAGCCACAGCGAGAGAAGCCACTGCAGTGAGAAGTCTGTACACCACTACTAGAGAGTAACCCCTGCTCTCTGAACCCAGGGAAAGCCCGTGTGCAGCAGCAAAGACCTAGCACGGCCAAATAAGCAAGTGAATAAATAAATATAAGCAGTGTGTACATGTCAAAAAAAAGGCTGCAATGAAATAAAATTTTTAAAAAAGATCCTATACTTCTAAGTAAGAATTATAGAAAGGTGTATTTTCCCCTAAAATAGTTGACTGTAGAATAAACTAAAAAAAAAAAAAAAAAAAAAAAAAACTGGTGAAATTCTCAATGCTTTATTATATAACTCCTATCCTAAATAAGCTCACTTTACATTCCAAGTATGTTTCTAATTAATTAGCCCAGGATTTCTCAACTGGAACAAGCATTGGGCAACCTCATATCCATTAATCTCAAAATAAAGCCTTTCTCCTCCACCAATATAAAGAGGCTTACAGATAGGTAACAGTCCTGAGAAAGTGACTCCTGTGTTGGAAGAAAAGACTAAAAACATCCCGTAAACAATTTTGATAAATGCACAGAAGCTCTTACGAGAAGGCATGTTGAGGTATTTCAAAATCCGCGGTGGCAGCGAACAAGCAAGAGATTTGACTGTCACCTGCATGAAGCAGCGGTGCCTCAGTGTCTTCGCTTATCCCGACCATGACAAAGTTTTCAAGAGGGGACCGCATGGCTTTATGATGAAAACACGCAGACACTGTTACCCTAGGGGACCAGAGCTCTATTTGAAAGACGCTTCCTACACTTTTAACCTTGGTGCATAAAATCGTTCCCACTCCAGAAAGTGACTTAAGACCCCCAAACTACATTACCTGAGATCAAGCAGCTGTACTCAAATACAAATGAATGGAAATCAATTTTAGAACCAAAGTGCTGCAGAAAACAAACAAAGGCAGCCCACGCTTCTTTTTTTATTCTCACATTTATTTATTTAAAAGTTTTAAAATATATCTATTTATTTTTGGCTGGGCCGGTCTTCATTGCTACGCATGGACTTTCTCTGGCTGTGGCCAGTGAGGGCAACTCTCTAGTTTTGGTGCTCTGGCTTCTCACCTCCTTGCTTCTCTTTTCATGCAGAGCACAGGCTCTAGGGTGTGAGGGCTTCAGTGGTTGTGACATACAGGCTTAGTTGCCCCCACTGGCATGTGGAATCTTCCCGGACCAGGGATCCAACCCATGTCCCTTGCACTAGCAGGTGGATTCTTAACCGCTGGACCATGAGGGAAGTCCTAAACTAACTATGCTTTGATAGTTTCAGGTAGACAGCAAAGGGACTCAGCCATACATATATAAGCATCCATTCTTCCCCAAACTCCCCTCCCATCCAGGCTGCCACATAACATTGAGCAGAGTCCCCTGTGCTGTACAGTAGGACTTGTTGGTTATCTGTTTTACATATAGCAGTGTGTCCATGTCAGTTTCCCAGCATTTTGTCTTTTCAGGGGACTGCGTGTTTAAGGGGATGTAGACGTTTCGCTGGGGCCTGAAGGCACATTGCACCATGATGAAAACAGCCCAGATCCCAGCGGGGTCAATTCCCAAGCCCTGAGTCATTGGTCCCCTAGAGGAAGCTGAGGCCCCTTCCAGCCCACTCCCCGCCCACTAAGTGGCTGCAGAGGAGGAGGGAATATTTTGCACCATTGAACAAAAGCTGCCCGTGACTTGGAGATCGTCAGAGCCACGAGGAAGCTGGTGGACAGCATTTGTCAGAGAGTTACCAAAGAATACACACGAAGAGCAAACCTTTTCCAGGGTTGACTAATATAATCCTCAGGCGGCTGAGTGTCCTCATAGGAGAGGGCCCCTCCTCTGAGAACCTGGTTGATGCCAACTGTGGGTAAAGCAGGGACATGTAGCTTTCCTAGGAAGAAATACTGAGACTCTTTGATTACAATCAGCTTTGATCCGAGGCAATTGCTAGTGTGCACACAGAAGTGATATTGAAAATGAAACGGTGCCAGCAAGGGTTGCAACAGGGCATTAACTTCAGATCCGCCTGACTAAAGGTTTCCCAATTCCTCAGTGAAGATGAATTAGAACTTATGTGAGAACTTATGTGAGAACAACTGTTTCATTTCTTGATTTACATACACAGTGCAGAGGCCAATTGTTTGAAGAAGCGTATATCTCAGTTGGGTCTGCTGAGTCATCCTCAATTGATCTTCTAGTAGTTGGTATAAAATTTCAACTTTTAGAAACTTCTTCAGGATGAGTTAGGCTGACGCACGGCAAGACCCACATTGGCTGAAGAACCCCAATCAACCATTGCTGTTAAATTCTGGGCACAGAATAGGGCAAGTTATATAAGAACATACCTTGTTCAGAATGACACCTCAGTGCTTGCTTGCTCTTTTCTTGCTGTGATACACATGACAGTCTCTGTAATCATTGTTCACTCACCTAAACTCATTGAAAAATATACATGGAACTGCTGATCATTCCTGAAAGTTTATGTTCCTCTTCTTCCTCAATCACAAAACCTCTGAATGCTAGCAGCCATGACCACCTAGAAGAAAAACTGTCTTCCTGCCTTCCACTATCCATTTTCCCCATCATCCTTGAAGAGAGAATCAAGGGCTATAAATAGTAGTGTGTATATCTAGGAAGTGTCACTAAAGGAGAGGCTGTAGCCTTATTCTGCCTCCTTTTTTTCTGTATTTCCTGCTGCCTGGAATACAGATATGATGGCTGGTGCTGAGTCCTGATGAGAATAATGGAACATCAAGGTAGAAAGTATTGGGGGCCCTGATTACAATGGTCTCATCATTCCAGTCCTGGATCAGCCACATTCATACAAGAGATTGTACAAATGTTCCTCTCATTTAAGCCAATTTTATTCTAACTTTTCAATCACTCTCAGTTGAACCTGATCCCAGTTCCTCCAGGAAAACATTTTCACTCTGAAAAACTATGGACATACATATTGAGCAAACGTCTTAGAAAGTCATGGTGGGAGGAGAGATGGCCCAGAAAAGGAAGGGGTGCAGGCTCGGTACTTACATAATAGAAATTATTTGCAAGAGTCATAGCTCTGCATTTTTCCCTGATGAGACTGCCCAAAGCTCTATGGTTGGTGGAATATCAATATAATTGCTCATCTGTTTTCTTCAGAAATGAAGTGCAGTTCAGAGTGGAAACCAGGCCTTTCTTTTCTTAATCATTCCATAGGAGACAATTACATGAGTAACACCTCTTTGAAGACTCAATCCTCGTTTCTACTCTCTTACATTCCCCAGCAAAGGTTTATCTTAAGCCACATTTGCAAATTGCTTCAACACATATGCCTGGTACAAATTTAAACTCAGGAAAGCAGAGAAACCCAGGGTGCAGTGGGAGGAATTGCTCTTCGAACAGTCCAGTGTACACTGAGGGCTGCCCCATCTTCAGAGCTTTCCCATAAAAGGCTTGAGAAAAGGAAGTTAAACCGCAATCCCATTAGGTAATAGGCTGTGCATTAATATCATTTATCTGGAATGAGGAAGGGAAAGACTCAGCTTTGAAAGGTTTTCCTGAACAGTATATTCCCCTTTGCTACAAAGCTGTCCCTGACATCAGGTGAGACACAGAGGAAAACTGCAGCCCTTCATCTTACACCAAGCACTTTCCCGAGGCAAGCAATCTTTTGGAATTTGGAAAATGTTTCTCAATAGATGGTGCAATTTGACAGCCAGTGCTCACCAGGCTGATTTCCAACTCAGGGAGCGGAAGTGGACATGACAAATAGTGGTGAGGGGCTTTGACTTAGACCAGAATCCCTCATACTCTTAAAATTTTTTGAGGAACCCCCCCCAAAAGCTTTTGTTTATGTAGGTTATATTTAAAATATTAGAACTAATACTGAAAATATTTAAAATACTAATTTTTGTTTAAATAGCAATGAGAAAATACATTAAAATAAAATAATTTTAGTGAAGTCAAAACTGAAAGAAATTTAAGATATTTGTTTAAAAATAACTGATAAACTGTGCAACTTTTAGCAAAAAATAACTGATTTTAATGAAACGAATTATGTTTTCTGAATGGATCTTTTGCCCAAGCATGATTTTGCCATATAATGACTCGATCATGGGAAAATTTTGCTTCACTGGGTGAATATTTGAGCTTCCAAATATTGAATATACAATATTTTTTAAAAATCACATTTGTTTATATCACTGAGCTCATTAGAAAAATCTTTAAGCATCAGGAGGTTATCAAGCTCAAATTTTTATCTTTGGCACAAATAATGTCTGTCATTTTCCTTGAAGTGACAAGCTCTTTTTATTTACTCTCAATAAAAATTCTGTCAAAAAGATAGTTTAAATAACAATAGTTTATTGTCAACTGTCTTGGTGGTGCTGTGGTAAAGAAGCCACCTGCCAATTAAGGACATGCAAGAGACACAGGTTTGATCTCTGGGTTGGGAAGATTCCCCTGGGAAGGAAATGGCAACCCACTCCAGTATTCTTGCCTGGGAAATCCCGTGGACAGAGGAACCTGGTGGGTTACAGTCCAGGGGTTGCAAAGAGCTGGACATTACTGAGCGATTGGGCACACATGTCTTTCAGAGAAAAATGCTGTTCCATGAAAGAGTAGGCTATTTTAGCTTGCAACTCAAAACTGCGTATGTGCCAGAGTATAGTTGTTGAAGTGCTTTATGCATGCTTCCTATTTTATCTCGTAGAATATTGAAAAAGACTCTGGTCAAGGGTCAAGGTTAACTAAGTTAATCATTTTCCTGTTTTATCGAGGATATGAGATAGTCTCTCCCCCCAACCCTGCCACTTTCCTTGTGAGTTCATTGTGACCAAAAAAAAAAAAAAAATATATATATATATATATAGTGACTACTGATGTAGGCTGGAGCTCTTGCCTCGATTGTTATTAATACTAAGGCAGCAGCTATTATACCTAATTTTGCTTTTGCACAATTAGTGCAAATGTCAACACAATGAAAAAGGCAAATGACTTCTTAGTATTATTATGAAAATCATTTTCCTTTTCTGGACCAGAACAAGGATCTCAGAGAATCCCTGGGGGAATCAGATTACACTTTAGGAATGGCTATGGTAGGGGTTTCTAGTATTAAATTAAGACCCATCGACATCACATGGATGAAGTTTACAATAATAGGGTCTTTTAACTGTCTTTTCTGCACTGTCTTTCCCATCAGAAACAAATAAACCAGGAGAAAAATGTTACAAACATTTATGATGACTGCTATAATCTAAAACTGATCAATATACAAGAAATATCTTACCAATAATTATTAATGTAAAAAAGTCTCAGAATATCTTTTAAAAAATTTCTATCCCTGAACACATTTCAGAATTTTAGAGGTGACAGTAATAATAATAATATAATGATATAATAATAATAATGAATAAGTACAAAATCTCCTTTGGGTGAATTTTCAATTCAGTTCAGTTCAGTTCAGTCGCTCAGTCATGTCTGACTCTTTGTGACCCCATGAATCGCAGCATGCCAGGCCTCCCTGTCCATCACCAACTCCCGGAGTTCACTCAGACTCACATCCATCGAGTCAGTGATGCCATCCAGCCATCTCATCCTCTGTCGTCCCCTTCTCCTCCTGCCCCCAATCCCTCCCAGCATCAGACTCTTTTCCAATGAGTCAACTCTTTGCATGAGGTGGCCAAAGTACTGGAGTTTCAGTTTTAGCATCATTCGTTCCAAAGAAATCCCAGGGCTGATCTCGTTCAGAATGGACTAGTTGGATCTCCTCGCAGTCCAAGGGACTCTCAAGAGTCTTCTCCAACACCACAGTTCAAAAGCATCAATTCTTTGGTACTCAGCCTTCTTCACAGTCCAAGTCTCACATCCATACATGACCACAGGAAAAAACATAGCCTTGGCTAGATGGACCTTTGTTGGCAAAGTAATGTCTCTGCTTTTCAATATGCTATCTAGGTTGGTCATAACTTTTCTTCCAAGGAGTAAGCATCTTTTAATTTTATGGCTGCAGTCACCATCTGCAGTGATTTTGGAGCCCAGAAAAATAAAGTCTGACACTGTTTCCACTGTTTCCCCATCTATTTCCCATGAAGTGATGGGACCGGATGCCATAATCTTCGGATGCCATGATCTTCTGGGTGAATTTTAAGCAGCTCTTTTCCTAGAGATTTATATTATCAAAAATATTTATTTATGTATTTATTCTTAATTTTGGCTATTTTGGGTCTTAGTTGCCCGGCAGCACATGAGATCAGATCCCCAGACCATGGACTGAATGAGTGTCCCCAGCAGTGGAAGGCAGATTCTTAACCATTGGACCACCAGGGAAGTCCCTTGCATTGTTTTATTTTAACTTGAAAAAAACTCTGCGCTGCAGTTGTGCAGGACTTCATATCCCCTTCATTTTGCAGGTCAAGAGTCTAAGAAAATGAGATTCACTTACAGACACAAAGGAAAAGGGCGGTGGAACCAAAGTTTCCTTCTGTGTGTATGTATTAAGTCAGTGTATGTGTTAAGTCAGTCATGTCTGACTCTTTGCGACTCTATGGACAGTAGCCTGCCAGGCTCCTCCATCCGTGGGATTCTCCAAGCAAGAATATTGGAATAGGTTGCCATGCCCTCCTCCAGGGGATCTTCCTTGCCCAGGGATCGAACCCGCTTCTCTTACTTTTCCTACACCGTCAAGAGGGTTTGTTTTTACCACTAGTGCCACCTGGGAAGCCCGGCCGCCAGGGGTTCTTTCTTCCTGGTTAACATTTGAAAGCCTTTTTGTTTTTTACCACTCTGAATCGCTTGGTCCATCTGGCCTCTGCAGGCATGTTTCACTTCAATAAAAAGAGATGATTCCAATAAACTCAGAGACTGCAGAAATCCCTAAGGCAGAGTGTGCCAAATAACTGAAAACCTGCAGGGATAGTGTGACTCCCCTGAGATTTTCCAGTTTCTATTTCTGCTGATAGGCTGAAGTGCATAGAAAGGAAGAAACTCTCTCAGCCTGGGTTGGATCACTGGCTAAATTTGGAGTTCCAGATTAGAGAAACACCCTTGGATGACAGGGCCTTCCATCCCTGGTATCCTGGAGGGGCTCATTCTGAAACTGCACATGTGTGTTTTCTTCCTCTTTGGAACCGGAGGGGAAACTTGGCTAAGACGTCTGCTGCCCTTGGCCTCTTGTGAGTGATGGGGATACTATTTGGAGATTTAGGCAGAAAGTGATGAAGGGGAAGAGGATGTGGGTGGGGACCAGTGATGAGTGGAAGAGAATGAAATGTGAGCTGGTCGTGCCGTAAGTAGAAGCAGTTTTAAAACCTCGCATTTGTATTTCCCAGCCTGGTACAGGTAACAGAATCTTCCCTACCTGTCACCAGTGAGTAATTGCCATAACAATGCTGTATTTATGTGACCCATGTTTTACCTCCCAAAGGCAGAGGAAGATCCTCAAAGAAACATATAGTCCTCCAGTGGTGTGTAGGGACAAGGGACTGTTTTCCCTCCTCTTCTGTGTCATACAGTCATTTTCTCTTGAAAATATTCATTTCTTTCCCATCTTATTTCCATCGTGCTCTACACTCTTTATGTCCTAGTTCTGGTTCTAAAAGGAAGGCACAAGGGAAGTGTTTTTGAGTGGAGCCTGCTTGATCCAAGCCAGCTGAGAGTCCTCTTCTCTCACCTCGTGTCAGAGAGAGATCACAAGAATACACGTTACTCGGATGCAATCACTTCTTACTGATGAAAAACAGCTTGCCTGGGTGGAAAACCATTTTCTCAGACAGTGATTTGCCTAGGAGTTGCAATGACATTGTGCTTTTGTGCCAAGAATATCAATCAGTCCAAAAGTCCCTCTCCCATGAAAGGCAGGTGAGATCCTGGGCGTGCCCATCCACACATTGGTAATCCTTGTGTTTGGTGCTAGTCTAAATGTCAAGGAGGAATACTAGGATCATTCTGCCATTACTTGGTTTTCCTATCTCCCCTACCCTCACCCCTTTTATATAATCTCTTGACTTCCTCCCCACCCATCTCGATTCTGTTGTTTCTCGCTGTATTATTCTCAGTTTAAAAGTGTGAGTCCTTTGGGATGAAAGGTGATATAAAATCTAGGAAGGATGGAGAAGCATCTTACAGAAGAAAGGAAAGGGCTCTGGACCATGGGGCATTAAAAAAAAAAAAAAACTTGTCAACATTGGAGAACTTTTGTGTAACCATTTTAATATTGAAGATGGAAGAAAAAACCCAACATTTCAGTATATTATGGTTTATTATTTCAAGAAAGGTAAAAAAGCAACTGGAACTCAAAAAAACATGTGTGCATTGTATGGAGAAGGTGCTCTGACTGATCGAACATGTCAAAAATGCTTTGCAAGGTTTTGTACTGGAGATTTCTCTCTAGATAATTCTCCACAGTTGGGCAGACCAGTTGAAGTCAGTAGAGATCAGATTGAGACACTGAGAACAATCAATGTTATACCATGTGAGAGATAGCCAACATGCTCAAAATGTTCCAATCAAGTGCTGAAAATCATTTGCACTAGCTTGGTTATGTTAATCACTTTGATGTTTGTGTTTCATATAAATTAAGCAAAAAAAAAACTTTCTTGACAGTATTTCCACCTGTGATTCTCTGCTCAAATGTAATGAAAACTTTTCACTTTTAAAACAAAATGTGACGGGTGATGAAAAGTGGATATTGTACAATATAGAGGAATGAAACAGATCATGGGGCAAGTAAAATGAACAACCAACAATCACATCAAAGGCTGGTCTGTTCATCCAAAGAAGGTGATGCTGTGTATATGGTGAGATTGAAAGGAAGTCCTCTGCTATGAGCTCCTTCTGGAAAGCCAAATGATCAATTCCAACAAGTACTGCTCCCAATTAGACCAGCTGAGAGCAGCACTCCATGAAAAGCATCCAGAATTAGTCAACAAAAAAACGCATAATATTCCATCAGGATAATGCAAGACCACATGCTTCTCTGATGAGCAGGCAAAAACTGTTAGGGCTTGGCTGGGAAGTTCTGATTCATCAGCTGTGTTCACCAGACATTGCACCTTTGCGTTTCCATTTATTTTGGTCTTTACAAAATCATTTTAATGGAAAACATTTCAATTCCCTGGATGACTGTAAAACGCACCTAGAACAATTCATTGCTCAAAAAGATAAAACGTTTTGGGAAGATGAAATTATGAAGTTGCCTGAACATGGCAGAAGGTAGGGGAACAAAACAGTGAATGTATTGTTCAATAAAGTTCTTGGTGAAAATGAAAAAGTATCTTTTAGTTTTACTTAGAAACTGAAGGCACTTTTTGGCCAACCCAATATTCTCTTAGGGAAGACACACTTTATCATGAATACAATGCCAGTAGAAATATGGACATCAAAGGCTGATCTAATGACGAGGAACTTAGAAACTGGAGGAAAGGCAATTCTCGTTATAAAGTAACAAAGAACTTGACTGATTTATGTCCTAGAGTTTTGTGTAAGGTAGAAATTGTGAGTGATGAAATTGGATATTTAGCTGAAAAACTTTCTAAGCAAAGATGAAGAAGTATCTTTCTTCCTCTTACTGCTTAGAGTAAAATGCAGGAAAAGGGAGGTGAGTTGAAGGAATTGTTAACCAGAAAGGAACCAGAGCTTAAAAACTTGGAAAATTCTCAGCTCATTCATTTTGCAAAAAAATGAGGAAGGCATTCTGAAGAGAACACCAAAGGTGTTCTTGTTCATTTGATAAGATTAGTGCGGGTGTAAACCACAAATTTAATGAGCCGTTTCAGCAGAAACCCAGAATAAAGATGGGATTATACCATCAGAAACATAATCAGCTGGGACTACATTAAACAGAGGAAACAGGAGTGACGGAAGACTGTCAGACTTCTGGGATTCTTCAGGACAGGACAGGGACTTCCCTGGTAGTCCAGTGGTTAAGACTTGGTTCTTCCAATACAGGGGGCGTGGGTTTGATCCCTGGTTAAGAAACTAACATTCCACATGCCACACGATGTGGCAAAAAAAAAAAAAAAATATATATATATATATATATATATATATACATATATATACAGGACCAGACAATAGAGCTATCCAGTTGTAAACATAAATTATCCTTCAAGAAAAGGGAAGAATGATACCAAAGATGACTCAGAGATCATCAGGATTAGCACCAGAGGCCCAGGGAGCATGGCTCATTCCTTCTTGTTTTCAAAGGGTGGAGCTGTGCCTTGGTATGAGCAGGCCAGAGTCTCAGGGACAGGGCCATCAACAAAGGCCATGGGGATGACATCGCTGCCCCAGTAAGCCTGGAAGGATGAGCATGGAGTCAGGGAAGATTGCTCTTGACATCTACTATCTAAGGAGTTTAGCCTTGTTAGGTTTTGGTTTTGCTTGGGACCCAGCGTCCGTTTCTTCTTTCTGATTTTCTCCTTCTGAAACGGGAACGTCTATCCTATGCCTATCTCACCATTGTACTTGGGAGGGGGCAAACAGTTCGGTTTCACAGGACAGAGGAGCCTGAAGGGCTACATTCCAAGGGGTCACAAAAAGTCTGACATGACTGAGCACAGCTTCACACGCATGTGCACACACACACACACACGCGTGCGTGCGCACAGTTCATAACTGGAGAGAACTTTTAGGATGAATCACATCTCAAGTTTCACTCATAACTGATTTAGATAATATTTAGATGAGCCTTTGGGCTTTCAACTCTAAAGTTGAGGCTGGCAGGAATTAAGACTTTGGGGCTGTTGGGATGGGGTGAGTGTATTTTGCCTGTGAGAAAGTTACAAGTGTTGGGAGGCCAGAGGGTGAAGCAGACTGAACTGTATCCCCTCCGATATCAAATTAATATGTTGAAGCCCTCACTCCCAGGGTGAGTGGATTTGGAGATAGAGAATATAAGGAGGTAATAAGGGTTAAATGAGCTCATAAGGATGGGATCTCAATCTGATGGGACCAGCGTCCTTATAAGCAGAGAAGGAAACACCAAATGTCTCTCTCTTTCCCAAACCCTTTCTTCCTGCAAATATCCCTATTTTGGGGCCACAGAGGGAAGGCCATGTGGGCATCACTCAAGAAGCTGTTGGCAAGTGAGGAAGGAGAGCTCTCACAAGGAACCTTACTGGTTGACACCCTGACCCGGGAACACCAGCCTACAAATCTGTGAGAGAGTAAGTGTCTGTTGTTTAAGCCACTTAGTCTGTGGAATCTTGTCACGGCAGCCTGGGCTCAGACTCTCCTCCCCTCCTTTCAGTCTCTCTGGCTCACTTCTTAGCCTGCAATCCACAGCTCAGCCTACACCCCTCACACAAAGCCACATAGCAGTCCAGGCATGAATTGAATATATGTTTGAATATCCTTGTGATCCAAGCAGAATGGAAATAAGGAGAAGAGTTACAATTCACTGAATGACAGTAAATTGTCGAGAGTGGTTCTGTTACCTGCCTGTCCAGAGATAATTTTAATTTTGGTTCAATTCAGTTCAGTTCAGTCACTCAGTCGTGTCCGACTCTTTGCGACCCCATGAATCGCATTACACCAGGGCTCCCTGTCCATCACCAACTCCTGGAGTTCACTCAGACTCACATCCATCGAGTCAGTGATGCCATCCAGCCATCTCATCCTCTGTCGTCCCCTTCTCCTCCTGCCCCCAATCCCTCCCAGCATCAGATTCTTTTTCAATGAGTCAACTCTTTGCATGAGGTGGCCAAAGTACTGGAGTTTCAGTTTTAGCATCATTCCTTCCAAAGAAATCCCAGGGCAGATCTCTTTCAGAATGGACTGGTTGGATCTCCTTGCAGTCCAAGGGACTCTCAAGAGTTTTCTCCAACACCACAGTTCAAAAGCACCAATTCTTCAGCACTCAGCCTTCTTCACAGTCCAACTCTCACATCCATACATGACCACAGGAAAAACCATAGCCTTGACTAGACAGACCTTTGTTGGCAAAGTAATGTCTCTGCTTTTCAATATGCTATCATTTGTTGTTAAATCTCAGGAGAGTCACCAGATGCAGGTTATTTCATTTAGCCTGTGGAATTTTCTGAAAACCACGTGTGTAAGGTTTACGACTTTCTGTTGCACCAGGTTTTTTAAACCAAACTTGGCTGTGACAAATCAACTTTATTCACACCATTGCTGTTACTATTTGAAGTCACAGCTGGGTGGTATGGCTAGCATATCTGCACAGCAAAGTGGAAAAGGCGCTTCTTTTATAACATGGTGATAGAATGAGTGTGAAGGATGCATTTTTGGAGCTCAAGTTTGATTCTCTACCTTGAATCTTTTTTGAAAGAGTGGTGCTACAGCCTTATTATTGTTGCAGTTGTTTAGTCTCTAAGTCGTGTCTGACTCTTTGTGACCTCATGGATGATTACCGGCCAGGCTCTTCTGTCCATGGGATTCTTCAGGCAAGCATACTGGAGTGGGTTGCCATTTCCTTCTCCAGGAGATCTTCCTGACCCAGGGATCAAACCCAAGTCTCCTGCATTGCAGAAGGATTTTTTACTGCTGAACCATCAGGGAAAACCACAGTCATTTTAGTATTTAGCACAAGTATTAAAAAGATTAGACGTGAACGAGTCAAAGTTAGCCTATGCCTTCTTTCTCAAACCTCAGTGTTCTTACATCTCACCTGAAAGATTAGTTAAAAGACAGTTTCTGACCTGGTGGGTCTTGCATGGAGCCCCAGATCCAGCCTTTTTGAGTTTCTGTTTCTGCTGCTGCTGCTGCTGATCTAGCAAAGGTCCCGTTTACTGTGTATTAGACCGAATGTTGAAGTTCATGTTTTTTTTCCATGAATAAAATATCACGTGAGCTTGAGTTGGTCTTCTCTTTGGCAATATATCATTCGTCCCCTCTAAGAATGGTCCAAATCGTCTACTTGGAAGAGCTACATTATAGGGATTGTAAAGTGATTTGAGCTTCAAATGCTTGACATGAACATGAGCTTAATACTGACTGATTGGTTAATTTCCAGAAAGCAGATTTTCAGAGATATGTAATGAATGTCTCCCCAGTGTTATATAATGACGCATTCCTATTAGGGGCTCTCGAATTCTGGACATTTAGAGACAAGACAGGGTTACTGGCGTTAGAGCCACTGAGAAAGCATGGTTAATCCAAGACCAGCAATATAGCTCTTTTGCAAATTGTCCTTCATCAGAGGTGAGAAATTGGTTTCGGAAATGGTCATGAAGTTTGTTTCATAATTGTGTGACTGGGTGCCTCCTGGAGTGAAGGAGAGGCATTGGGAAGTTTGGCAAGAGCTAGTAAAGCCGGAGTCCTTATTTGCAAGATTTGGTAATCACGTGGGTGTGCTATTGTTTATCTCACTGTGACTTAGGACAAGCAAATTCCTATTGCTGATTAGACTATGGCCAATTATGGCCTTCTTGGGACCTTCCTCCATCAGATACTAGGGACTGCCAGAACCAGGTTTGCCTGTGGGTGAAGCAAGGAAATTAGCAGAGGTCAAGGGAAGGCTAAAACTCTTCCATGAAGCAATCTTCTGTACCTTTTCAGAATATGTGTGCCTGTAGATACACATACACATGTATGCATGTGTAGTAGGTAAGAGGTTATAATTCATTAAGTAAAATTAAAATTCAAGAGCATTTTTGACATTAAAAATGTGCTTTACCTTCCCACTCCTACTGAACAAAATTCGTCAGAAGTATACAAGATAAATCAACTTCACCGACGTTGAGTGTTGGAAATGCTATCGTGCCTCATTTGTTGTCGGTGGCTTAAGCTGGATAAAGGTGGTGCAGGTTCTTTTGTGTTTTGCTTGGTATTCTCTGCTTTTGTTTTCTTTTGTAAATTAGACTTGAACCTGGAGTTTTGTCAATGTGACTTTTAGTTATACTGTGTAAACCTAAATGATTGCTGCTGATTCTGACGGAATTCTATACTTACGGCCGAAACTAACTTCGAGGCAGCCAAGGCAAGAATGAAAAAGGAAAACAAGAGATAGATATTTTCATTTCACATAAAATTTGTGTCATTGACAATACTTTTGCTTCATCCAAATCATAAGAGATATACAGTATTCTTTTTGTGTATTGATACAAAAGATACAGGTGTTTATGGCACCGGCCGGCAGTGAAAACAGCTAAAAAGTTTTGCAGATTGTTGACCTGGAGAAGTATTTTCAGGCTCAGCTCACTTCAACTCTTAGCTCAAATAATCCCAAATTTCTGGGTTTCTTGCCATTACCAATGAATAGAAACTTTCAGCATTGCTAAAAGTTGTTATGTTCCATGGAAAACATTTTGGATAAGATTGAGTTTTGAAGAAGTTTCATGTTGCATAACGTAGGGAATACCTGTTCCTGCCTACATCTAAGCCAACTTTTCAACTGTTTATCAAGAACTCATTTAATCTCCTGTATTAAAATACTCCTTTTGACTCATCATAAAAATGTTGTTCAAAAGATAATACCCCTTTAAAGGGTTTCCTTCAGAAGATTCCCTCTCTAAGAGTTGGAATGAAAGGATGAGGCCCGTTACTGCTATGGTTCTGTAAGTCCAGTGGTCCCTAAGCACGAATTTCCAGTGGCTTCTGGCATATCTGTACATACCAACAGGTTATCCATACCATCACTGCCTATAATATGATTCAAATGCAGAATGAAATCCAGCAAGTATTTTCTGTCTCACTGGTGTAACATAGAACAAGCCATGTTTCCTGAGACTGAAAGGTTAGCATGAATTTAATGAGGGCAGATGTCTCTAAAATTACTGCAAATGCAAAATAAAGGGATGTTGGACTGATGAAAGGCACATACCAGCAAAAAACCAGGATTAGGGGAGATCTACCCTTACTGCTATGTCTCTAAAATTAATTAGAGGGATACTGATAAAGCACACATCACAATACTCACATGTAACTTGAAGGATATTAAAATGAAACAAAGCAAAAGGTGTTTCTTTGTTGAGTCATCCTCAACAAAACCTAGTCAGTTGACTATTAACAGTCTTTTCACCATTTGATAAAATGAATAGACCAGTGATAAATACCTTTAGTAGGAGCATTGCAGTCTTACATGATGAAAGCAATAAATGACATAAGCCTTTCCGCAGTCATTAACACAAGTAAAATCAAGAATCACACTAATTACTCAGCCATTAAAAAGAATACATTTGAATCAGTTCTAATGAGGTGGATGAAACTGGAGCCTATTATACAGAGTGAAGTAAGCCAGAAAGAAAACACCAATACAGTATACTAACGCATATATATAGAATTTAGAAAGATGGTAACAATAACCCTGTATACGAGACAGCAAAAGAGACACTGATGTATAGAACAGTCTTATGGACTCTGTGGGACAGGGAGAGGGTGGGAAGATTTGGGAGAATGACCTTGAAACATGTATAATATCATGTATGAAACGAGTCGCCAGTCCAGGTTCGATGCACGATACTGGATGCTTGGGGCTGGTGCACTGGGACGACCCAGAGGGATGGTATGGGGAGGGAGGAGGGAGGAGGGTTCAGAATGGGGAACACATGTATACCTGTGGCGGATTCATTTCGATATTTGGCAAAACCAATACAATATTGTAAAGTTTAAAAATAAAAAAAAATAAAATTGAAAAAAAAAAAAGAATCACACTATTTATGTGGATCACATTCCTTTGATGGATATCTCTCCAAACTCAAGGTGTTACTGATGAAGACATACTTGCAATTTCTGTCTTCTGATTTTCCATAGAGATTAGCATATTGTCTAAAACGAGTGCACTGTTAGGTGACTGACAGAAATGCATTTTAAATTTACACGTGTTTAAGGACTTCCCTGATAGTTCCGTGGTTCAGACTTCACCTTCCATTCCAGGGGGTACAGTTTCGATTCCTGTTTTGGGAGCTAAGATCTCTCATGCCTTGCTGCCCAAAGACCAAAACATAAAACAGAAGCAATATTGGAACATATTCAACAAAGATTTTAAAAATGGTCCACATCAAAAAAATCTTAAAAAAATTAATTTGCATGTGTTTAATTGTGTAGGTATAAGTATGCAACTAAAATATCCTTTTACTTCCTGCATTTATGTTAGGCTAGATCAATACACCTGTTAGGTGCTGGTTGACTTGGATTCCATTTGTTCTCCATCTCACTTGCTCCTAAGACTTGGCGGTAACATAAGTGTTCCTGATAAAGTGTGTAAATATGAACGATTGCTGCCGATTCCAATAGGATCCTGTACCTACTACAGAAACCAACTTCGGGGCAGCCAAAGGAAGGATCAAAAAGGGAAACAGGAGAAAGATATTTTCATTTCACACATAATTTGTGTCATTGACAAAACTTTTGTTTCACCCAAATCATAAAATAAATTAAAAATTAGGTTCCATTTCTGTCTCTTATCATGTCAACACTCTAAGGTAAAAAATTAAGTATTTTGAGCAGGACTTTGAAGTTTATTAGCTAATAAAGGTATTGAAAGAGGGGCTAATTTGATTTTAATTCCAATAGTGGTGAACTTTCCAGAACTTTCTGGTCTTGGTAATTCTACGGGAAGATAAGGTAGCATGCCTGAATTCTCTTAAGTTGTATCGATATCAGTTGAACTTGAGATGGATAGTCAGGAAGAGAAATGGTGGTGTGGCATTAAGTTTACCCAAACATAATTTATGTCTTTATTCATGTGTGTGTTTATCCAATATTCACCCCATCCCTATCAGAAGCCACACGCTATGCCAGATATACAAACACAAATGAACTTGTCCTCCAGGAACCAATACTTTTAAATTTAAGAGATAAATAAAAATACCCAAATACCCAAATTGTATCCATGAAGAAAAACAAATAGATCACATAAAAAGAAATGAAATCCAGCAAACTACTACATATGGAATGGATAAGCAACAAGGTGCTATTAATATTGACTATTGACTATAGTCAATATCCTGTAGTAAACCACCGTGGAGAAGAATAGAAAAAAGAACATATATATATATATATATATATATATAATGGAATCACTTGGCTGTACAGTAGAAACTAACACAGGGCTTCCCAGGTGGCTCAGAGGTAAGAATCAATCTGCAATGCAGGAGACACAGGTTCAGTCCCTGGGTCAGGAAGATCCCCTGGAGGAGGGCATGGCAACCCACTCCAGTATTCTTGCCTGGAGAATCCCATGGGCAGAGGAGCCTGGTGAGCTGCTATCCATGGGGTCAAAAAGAGTTGGACACGACTGAAGTGACTGAGCACACACGCAGAAGCTAATAGAACACTGTAAATCAACTCTACTTCAAGAAAATTTACAAAAGAGAAATGAAATCCAGGTAACCTCAGAACATTTCTTCAAAACTCTAAATGCCGAAGACAACGGAGCAACGTACAGGATTGTGGCCAAACCACACTCTGCATGTTGTCACTCTGGTGGAGATCAGAAAATATGGTCCCCCACTCTCTTTGAAAGGAAAAAAAATGCTTCAATGCATACTATAGGCAACCAAGAATTGAATAAGATTGGAGCTTGAATTGTGTAAGAAGCAGATTACCAATGAATGGTGAAATTCGTGATTTCAAAACTGAATGCAACTGTCAGAAAAGAGAAATAAAAGATACATAATGGAAAAATAATTATTTTTTCAACAAATATTTGGCAGATCACCCAAGTAATGTAGACATTGTTCTACACAGATTAGAGCAGTAAATTAAACAGACAAAAATCACATAAAAGGTGAGCTCTTTCTTCTTGGAGTTTATATTTTAGCAGAAGAATGAGAAAATGAGCAGGATAAAATAAGTGAAAGGCATAATACAAAATAACATGATAGCAACAATTTAGGTACAATGCCTGAGATTTTATTAACCCAAACTGGAATATAGATAGAAAAGGATAGGTAGGTAGATAGATAGAAAAAAGAAGTGAGCAAAAGAGGGATAAGTTCTTTATTTTTATGAGACAAGAAAAAATTTTGATTACTTTCAGGTACTTACACACATGTGGACACACCCAACAAAGGACAGAAAATTATTTCTTAGATAAAATAGAGTCAAAGTAAATAGCACTAAATGGGACAAAAGAATAATTTACATTAATAAATAATAATAAAAGTCAGAGTATCCCGAGTCAACCTCTTTCTTCATCTGACTTGGTTTCTGTGCTTGCATCCTTGACTCAGAGAAGGGCCCTATAGCCCAAAGTCAAAGGCTAAAACCTGGGCATCCTTCTCCCCTCTCCTCTTGCCCCTCACCCCACACTCCCAATTCACCACTCTCCAAGTTCCGCTTTTCCATCTTTTAAATACATCTTAACTGTCTCCTTCCTTCCATGCTCGCCACTGATTTGCGCACTTAGGGCACCACCCTTTCTCGTCTGACTTTCTACCACAAGCAGTCTCCAGACTGGTTCCTTTGTCTCTTGTCTTGTTTCCATCAAATCTATTCTTCCTGGGGAGATCAAAGTCACCTTCCAAAGTCATCTTCCTCAACAAGGAGATCAAAGTAATCATTCCAAAAAAATCATTTCAAAAAATGATGATGTCATGCTTAAACATAAAACTCCATGGACATTGCACTGTCCAGACTCCAGAACATCACGCCTTATGGTTTGCTTCTCGATCACCTCCCCAGGCTGATGGCACTCACCCTCCAGCCGATCTGGGGAGCTCCCGTTCTGAGTGTTACGCTAGAACCTGGAACTTGCCCTGTCAGAGCACTTTTCTCATTAGAATAGCCCGTTGGTTTATCTGCAAACCAAACTAGATTATATTAATAAACCCCAAGAAGCGGTGGACCTTACCCCGAGGTCCAAGCTCAGCCATGAAGGGTTTTTATGATTAAATAAGAAGGAAAAGGAAGTAAGAGGGACTTCTCTGATGGCCCAGTGGCTGACTTTGAGCTCTCAATGCAGGAGGCCCGGGTTCAGTCTTTGACTGGGGTACCTGGACCCCACATGCTGCACCTGAAAGAATCTACATGTCACAACTGAGACCTGGCACAGCCAAATACGTAAATAAATGCTAAAAAAAAAAAAAAAAAGAAGAATTTAATCTAAGAATCCTGATAAAAGAATAATAAAATATGCAAAAGTAAATTAACAGAAGAACTCAGCCATGATAAAGAAATATTAGAAAGATGATATTTCTTTGGAAAGGAGCACGTGCTGCATAAAATGTACACATTTGTGTAAAACACAACCGAGGGGAGAAACATGCGTGCAACCGAAGCATTTGACCTGAGAGAAGACAACAGATGGCAAAAACGTCTAAGAGTTAGAACATCTTTTAAAATGACAAATTTCCTAGATAAACATGGTGACCAAGATAGTCTTAATAATTAAGAAGTCTGATAACTCTAATACTATGGAAAAAATGGGAAAAGTTCTCAAAAAATCATGTTTATAAAAAGGATACTAAGCTGGACAACTGGACAGATTTTCACAGTGCAGATCATTTCTGTGCTTAAATTAAAAACCTATCCCATTCATCTTATACCGATGAAATGACTGCACCAAAAAGCTGAATAAATAACTCAAAACTCCTGAATTGAATAGCAACTTCATCTTTGAATACAACTACAGAAATCTTTAAAAGTGTTAAAAAATTACAATCCAAATATAACAACACCTTAGTTACCCAAGTGGGTACAGCACCCACTGCACCCAAGCCAAATTTATTCTGAATTCAAGAATGACTTAATGCAAGAAATAGGTTAGCATATTACATAAATGTATCTAATGAAGAAAAAAATAGTAAAGCTCAGAAAACCGTTTCAAAATCATTCTGGACAAATATTCTTATAAAACAAAAGCACAAATGTGAGCTATTCAAATTGCTAATGAATATTTGATAGCTAAACAGCAGAGATTTTTCTCATTAAAATCAGCATTAGTACTATGAGGCCCAATATCAGCATTGCCATTTATAGAAATGCTCTGAGCATCACTTTTGCCTTATAATTGACCAAGATCTGCTGGTATGTTTTTCTTTGATTTTGGATTTTGAAGCCTGAATAGATAAATACCTGCTTCAGCTGGATTTCTGGCATCCTCAGATTTGATTATATAAATGATCGTCACATCTAGTCAAAGATGATCCCCAGTTAACATTGGGCTAACTCCTATGAGATTTTCATTTGGTATGACAAAATGAGCAAACGTCACCCTTTTTTATGGTTTAGTCTAATATAAGAACTGAGAGGAAATGTTTGTTAAATAACTTTAGGGAGGACATCACATCTGTGGAGATAAGCAGAAATTCACGAGTGAACCAGGCATTGTTAGCAGGTGTGTGCTAAGGTGGCATTAGTAGTAAAGTATCTGCCTGCTAACACAGGAGAGATAAGCGACGCCAAGTTCAATCACTGGGTTCGGAAGATTCCCTGGAGGAGGAAATGGTAATCCACTCCAGGATCCTGGCCTCGGGAAGCCTATGGACAGAGGAGCTTGGTGGGCTACAGTTCATGGGGTCGCAAAGAGTCAGACACAACTGACATGACTTAGCACACACGTACATGTGCTAAGGAGGAGATCTGTGCCTAAATTTCTCTCACCTGGGTGCTTAGAAACCAGTGTTTTCCTACATTCCCCTAAAAAGTTAGTATGAAATGAAACTGCTTGTCATCGGAACTCAAAATATGCATCTCTACTTCAAAGAGAGAGTAACAAGGCATGGAGTCCCTCTCCTGGGACACAGTTCCAGGGTGCATGTGGCTGTGACCAGGGAGAGCATCTGCCATCCCCAAGATGCCACAAGAATGCAGAAGAAACTGCAGATTTTCTCTGCATGAGCTCCATCTTTCACCCAGTGAGGCTGGCTGTGGTTTACCTGAGTCTGTGACATGATAATATCCATTATGAACCAATGAAAGTCTATACAATATAATAGATAACAGCATATCTATACAATGGATAACAGCATAAGAACAGTGGAATTAGACTACACAGTGCTAGTAATCTTCATAGGATTGTTTGCATGCCAGTACTCACCTCATGGAATAAAATCATCTTTAAGAACTGTATTGAATTTTCAGTTATTTAACTTCGCATCAGCTATGGGTATTTCAGGAAAGTATGCTGCTTGGGAATTCTTCATCTTCTTGTGAAGATGAGTTAACAGCAGAATGTCAACATTACTGCCTTAAATTTTCACAGGGAGGTAAATCTCCAAACTTGTGGCCAACTATAATGCTGATGGTTTAGAATGATACAGTGAAGACTATGAGAGAAGGGGGTAAGAGAAAAATGAGGAGCTAAGCCACAGTTGACGTTGCTAATCTACCTTCAGAAAATGTATTCACAAGAATACTCTAAGAAGAGAGTCCTTCATATCTCCGAGTCTTCAAAGGTAAAAATTTTACTCTAAAACTTGTCAAAATGTTTGCTGCAGACTGGTTATCATTTTCAGGAGCTGAAAACGAAGGATTATTCAGATTTGTACAATCTATGAATCCTAGGTACAAAACCCACTCTTGGTATGTATATCACTAAGGAATATTTTCCTAATTTCCATTGAATGTGGGCAAATGTACATTGACATTTTTAAATATGCTATTTCTATATCTTGTGTCTCAGTCACTGAGATATGTAGAACACACCGGAAGTCCTTTTAAATTTGACAGTGTGGTGGGTTCCTAGTGAATTAGTTATGTTTCTTTTTTATGTGCTGAATAAGAGATTTGAGGACGCAGATAATGAATCTGATGAATGGAAAATCAGTAAAGGTAATTATTATCCATGATGGGCAAACACGATGAAGGCTATAATTGACTTCGAAATCATGGGCCCACACTCTCTTATTCATACCCCTCAGCTGTGTTTGGAAAACTAATTCGAGCAGAGTGTATTTGAACAGAATTACTTATAGAAGAAAGATGACAAGGCTCTTCTTATTCTTTAATCAAAGACAAACTTCATGGTGATAAGAGATTTTAGAATGGACTTTCTATATTTAAAAACAGTAGGAATGTAACTATTATGTGTAAAGGTTCCTTAAACCAAATAAAGCATCAGTGCTACAGGTTACAAATAACCGCACCAGCCTAGCGGGGTGTACTAGCCACGGAGTGTTGTTTGTGTTCTAATTCAGGGAAAGTAGTTTGTTTGTTGGAGCCTACTCAAGAAATAATCAAACCGGTGAAACTTGAGTGCAAATACTTCTTACATGATTCCTGTTATAAAAACACTCCCATCACTACACTCCAGAAAAGACTGCAACATTTTCTTTATAGGCAATAGAAGCTGAGATGCAGAGGGAAAATGAGAGACTGATTATTCTGTTATCTTGAAAGTTGATTACATTCCATTTTCCCATTTTTAGGTTCAAAGCTCAAGGACAAATTTGTATCAGATGACTTATTTGAATGTAAAGCCTACTAGAAATATAGTATAAGTGAAAGTAAAATTTTCGAGTATGATTCTGAAAGTATTTCAAAAGCTGTTACTCCAGCAGTGTACACAACTTAAGTTGGGGCCATTGATTCAGTGGAACTACGTCACCATCAATCAAATCTCCAAGGCTAGGAGTTAGAGAAAAGGAAACTGACTTTGCTACTGTCAGAGGCGAAGGAAAGTTTGGGGGTGCCTATAAGCAGTGATTATTCTTGTGTAACTAGCCAGAAAATTTCTCTCCTCTGCCAATTTTGCTGAAACAGAGCATTTATTTATTATGATCAATGTGCAGTGTGATACCCACAGGAGTAATTTAGTGTCTAGCAGGGCTGGGGAATTACCAGTCTTAAATCATAATATCAAATTTTAAATTGACTACCAAAAATGTTAGTGATAAAATTATAATGATAACTTTAAATAAAATCTCGGATTAACTTTGTTTTCCTGCAATTTGTTTGATGTTGATGATATATGACTTTGCCATGGTTTGGGTAAATAGCAGTTTTTAACATTTGGTTTTCTACAGTCGTCCAAATTTTGTATTCAGTATCCCTCTATTTAATATGGTTCAGAAAATACTAGCTAATGCCTTAGATCATTAAATAGAAATGAAATATAATTCCTGAAGTAGTGGAGGTAATATTATTTGTGTTATCGCTCAGTCGTGTCTGACTCTGTGACCCAGGCTCCTCTGTCCTTGGAATTCTCCAGGCAAGAATACTGGGGTGGGGAGTCATTCCCTTCTCCAGAGGATCTTCCTGACAAGAACTGAACCCAGGTCTCCTGCGTAGCAAGCAAAGCCACTAGGGAAGCCCACCGTTATTTACAGATGGCATAAATATAACGGCAGAAAACCTATGCACCGACTGAAATATTCTGAGTCATTGTGTGAGTTCATTGTTGTTGTTCAGTCAGTAATTCATGTCTGACTCTGCAATCCCATGGTCTGCAGCAAGCCAGGCTTCACTGTTCTTCACTATCTATTGGGGTTTGCTCAAACTCCTGAGTTTGAGTTCATTAGCAACTCAAAATTTTAGCAGCTTAGAGTTTCAAAATAAGATTTAAATAATTAGAAAGATATGACTTTAACTTCTGAGACCAACTTATAAAGAGTAAATGTTTCTTTTTAAAAAAAATGTATTTTTTTGGCAACATCAGTCTTAATTGCATCATGCAGAATATCTCATTGAGGGTGGATGGATTCTCTAGTTGTGGCTCTCAGAGCACAGGCTCAGTTGCTCTGCTGTATGTGGGATCTTAGTTCCCCAGCCAGGAATAGAACCCACATCCCTTGCTTTGCAAGACAGATTCTTAACCACTGGCCCACCAGGGCAGTCCTGAGTAAATGTTTCCTGATTAAATTTGTTGGCTTAACAAAGTTCTTATCACAATTCCAATGGAACTTATTTTTACATTTAACATGTCAAATGACTAGCTAGAGATTAAGTGGGTAAATGGTTAAGAATTTTTTTTTTAAATTAAAGTGATGGGAAGAAATTGCTCTCATATATAAACTATATTACAAAGTAACATTAAGTAGAATAGTATGATTTTAATGAAAAAAATAGATCTGAAACAAAATAAACTGTTGGAAATATATTTCAAATCTATGGAGAAGGGATGATATTTGTGGTAAATACCATAGAAAGATTAGCTGTTTGGGGAGAAGTAATTAAGAGCCTCCTCTCTCTTATATACCATTGATTGAATCAATGTTTAAGAAGACCTTACAATAATGCCTGGCACATAGTAAGTTTCATAAGTATTTATTAAAAAAAAAAACAAAAAAAGCATAAGCTGTCAAGATAAGAAGTGGAACAACAACTTGTGGATGCTCTGTCATTTCCAACTCTTTGTGACCCCATGGACTGTAGCCCCCCAGGCTACTCTGCCCGTGGAATTTCCCAGGCAAGAATACTGGATTGGGTTGCCCCAGGGGTCTTCCTAACCTAGAGATTGAAGCCACATCTCTTACATCTCCTGCATTGGCAGGTGGATTCTTTACTACTACATCACCTGAGATAAAGCATCAAACACTTAGAAATATGGAAAATATGAATTGAATTGGAAATTTCCATACAAAAATGTAAACATTATTATATTTGGTGACATGTTGTTCAAGAGCAGAAACAAAACACAAAAGAAACAATAAGCTGGGTAAAATATTTCCTAGAAAATGTGTAAACAAATATATTAAAAGTTCTTAAAAATCAATAAGAAAACCAGTAACATCTCTTGCTAAATAAGTACGTGAGCAGACAAGTTACAAAAGAAATATGAAATTCTGACACATAAAAACATTAATTCAAAGTAATAAAAAATTTAAAAATTGATTAAGAATTTCCAATAATCTCAACATGTTAGACTACTGTTAAAATCTATTTTATGAAAGTTAAAATGCTCCCGGTTAAAAAGGCCTCATAATTAAAATCAAGGACTTCCCCAATGGTAAAGAATCTGCCTGCAATGCAGGAGACACAGGAGATGCAGGTTTGATCCCTGGGTCAGGAAGATCCCTTAGAGGAGGAAATAGCAAATCACTCCAGTATTCTTGCCTGAAAAATTCCATGGCGACAGGAGACTGGTGGGCTACAGTCCAAAGGGTTGCAAAGAGTTGGACATGACTGAACACACAGAGTACAGCAATTAAAATCTATGTGTTTCTTGTTTTTCCATCCCTCCTCCAAGTCCCATTCTTTGAAGGCAAGTACTTAATTCTTTATTTCTTCTCATATTTATGTTCATATCTGTGAGCAATGAGCTTAAATTGCTTTCCCTGTTTTTGTTTTTATACCTCAGTTATTGATCTCTGCTGTGACAAATATAATTTCAGCTCTCTTATAATACACTTTCTTCTCCTCTTCTACCCATGCAATTATATCACTTTTAAAGTTAAATCATTACATCGTTATGACCATGTAAGTATCATTCCCTGCAAAACCAGGGAATGTTTTATGATTATATGTCTTTTACAGTCATTTGCCCCCTGATCCCCTGGAATTTCTGATTGCTTTTATTTTTTTATAGCACTAATTGCCTTTATCACATTGCCACGGATTTTTTTTTTTTTTAACTCTTTGTCCTTTCAAAGCATGCTAGCAAATCCTCGCCTGAACTTAAACTACCCTCCTAGTAGTTTAAGTTGAAAATACCCTGGGATTTTCTCCTCCAATCTGTGCTGGTTGCTCTGCAAAGATTTGTTTAAAAGATTGTATAGAAAAAAAGGGTGTGGTGAGACACCCAAATAGTGCTGGTGGAGGGTAAATGGTTATAACCACTCTTGAGAGCAAGTTGTCAATGTGTCAAGAGCTATAAACAAAGACTTTGACCCCATGTTTTATTTCTAGAAATTTCTCCTAATGCAGCAACCCGAGACATAATACAGAGTTATGCTCTAGGATATCTACTCAGTGATATTTATGTGAAACACTGGGAGTGATTTAAATGTCCATTTACTCATGAATTGTAATCAGATTGTGGAGTATTCTGTATTTCTTGAAATTTATTGGTAGAACAGTTTTTGAAATCCATGTTTGGGAAACACCTCAAAGAGAGAAGTGGCTATTTTCACGCATCTAAAACTGAGGATGTAATAAATGGAAATGTAGAAAGAATACCACATGATTGTCAACCAGCTGGGCCATGTTTCACACATCGTCTTCATAAGACCTAGATAGAGCAAGCAAAGGCTGCTCTCAAAACGATTTGCAAATCAAAAGATACAAGCATACACACTGCAAAGTCCCAAGTGTTGAATTACTACAGCATGGCTACTCACGTGGGTAACCCTCTGTAGCATGCATGCCCCACCTGGGTCACAGGGTTTTTTTGTTTTGTTTTTGTTTTATAATGAAACGATGGTGGTGAGGCTTCCAAGCAATGAGGAAGATAGCTGAGAATGAATGGGTATGAGGAGCTTGGTAGGTATGTGAAACTGGCAAGGAAGGGGAGAGGTATTATCGGAGAAAGGCGGAAAGTTCACAGGGAGCTGCAGACAATGGCCCCAGATCTAAGGTTCTGGGGAAAGGGTGTGTGGGGATCGAGGCACCTTGAGAATGACGAGGGAAATTATGTCATCAGGGGAAATCCAGAGGTTTCGGCTGGGATGAGGGAGAGGAGTGTGCATTTGAGGCAACATTTCCAAATTTCTGAAAGTTTCTTTGCTCTCAGAACAAGGTAGAGGGAGGATTAGAAGGGGGGATGTCCTTCAGGATAGTCAGGTTCCTCTGCACAAAATGAAGGGCAGAGACACCAGAAATTTGTTCCTTAACAATCCTGAGGATGAGAAATTCTGAGAGTCGAGGGGGAAAGACACAGGGCGTCCACAGAACTAAGAGGGTGTAACTGACAGCCCCAGGATTACAAAGGAAATTTTGGAATGGATTGTGGAAATGCCTCCACAGACTTTTGTTTCAACTCGCTCAGGTCCACCTGTTTGCTTATCAGGATTTTAAGCATGACTTCATGCACAAATATTTGGGAGAAAGCCCTACGATTTAGTCATCTGAATGAATGCTTTGCAAGAAAATGAAGTGGTAAGGAGGATGGATTTAGGATTATGTGTTTGTTAGAGCAAAAAGCACAGGTGAGAGAGGGTTCGAGGTGCCCCAGGTAAAGACGGAAGAGCCAACATTGGCTTGGGAGAGTTAGGACAGGCTGGGTGCTGGTGTGGGAATGTTCCAGGACGATGTGAAATCTGGGCTGAGTTCTGGGTCCGGGTGGAGCAAAGTATGGATCTGGCTTCCTAGCAGGAGGAATCTTACCCCACTGTTGAGGGAAACACCTGGAAGACATGGCTACCATTTTGGACTAAAGCGAGGAGGCAAGAGTTAAATAGTGAACAGAAAGGATTCACCCTTTAGAAGCAGACGCACAGAAGTTCCAACCACCCACCTGAGAAAGTTTTGGTTCCCCACTTCCCCAAGTGTTTATGTTTAACCTGGGCATAGTTCAAAGTGGGTGTGGTTGTGGGAGGTGAGCATGTTTACAGATGTTTTCTTATTTCTGTCTGGGTAATTGTAAAGAGTCAGTGTGCACAAGTATCTTTAGAGTAACCATATACCTGTGCAGGAGATAGTCCTACAACCTTAGAATCATTGGCACTTTTCATTTTTGTTGGCTCACCTTTTGAGAAATGGTTCCTGTAGATATTAGCAAATGCACTGAGTCTTCTGACAACCAAAATTCAGAGCAGCTCACACCCTCTTGGACCAGCTGTGACCTCATTCCAGAATCCCCAGCTACTGCACTTGACTTTCTGAATTTGACTTGCCAAATATACACTTTGGTCAATCTACAGAACTGAGTTTGTCCAGTGTTCCAAAGAAATCATATTCTGCATCATTTATCCACAAACACATCTATCAAAACCAGTGGAAGCAATTTCCTTGTGGGATTAACACAAAAGAAATCTGTTACAAAGGATGTACATTTGCAAATTACTGAAGGAGAACAAAAATACACCCAAGTTCTGTTGGCTACCTCTGCCCTCACCCAGGCTGTGGGCATTCACCCGTTGCACATTGTCCAGCCCACCACTCTGGGTTTGTACAGAGACTTCTGTGTTCCTAATATTGGATTTCCATCATCAGCATTCTTACTGAAAAAAAAAATCTTTCACCGCCATAAATCAACTTGATTGTTACTGATGCTTGGGCTGAAGTTACACAAACACCAGGAGATCTTGGAAGAGAGGGTTTAAATGGATGACGCTGGACATCTTTGTGCTCCTCACATTTCTCTGCTGTGTGTTCCTTTTCCGAGTTGTTTCTTAGTTTCAGTGTAATCATTTTCTCTATCCTTTCCAGGTCTTTGTTAAAAAAAAAGAATGTGTTTCTTTGAAATTGTCTTTGTAAACTGAACTTTGCCTGTGAAACTCTGTTGCCTTGATTTCTAAAATGAGTGGAAGGAGAAGTGATCCTGACAGTCTAACTCTCCTTAATCTTAGGCTTAATGAGACTGAACTTTTTCTTTGGAACTCACTGAAACATTTAGTATTATTTTCTTTTAAGAGACAAAATACCATTTAACAACAGTTCTTATACAAAATACCATTTAACAACAGTTCTTATATAACTATTTTACCTGCAACATCCAAGAATTTCTATTGAGTAAAGAATAAAGAGGGACTTGCCTGGTGGTCCAGTGGCTAAGACTCTGAGCCCCTAAAGCAGGAGGCCCCCAGGTTCAATTCCTGGTCAGGGAGCGTGATCACATGAGGCAACTGAGACCATCACAGCCAAACTAAAAAAAAAAAAAAAAGATTAAAGAGCAATTTCTAAAGCAACATTGAGCTGTATGCAAGCTCTGATAATGGTATGAATATTCTCATCTTTCTCGTGGTTCAGTTTCTGCTCATCAAAGGTCCAATGAGTCTAGTGAGAAAACCCAGGTACCTGAAGCAGTGTGATTAAAAGCAGAGTATCATGATAAGGAGTGAGAGATCAACCTGAGCTTTAATCCATCGCCCCAAGAGCTCTATAAACTTGAAAAAGTTTCTTAGCCTCCCTGAGTGTCAGTGTGTAGGGAGAGATGAGATGCGGACAAGTGGAAGCCAAGTAATGGTCCCAAAGGGCAGGATAACTACTTTTCTAAAGATGAGGGAAGAGTATATAAGAGGGGATATTATTCGAGGGTCTTGTTTAACTTCAGTGAGCAGGTTGGAAGGGGGGTCAGTAAAGAGAGGATGTTCCAGATATCGGGTGTGGCTTGGCAATGTCCTCAGACGTGGACGAGGAGAGGGGTGAGGGAAGATGAGTCGGGAGTAGGAGGAGATGAAGACAGTAAGAGGTGACTAAGGCAGCCTTCTCTGCCCATGTGTTTCATGGTCTGAATAATGGCCTCTTTTTAGGGATAATCTGATATCATAGGGCCCTTGATTTCCTAACTGGGGATTTCCTTTGTGAACCATACTCTCAACTTAGCTCCATCTCGATCTCGTTTATCTAAAGAGACAAGCCTGGCACCCAGGGAACAAGGAGAGAAGACAGGGCTGTACCTCTTAGCCTTGTCACGAAGGTGATGGGGATGTAGAGTCAGTGATGAGCATGGGCTGGAGTACCACAGCAGCTCCAAAGGGGACAGAGCTTTGGAGGAAGCCTCCTAGATACCCACAGCGATGGGAGGTCTTGATGGGAGGTCTGCCCAGGCTGTAGGAAGCTTTGGACCAGACTTTGTCCAATGCCAGACAAGGTGCCTGGGCTGATGTGTATTAATTTCTGAATGTGTTATCTGAATGAAAGTAAGAATCTACCTGTTAAAGGCTGAATTGTGCCCCCTCCAAATTCATATCCTGAAGCCCTACCCACCCCCCGTTTGTCAGAATGTGATGGTATTTATTTATTATGCTTTTTTCTCAACTTTAGACTTTTTATGTTATATAGCCGATTAACAATGTTATGGTAGTATCAGGTGAACAGCGAAGGGTCTCAGCCATACATATACATGTATCCATTCTCCCCTAAAACCCTCCCCAATCCAGGCTGCCACATAACACTAAGTAGACTTCCATGGGCTATACAATAGGTCCTTGTTGATTATCCATTTTGAATATAGCAGTGTGTATATGAACACACTTCCCAAACTCCCTAACTATCCCTTCCCCCTGGCAACAATAAGTTTGTTCTCTAAGTCTCTTTCTGTTTTGTAAGTAACTTCATTTGTATCCTTTCTTTTTAGATTCCACATAGAACGGACGTCACACAGTATTTCTCCTTCTCTGAGATTGAAACTGTAATTAGAGATAAGTCTTTAAAGAGGTAATTAAGGTAAGACAGGATTGTTAGGGTCCTAACCCACCTGATACAAAGAGATGACTCATTGGAAGAGACCCTGATGCTGGGAAGGATTGAGGTCAGGAGGAGAAGAGGGCGGCAGAAGAGGAGATGGTTGGATGGCATCACTGACTCAATGGGTGTGAGTTTGAGCAAATTCAGTGAGACAGCAAAGGACAGGAAAACCTGGGGTGCTGCAGCCCATGCGGTTGCAAAGAGTTGAACACGACTGAGCGACTGAACAAAAACAAAGTCCTAACCCAGTGACTCGTGTCCTTATAAGAAGCGGGGATCAGGCACTCAGAGATGTCAGGCATGTGCATACAGAGGGATGGCCACGTGAGAAGGCAGCCAGCCACCAGCCAAGGAGAGAGGTCTCTCCCTCACCACGCTGCAGACGTCTTGGCCTCGAGGTCTTGACTCTAGAACTGCCAGACCACCCATTTCCATCTTTAACCACCCCTCTGCAGCACTTGGTTATGGTAGCCTTGGTAAAATAATACACCACCCTCCTTATTTAATCTCCCTCCAGGTGACAGTTGCATGTGCCCCGGTTATATTTGCTGTCTGTCCCCATGGTAGCAACTAATTATGTTTAAACATTCTAAATGACTAAGCTGGGTGAGAGTTGAAGAAATTAAGAAATGAAGAAATTAAGTTAAAGAAATAAGTCATAGGTGAATGGGGAACAGAAACAAAAATCTATATGAAAAATGCAACTGAGATGGGTATAAACTTGAGGGAACCCTTTCCACCCCTTCCCAGTGACTCAGAAACTGGTCACTGCTTAACAGAAGATTTTCATGAGAACTGACTAGTACCAAAGGAGAGGCAGATATCTGAGGCATCATCTGAGCTCACACTTTCACATTTGGGATGGTGGGGAGGTGAGGAGGAGGAGGAGATGGAATCTGGATCTCGGTTAGGGAAGCAAGCCCACTAGAGTCAGGGACAATTCATCATGTGACTGCCTCCTGCATTTTCATATTGATACATGCCAAATAATTCAGAAGAAAAGTCAAGGCTGAAAAGGGAGCTAGTAATTGTTGAGCTGTGCTCTTAGGGGCCTGGGTACCAAAGATAGATTTGAAACAAAAACAAGTGAAGAGACAGGGAGCCTGGCGAGATGGCAGAAGAGGCAGAGGAGAGTTGTTGAGAATAAAGTCCTGGGGTGGTGTTGGTCCAGTTATTATCATAGGTCCCTGAATTGCTCTTGTTTATTTAATGGGGATCCCAGCATGAAAGACACCCACTGAGACGCTGGAAAACTGCTATGACTTCCTTGTAGGGCAAAAGGCAGACAGTCCCATTGCTGTGGTAGCAACTCTGCTGACTCGCAGGGCAAAGCCACAGAAAGGAGTGTCCCTGGGAAGTAATGAGACAGTTCAAAATGTTGATTTCATTTCAGCCCAAATTCTAATTGTGTTTCTCCCCCAGTTGGAATTGAAGGATATGCATTCAGGGGCTGTGTGGTTAATGACTGCATTGCCAGCATCTAGAACACAGCCTTGGAGAAGGAGATGGCGCCCCACTCCAGCACTCTTGCCTGGAAAATCCCATGGACCAAGGAGCCTGGCGGGCTGCAGTCCATGGGGTCGCGAAGAGTCGGACACGACTGAGAGACTTCACTTTGACTTTTCACTTTCATGCATTGGAGAAGGAAATGGCAACCCACTCCAGTATTCTTGCCTAGAGAATCCCAGGGATCAGTGAGCCTGGTGGACTGCCGTCTATGGGATTGCACAGAGTCGGACACGACTGAAGTGACTTAGCAGCAGCAGCAGCAGAACACAGCCTGGTCCATAAGAGACGCTGTATAAATACTTCCAGCATGTACTAAAATCATCGGCCCACCTACTCTTGGCCAGGCGCTGTGTGTGGGGCTTTGCAATCTTTGTCTCACTGACTTCCATCCTAGCTAAGGAGCTCTCTCCCGGGTCCTTGTGGCAACTGAGCCTCAGAGAGAATAACTGTCGAAGAAAACAGCCCGTGCATGTCAGATCTAGGATTTCACTCAGGTTTTCTCCCATCCAAGTACTAACCAGGTCTGAGCCTGCTCAGCTTCCAAGATCAGACGAGATCGGGCATGTTCAAGGTGGGATGGCCATAGCCTACACCCAGGTTTTGTATTTTCACTCTCCGTATTGTCTCTTTACCTTGGGATTAGGGAATAATTTCTGGTTCGTTGGTGGGAGGACTGGGTTCTGACTACTCAAAACTTTTGGAAGTTTTTCTTCTGGTGCTGGTATGTATATCCTTAAAGACCCGTGATGTAAACTGTGTAAGTTACTAGTCAATTTCCTTCCAGATCGAAATGTTTAGTGATATGCCAAGATGCCATGCAACCTTCAGAAACTTCCATCTTGGACTTCCCTGGTGATACAGTGGGTAAGAATCCACCTGCCAGTGCAGGGGACATGGGTTCGATCCTTGGTCTGGGAAGATTCCACATGCCTTGGAGAAACTAAGCCCATGCATTACAACTACTGAGCCTGTGTGCTGCAACTACTGAAGCTGGGGAGCCTAGAGCCTGTGTTGCACAAGAGAAACCAATGCAGTGAGAAGCCCATGATTTGCAACAAAGAGAAGCCCCTGCTCACCACAAAAGAAGTAAGTAAGTGTTGGTCGCTCAGTCGTGCCCAACTCTTTGCGGCCCCATGGACTGCAGCCCACCAAGCTCCTCTGTCCATGAGATTCTCCAGGCAAGGATACTGGAGTAGGTTGCCATTTCCTTCTCCAGGGGATCTTCCCAACCCAGGGATAGAACCCGGATCTCCTGCACTGCAGGTGGATTCTTTACCAACTGAGCTCCAAGGGAAGCCCATAAGAGAAAAGCCACAAGAGAAAGCCTGTGCATAACAACGAAGACCCAGCACAACTGAAATAAAACAAAACAAAATTTTAAACACTTCTAACCCAAGAGCCCCTGCAGCGGTATCCATGGAGTCTCCCCAAGAGCTCCTGCTTATACGTGGACCACTGGGCTTCAGGGCCCCGCACCTGACTGCCTGCTGCTGGCACCCTGCTCCCCTCTTTGCACACAGGCTTCCTTAAGAGTCACACGAGCAGACAGACAATATTGTCCCAATGAGTCATCACTGGCCCTGAAGCCACCTCTCACTCAGGAGGCAGGAGAGGGATGGGACAGAGTCTTGGCATGAATCCTTGAAGAGAGAAACTTGGCTTGGTTACACGTATTTCTTTTGTTATAAAATCCTGATTAAAATAGACATCTTTCACTTGACACAGGAGATCTACAGTTAGTATTTTTCTCCTCTACTGTAACCAAAATTCACTTTTCACCCCACCTTTGGACTTGACCATGAATATGATAACTCATAAAAACAGAAAATTTCCCCCAGTTCCTTCATAGCAAGGTCCAGGGTAAACGCCTTCAGGAAGGATAAACAAATGCTATTTTGGGAAAGTCGTAGGAGGCACTTAAAAGGCAGAGGCTTCCCACCCAAGTTTACCTTCTTAATTAGCTGGTTAGGGTATAAAGTGAGGACTTGGAGTGCGAGGGGTTTGGCTTGTGTGTTTTGGGGGTGTGTGTGTGCGTGTGTGATCGAGCCTGTATATGCATACAAGAAGAATCCTAGAACACAGAGAGTTTTGTTATTTACACAAATATGTTGATAGTTTCACAACAATTTCTAGGAGGGAAATTTTTTCACCAGCTGCCATGCTCTAATAAGGGAAAGAGAAGGGAACCCTGTGGCTGTTTGTGCAGATATTGTGTTAAGAACTTCATGTGCATCATGAACTCACTTTGTGCTTAAAAATCTGTTTTTCCCAAGTACCTTCTAAAAGTGAGTTACTAGGCAAAGGCTGGGAAACAAAGATGAATAAAGTACATTCCTTAACGCCAAGGAATTTACAGTCTAGAAGGTGAGGCAGGAGAACAACTGGTGATTATGATCGGGTGTAATAACTATTATGCAAGAACTCTGTACAGAGTTGTTATGCAGAAGCTCTTAGGAGGGGCACCTCTGCTTAATCTCAGCTGAAGGGTGCCAAGCCTTCAACCAGGCAGTCAGAGCAAGCTGGGTAAATACCAAGACTTCCCTAAGGAGGTGTCATTCACCATAGTTTTGAAACACTGGTGCAGAACTGTAGAGACAGCTTCATTGCAGGGAGAGAAGAGAAACACAAGAAAGCTGCTAGAAGCAAGAGAGAGGGCTTGACAAGTTCAAGGACACTGCTCAAATATGTAAGGCTGGGAGGCAAGGCCATCTTAAAGACTTCCCATTTATCTTGATGGCTGTGGGAAAGCAGCAAAGGCTTGAAATAGAAGAACAGGACAAGATTCATTTTGCATTTCATGAAAGTAAATCTCAGCATGCTGAATAAAGGCATGTGATGAGTTTTGTTTGAGTTTGATTATCTGGAATGATAAAGGATGGAGGACAGAGACCTTGCAACACATGTTGGTTCCTATGATCCCCCGACTATGATGCTGGCTCTCAGCCTAATTTTCTCCCCATGACACTTTTTATTGGAACTTCTAGTAAGTTATAAACCCACTCCAGTGTTCTTGCCTAGAGAATCCCATGGACAGAGAAACCTGGTGGGCTGCAGTCCATGGGGTCGCACAGAGTCGGACACGACTGAAGTGACTTAGCAGCAGCAGCAGTAAGTTATAAAATAAGCTGATCTTGGCTCATTGTCTTGCAATGTGGTGAATCGATTATGAAGAAAATGAGACGGAGGCAGGGGACTGGTCATGAGGGTGTTGAGCAAAGAAGGAGTGGCAGTGATTCCAGGAGACAGAATGGATGCAACCAGGGAGGAGTGGGTGGGAGAGACAGAGGCGTCAAAGATGACTTGTGCCTTGCTGGCTCAGGCCCCTAGGAGGATGTTGATAAAACAATAGCTAACATTTATTGAGCATTAACTATGTGCCAGGTACCATTCTATGTGCTCGACAGATAGGAGCTCAGTTCTTATAACAACCCAGTGATGTAAGTACCACTCTTGTAAGAGGAGGAAATGGAAAACGAAAAGGATAAATGGCTTGCCCAAGGTCATATAATTAGCAAGAAACAAATTTAGGAGTGGTCAGTTTATAGAGGTACTGAAGACAAAAAAAAAAAAAAAAAAAAAAGGATGGAATTGCCCAGAAAGTATCCGTTGGTGAGAAAAACAAAAAGCCAAGGGCAGGACCTCGGGGAAATTCCAGTATTTCAGGAGATGGTGGAGGAAGAGATGCTTGTGAAAGAGATAGAGTTGGATCAGCCCAAGAGGTTGAAGATCTCAGAAGACAATAGGGTGACAGACGCCAAGGGCCCCCAGGTTGGGGTTGCCATCTGACTTTTCCAGAGGCAGAAATGGAATCTGGGAGGAAGTGGAACTTCCAGTGAATCCGGGATTCACTGGAGTCCTAGATATGCTGTGCTTCCTGCTGCTCCACGGCTGCTCTGCCATTCCGGCAGTTTTTGGAAGACTGACGCGTGGTTCTTATTTTTGGACACTTGGTTATCTGGAGAGATAAGGAAGGAGGGACTGGAACTTAGTTATGCATTAAAATTCAGATCATCCCTTTATTATAATGCTGGCTGTTCATTTACTTTCCTCTGCATGAATTTCTTTACTGGAAACTTAATGACTTTGAAAATTAACTGGTTTTCATTTTATCTCCAAAACTGGCTAGAAAGTACCTAGGAGGAGAAGCAGACCCCAGTTTCTCCCCCACACACTCACTGTTGGTGTCATTAGACTTGACAGCTCACAGCTCACAAAGTTTCTTGGCAATCCTTATTATTTGCAATAATTACCAAGGTAACCGCGTGGAATATTTTCTCTGAATTAAAATTCAGCACAGCACATCAATTCTCGGGGATCTCTGCCTTCTCAGGCCACTGGGTAGTTGGTCAGTCCCTCTCCTTTTTCTGAACTCTGTTAGGTCTAGAAGGCGCGGTAGTCTGCTGGTCTTCATCCTTGCAACAGCTGCTGGGGCAACTCCTTTGGGTCCCCAGAGGTCTTTAATCCCTGGCCACTCTCCCTTCGGAGGCTAGTCACAGCCACATAGACCTTCTATATATGTCACTCACACCACATATTTACTTTTCCTTCAAATTCTATATTAAAAAATCTCTTGCATAAACCAGCTTGATTACTTGCATCCTTTATAAAGGTAAACACTTGGCTTGCTTTTTGAAAGAATACTGCCTTTCCACCTGAATGTTTCTATTTTTATATTCTCCTTCTTTCTCTTGCAGTGCTTGAAGCTAAACTCCCAATTTAGTGTCACAAAACCATCAGACTCTCTGCTTGTATAGCTCTTGGCCAAACTTGTCAATTTTTATTTTATCTGTTTACTTGTTTGGCTTAAAGATCTAAAGAGACAGGAATTGTGTATGTACTTTTTTTTAACTCACCAGTGCAAATTCTATCTGCAATTTAAGCTCACTGCTTTTTAAAGTTAGGGAGTTTGGGATGGACATGTACACACTGCTATATTTAAAATGGATAACCAACAAGGACCTACTGTATAGCACAGGAAACTCTGCTCAAGGTGATGTGCCGGCCTGGATGGGAGGGGAGTTTGGGGGAGAACGGAGACATGCATATGCATGGCTGAGTCCCTCTGCTGTTCACCTGAAATGGTCACAACCTTGTTCATTGGCTATATTGCAATATAAAATCAAAAGTTTTTTAAAAATTGCAATTATGGTACCAGAGGCAAAGAGAAGAGGTACATTCTAGAAACATGGTCCTGTGGTCCCTAGAAATGGACGTGGGAAGGGCAGATTTATCCACTCCTGAAGCTACCCAGAGCAGTGCAGTGGCATCTTGAGGGATGGGTCAGTTTGAGTTTAAAGCTAGAAGTCCGTTTAAGCTGAGAACTGGACGATGAAGTGTCAGGATGGAGGGTGAAGGAGCTTGTAAACCAAGATATGAGCCAAAGTGAGTGGTCTCACTCCTGGGAAGCTGGAAGGATGGGAGGAGGGCTCAGAGAGAGCAAAGTTGGGCTGGTCTAGGATAAATTTTGCTAGGTCAGGGAGTCTAAGCCCCGATTTCCTCTTATCTTTCATTTTACATCCTCTTGCTCTCATTTCTCAGAAAGATGCCAGTAGGAAAATCTGAACTGAATAGGAAATATGACTGGTGATATAAAAATGCTGAAGAACCTTAAATGAAACTGCAACCTACTACTCCTTTTAACAGTGGAAGCAGGGAAATCTTGAATGAGGCAGATATAAACCACTGGTTTCCAGAAAGTCAACTCCAAAACTTACAGTAAAAATTAGGTGTTAACTTCCAAGATTGTTAAAAGGGAAACGGTTCAAGAAGAATGGGAGGCTAAAAAATATGGCTTAATTAACTATGAGAAATCCAATCTGAAGCCATCCTGATAAAAAAGGAAAAAGACATTTGTATAATACACCAGGAAGAAGTCTTATCGGAGTTACTTGTAAAAAAAATCTACATAAAAAATGGAAGGAGAGGACTATAACCAAGGACAGATATAAAGATGGCTTTAGTCTGTCTGTGAAAAAACTAATTTTGCAATAAAATAAAAGAAAAGCTAGCTTCTGCAATGAATTGAAACTTGCAAAAACACTCAAGCAGAGTAGTAAAAAGGTCTGTTAAAACCTGTGTTCTCAGTAAAGACGTGCAGTACCGCTCTGCTTTTGTGACTTTTAATAATATAAAAGACCAATAGAGAACATTTCTTTATCATCTATAATAACTTGGTCTTATTAATAGCATATTTTAATTATTAATAATTTCATACTTTAGAACAGCTTACATATGCTACTATTTTAAACAGTATTTGATGTTTTTTTAACACATTTTCGTATACAAGAAAATTGAAACTTTCCATTCACTATCATTTCACTTAATGCATTTTGTGTTTTGCTTATATATAATTCGTTTAGCATCTTTGCAACTTGATATAAAACATCTATAACAAATTTCATCCTGCATAAAGAAACAATTACAGTCCGTTCAAGTGAAAGAGGTTTTATCCTCTGATCATTTTTTTTCTGCTTTAGATATCTACAAACCATGTTTTCTCCACTGCCCTCAGCATAGCTTGAATCCTAAATTTTCAGCAAGAACTTAGCTTGCATACGCTCAGTCTAGAAACCATGCCTTCACGATGATTGCCTCATTCTTCCTTCTTCTTTTTCAAACATCCGTGTACAAGGTCTTCTGTTTTTCAGTTTTTTTTTTCATCTTGACTTTTCAAATTAAAATATTTGCCATTACTTGTTCTGATATTAAGTGTTTTTCACTTGTCAGCATCCAGAACAGAGCTTACATAAAACTATACTTCTGTTTTTCTTTCCTTCTTATTTACATTTAATCTTGATGATGTCTTGCTCTTTTTTTCCCTTTCTGAATCCTTGACTTCAGAAGAATTGACGTGGATCTCTGTATACCTCACTAATTAAACCTGTCCAATTGACATCTTGTGTCAACTAAGCAGCCTTGGTCAGACTTTCATGTCAGCATCTTGAGATAAGTAGCAGGTGATATTTTCTCATTTTATATTGGGAAAAGGCAGACAGAGACTAAATACTTTGTCTGAGTGAGGGGCTGTTTAATTAGTTGATACTAGTTCCTGATAAGTTATATAAATTACATTTGGACCACGATATCATTGAATTTTGCTTTCAGAAGAATTGGGTATTCTCGTGTTTTGGCATTCCAGCTAAATTATAGATTGGGTGATTTTCCACCCTTAAATTCTCTCTTTTTCCAGTGTGTTATTTATTCTTCTGCTCTTACTGTAGAGGGTGGTGGCTAGTCCAAGTGCAGCTGTACTTTCAGATTTAGGGTTCTTTGGAAGGGAAGGAAGTCTTTGAAAAATTACTAAGAATTTATTATTTATTTATCCTTTCTAGACTATGTCACTAGGGTTTTGAACTCATATCACCTTATCTTTAAGCAAAAGGAATAAAGTAAATATAGATTTGATGGAAAGAAACTAACAAGTATGTTAGGATTAAACTGTCCTGGGTGTTTTCCAGTCCTCCTTTGAAAGTAGAGGAAAAAAAATCCATGCTTTAACCTAGGTAAATAGACAGATATTAACCAACCAAAAAGGAGCAGTGGGTGCTTGGTTAGAAATGTGTACTGTGGGAATTACACGCTGTGGCCCCATTTTGTGGGATTCAAGTCACCATCAAGTGGCATAATGCTCCTTAGAAAGGGAGGTGATGGGAGAGAATTGAGAAAAAGGAGGCGGCTCGTGCAGAGACCTGGTCATTAGTCCAAAAAGATAGTTTCTTCCAGATAATGTACAAAAATAGAATGGCTGTTGGGGGAGAAAGAACAGCCAGAAAGAAACAATGCTGTAAAAGGCTTTATCTAGCAAATGTTAGCCCTCCCTGACTAGTCTTGAAACAACTTTGGAAGAAAGTCTTTAAACAAGCTACTTTGCAGTTCCCCAGATCTTTTCCACTTTGTAGCAAGATAACGTGCTTTACATGAACATTATCAGTTTCAAGATTCTCTAACTAATGCTCCCTGCTTCCCTCATATCCCAGGAAGCAGGAGGGCTGAGAACTGGGCCACAGGATTGATGCCTCATCGTCTTCCGCCTCCTCTTCCTCCTCTTAAAGGGAGTCTTCACAAGGACCAAGGGAACAGGATTATGGTTGTCAAGGCAGAGAGGGTCTGGAGGGTGGATAGAGTTTGGGATGAGCAGATGCAAACTGTTACATAGAGAACAGATAAACAGCAATGTCCTACTGTACAGCACAGGGAACTAGATTCAACATCCCGTGATTAAGCCCTAGTGGAAAAGAATATGAAAATTAATATGTATATTCATATAACTTCATCACCGAGCTGTACAGCAGGAATTAGTACAATATTGGAAAGAACTCTACTTTAACAAATTAAATAAGCTATAAGGATATATTCTAAAGCACAGGATATATAGCCAATATTTTATAATTTTAAATGAAGTGTGGTCTATAAAAATGTGGAATCATTAAGTTGTAGTGAAAGTATAAGTCACTCAGTGGTGTCCAACTCTATGTGACCCCATGGACTATAGCCCACCAGGCTCCTCTGTCCATGGGATTCTCCAGGCAAGAATACTGGAGTGGGATTCCCTTCTCCAAGGGATCTTCCTGACATAGAGATCAAATCCTGGTCTCCTGCATTGCTGTGGTTTCTTTACGGTCTGAGCCACCAAGGAAGCCCACATACCATGTTTATGCCTGACACTAATATAATATTGTAAATCAAAAACAAAAAAAATAGTCTTCAACACTGCTTTCCCTGGAGTATTCAGTTCAGTTCAGTTCAGTCACTCAGTTGTGTCCAACTCTTAGCGACCCCATGAATCGCAGCACGCCAGGCCTCCCTGTCCATCACCAACTCCTGGAGTTCACTCAGACTCACGTCCATCGAGTCAGTGATGCCATCCAGCCATCTCATTCTCTGTCGTCCCCTTCTCCTCCTGCCCCCAATCCCTCCCAGCATTAGACTCTTTTCCAATGAGTCAACTCTTCGCATGAGGTGGCCAAAGTACTGGAGTTTCAGCTTTAGCATCATTCCTTCCAAAGAAATCCCAGGGCTGATCTCCTTCAGAATGGACTGGTTGGATCTCCTCTTCCAAGGGACTCTCAAGAGTCTTCTCCAACACCACAGTTCAAAAGCATCAATTCTTCGGCGCTCAGCCTTCTTCACAGTCCAACTCTCACATCCATACATGACCACAGGAAAAACCATAGCCTTGACTAGACGAACCTTTGTTGGCAAAGTAATGTCTCTGCTTTTGAATATGCTATCTAGGTGGGTCATAACTTTCCTTCCAAGGAGTAAACGTCTTTTAATTTCATGGCTGCAGTCACCATCTGCAGTGATTTTGGAGCCCAAAAACTAAAGTCTGACACTGTTTCCACTGTTTCCCCATCTATTTCCCATGAAGTGATGGGACCAGACACCACGATCTTAGTTTTCTGAATGTTGCCTAAAATTCAGCCAAAAGCCGACATCTCCTAAAAGCTTTCATTTTGTTCCATTTTTCTTTTCCCTATATTCCTCTACAATAAATCAACATAATAAGGTAGCAACAAACACAATGTCATCACTACACAATCTCTGCTCTTGTGAATTGTGTGTAGGAAACAAATGTCCTTCAAAGCCTTTTGACTTATTTCACTGTCCTTAGTAAAAACTACTGTCAGAGAAAGACAATAATCAATAAATATTAAATAATATGCACAAGCTAAAGAAACTAAAGAACCTCTTGATGCAAATGAAATAGGAGAGTGAAAGAGCTGTCATAAAATTCAACATTCAGAAAACAAAGATCATGGCATCTGGTCCCATCACCTCATGGCAAGTAGATGGGGAAACAATGGAAACAGTGAGAGACTTTATTTTCTTGGGCTCTAAAATCACTGCAAATGATGACTGCAGCCATGAAATTAAAAGGCACTTGCTCCTTGGAAGAAAAGCTATGACCAACCTAGACAGCATATTAAAAAGCAGAGACATTAACTTTGCCAACAAAGGTCTGTCTAGTCAAACTATCGTTTTTCCAATAGTCATGTATGGATGTGAGAGTTGGACTATAAGGAAAGCTGAGCACAGAAAAATTGATGCTTTTGAACTGTGGTGTTGGAGAAGACTCTTGAGAGTCCCTTGGACTGCAAGGAGATCCAACCAGTCCATCATAAAGGAGATCAGTCCTGGGTGTTCTTTGGAAGGAATGATGCTAAAGCTGAAACTCCAATACTTTGGCCATAACTGATGGCCAATACTGATGCAAAGAACTGACTCATTGGAAAAGATCCTGATGCTGGGAAAGACTGAAGGCAGGAGGAGAAGTGGACAACAGAGGGTAAGATGATTGGATGGCATCACCAACTCAATGGACATGAGTTAGAGCAAACTCCGGGAGCTGGTGAAGGACAGGGAAGCCTGACATGCTGCAGTCCATAGGGTCGCAGAGTCGGACACGACTGAGTGACTGAACTGAACTGGACCTGGAACACACAAAATGCTTAGAATAACTTTTTGGTACCGACGTGACCGATGTGGACTTAATTATCATATGTGCACATGAAATTGAATACTAGAAGCTTCCTGATTTCTAATATGAAAATGAGTTTCAAATGAATAATTTTCTTGCTACTTTCTTAAGGTAGCTTTATCAATTTCAGCAGGATACCAAAGGATTTTTATTACACAGAAGTCGATAATGAAGATGAACCTTTGGCTTATTTTTTTTTTTTTTTTTTTGTCATTCTATATGGACTGCAAGGAGATCCAACCAGTCCATTCCGAAGGAGATCAGCCCTGGGATTTCTTTGGAAGGAATGATGCTAAAGCTGAAACTCCAGTACTTTGGCCACTTCATGCAAAGAGTTGACTCATTGGAAAAGACTCTGATGCTGGGAGGGATTGGGGGCAGGAGGAGAAGGGGACGACAGAGGATGAGATGGCTGGATGGCATCACTGACTCGATGGACGTGAGTCTCAGTGAACTCCAGGAGTTGGTGATGGACAGGGAGGCCTGGCCTGCTGCGATTCATGGGGTCGCAAAGAGTTGGACACGACTGAGCGACTGAACTGAACTGAACTGATATGAGATGGGAAAGAAACTTTTTTCAAATAGAGACATGGTTGACACATAAAGTTGTATAAGTTTAAGGGGTGTGGTGTGTTGATTTGACACATTTATATGTTGCAAATTGTTACCATGGTAGTGTTATCTAGCACCTTCATTACATCACATAATTCTATTTTTGTGGTGAAAACATGTGAGATCTACTCTGTTAGAAACTTTCAACCATAGAATGCAATATTGTTGACTATATTCACCAGGTTACACACTACACCCTCAAATCTTACTCATTTTCTAGGTTTATATCCTTTGACCAACATCACTCCCATTTCCCTTATCCACCTCACCTCCATCTCCTGAAAACCACCATTCTACAAGAAACTCTTTTTTTTTTTTTTTTTACATTGAGCAAAATTCTCTGTGCTATACAGTAGGTCCTTGTTGGTTATCCACTGTAAATATAGCAGTGTGCACATGTCACTCCCGAATTCCCGAACTATCCCTTTCCCCAATCCTTCCCACCTGGTAACCATAAGTTCATTCTCTGAGTCTGTGAATCTGTTTCTCTTTTGTAGATACTACATTTCAAATACCTGTATTACAGTCTTATATTAGCTTCAGGTGTACAGCATAGAGATTTGATAGTTTTATGCATTAAAAAACGATCACCATGATGAGTCCAATTACCATCTGTCAGCATACAAAGTTATTACCAATGTTATTGTTATCCATATTCCCTGTGCTGTACATTAAATCCCCATGGTCTATTTATTCTACAAGTGGAACTCTGTACCTCTCAATCGCCCTTACCTATTACACTCAGCCCTCTCCTCCCTCCCCTCTAGCAACCAGCAGCTGGGTCTCTGCATCCATGAGTCTGTTTTTGTTTTGTTGTTTTTAAGATTTTACTTGTAAATAAAATCACATAGCATTTTCTTTCTCTGTCTGACTTATTTCACGTAGCATAATACCCTCTCATTCTAGCCATGTTTTCATTTATGGCTGAGTAGTATTCCACTGGGAGAAGGCAATGGCACCCCACTCCAGTACTCTTGCCTGGAAACTCCCATGGACGGAGGGGCCTGGTGGGCTGCAGTCCATGGGGTCGCTAGAGTCGGACACAACTGAGCGACTTCACTTTCACTTTTCACTTTCATGCATTGGAGAGGAAAAGGGCAACCCACTCCAGTGTTCTTGCCTGGAGAATCCCAGGGACGGCGGAGCCTGGTGGGCTGCCGTCTATGGGGTCGCACAGAGTTGGACACGACTGAAGCGACTTAGCAGCCGCAGCAGCAGTATTCCATTATATACATGTGGAATAGTACATGTATTATCTATACCCCACACCTTTATGCATTCATCTATCATATCAATGGACTCTCACGTTCTATGTTTTCGGATGCATAGGATGAAGCTTTCCAGAGCACCATCCTATTTCCTGTGCTAAATACTACTAGATTTTGACAGAAGGGGAAGCTGTTTGTTCATGACTCCCTGAGGTTGTACTATGTCACAGGGTAACGCCTGCCATGCACAGCCTTTCATAACAGTGCTATGCAAAGTAGGGACTTAAAACAGTCAACAATACAAGACTGAACTGGTGGCCTGGACAGCTTCACTGAGCCCACACAAAACCAGCTCCCTGCTCCTCATGCGCTCACCCAGCAACCTAACGGCTGGCCGCTCTTTTTTTGCTGAGCTCAATGCCACTTCTCACCCCAAATTTACTGGCTTGGCAAAGTTGCAAATTTTATTACGCAAAAGTTGAGAAAGAGCAAAGCTGAGGAGTGCTAAAAACAGTACCCTTTGCTACTGTGTAGCATCTGTATTTGGGGAGCAGGGTGTTTTATTTATAGCTATCTATTAATACATTAGCAAAAGATACAGAAAGAAACACACACACACAAAATAGCTTTATCAAATAGTTTCCAGCGTTCAAGTGTAACATTAAAAACAAGAACAGCAACAGAAAACTATTCTATTGGGGGAGAAAAGCCATCTTCTTGACCTCTCTCTCCCTTCCCTTCCCTTTCCTCTCTGAGCTGGACTGTGGCTGCAAAGAGCCTTTGACCTGCTTGGTTCTGGAGGGCTGGGCTGGAGCCTGGGGTCTGGGGAGGGAGGTGGGATCTCCCCTTTTATTACTTTGTCCAGTGACTTTAACCTTCTCTCTCCTCCTCCCTCCCCAGCCAGACTTCAGGGGGAGAAGCAGTGGCAGCATCTAGCTTGTAAAACTGGTTTGTTGGGGTTCTTCCTCCCTCCCACTCTTGCTTCTTGGCAAAATGTTTTGCTGGGCAGCTGCCCTGCAGATAGCTGCCTTCTCTGCACTTGGAAGGGGCTCCCACTTCCTCCTCCAGTAAGCAAGGCGGGAGGACAGACACAGCCATTGCCCCAAGATGCACAAAGAAAAATGGAAACACAGACACACATTCATGGCCGTGTGCATCCTGGAGACTTCAGATTAAAAGAGGTGGGGGCTGGATGGGTCTTGGAACCATGGGACCCTCCCGGATCTGAGACCTCGTGCATTGACTTGAACAGAAGGTCTGGGGTGCTGGGGGTGGGGGGAGAAGCTGCTGCCTACATTTTGTATTTATAATTTAAATAAGTCACCAGATGACACAGCCAAGGAGGGGAGGGCGGGCTGTGGGAAGGTGTGTGGGCAGGTGCATTTTGCTTCACTTTTCCACCTGATCGCTGGGCGCTGCTGGCACCCACAAGGGCATCCTCACCAAAGTAGGGGCAGTTAAGAGATGGGCTTCCTTGCCAGAGGGTATCCCGGGCTGGACCCAGAGAGATTGGGAAGGGCTGGGCGGTAGTTTCTGGGGAGAACAGGTAGGTACTAACTGTGGCCAGTGTTTTGTTAAATTTTGCAGGAGGTTAAAAAAAAAAAAAAAAAAGAATGGGGATGGGATACAGTTCTGCCGAGACACATTGCCCAGGGCATCTCTGCTTCCTTGGGGGAAGCTTGGATCCTGTGAATGCGACTCAGGTCTTCTCTGCACTTCTGGGTCCTGCTGGTGGGAGGAGGTGGGAAGATGCTGGCCAGAGCTGGCTCCCTGCCAGGTGTCAGCCAGTCTGAGGGGAGCTGTGCCCTCCTTGGCCCCCAGGGCGGGCCAGAGGTCAGCACACAGAGAGGAGGCAGAGGGCCCAGGCAGAGACCCCTGGATGGAGGCCTCTCCTGGGGGGCCGGGAGGGAGGGTTCCTGACTCTTCCCCCGGAGGGCGGGTGTGTGGAGGTGGATTTAGAGTGACACACGATGAGGAAATGGAAGAAGCATCTATTTGATGGTGTCCCCAAGAGTGAGACCCAGACAGGTCTTTCTCTGGGGCAGGAAAGATGCTGTAAATTTATCCCAGGGGCCTAACTCAGCCGCACCAAGGACTTTGAGGAAGCCAGGAAATTCTGGGCACCTCAGCTGTCTCACTTGAAAAATGAGGCTAATTGAAAAGGCCAAGTGTCTTGTCTTCATGTCTTCTTTCGCGCAAGACAGCAGGCTGTCTCCTCGGATAACTGCCCTGTGGGAACCTCAGGGGCTATGTCATAGTTACGGAGACAGGAAATCGCTTTGAAAACATAAACACATTATTATTAAATGTGAGGTATTATCTGATCCCTTATTCAATGAGGGCATTTCCTCCTTCCGAGCACGATCCGCATGGCATGTTCACCTAACCCTGCACAGGGACACCCCTTGGACTTACAAGCAAAAGCCATAGGAAAACAAAGATCCAGAAAAGATGTCCCGAGGTAGGGAGTGCGTGGACTCTTCCGAGGGGCAGCCTGCTTTCTGCGTCAGGCGTCAGCCCTTCCCTTCCTAAGCTCCCTCCTCAGGTGGCTGCCTTGCTTTCTGTTACTTATTTGGAAGCCGAGGCTGTGCCTTTTTGTCCTGAACATCCGCCCCTGTAGCTCTCCGTCTCCCCCTGGCGTTCCTCTCTGCCTATTTCTTAAGATTGGTGCCCCACCCCCTCCAAGGTGGAGGGGACCGGGGAAGCGAAGAGGGGGAGGATACAAAAATAAAAAGTTCATGGTGGGGGTGGGGGGGGGGGTTCTGATTAGCAATCCTGAAAGGATTGGGTATGTGCCTAAAAGGATTCTTTCGTTCTTTCTTTTAAGCTTCCTTTCCTTGACAATCCTTCTCCGATCTTTCCCACTGTGGACGCAAAGAACTCGAGGGGAGGGGGATCAGAAGTCAGAGAAAAGTGTGTGGATCTATCTGCCAAGATAAACTGACCCCGAGTCGGTGGGGAGAGGGGATGGAGGGAGAGAGTCCCCCGGTCTGATCAGCACTAAGGAATCAGAGAGACATAAAAGGCAAGTGAAGCGAACAACAATAAAAAAAAAAAAAAAAATCCCCCCCCCCCCGCCCCTCTCACACAACAATACAATCTATTTAAACTGGAGCTCATACTTTTCATACCAATGGTATGACTTTTCTGGAGTCCCTCTTCTGATTCTTGAACTCCGGGGCTGGCAGCTTGCAAAGGGGAAGCAGACGGCTGCGCGCCGCACGGGCAGGTTTACCAAAGGTCCCTCTCTAATGGGTATTTTCTTTTTCTTAGCCCTGCCCCTGAATTGTCAGACGGCGTCTGCCTCTGAAGTTAGCAGTGATTTCCTCTAGAGCCCGGCCTTATCTCCGGCTGCACGTTGCCTGGTGGTGACTAATGACACAATAACATTGTCTGGGGGCTGGAATAAAATCGGAGCTGTTTACCCCCACTCTATAGGGGTTCAATATAAAAAGCCGGCCGAGAGCTGTCCAGGTCAGACGCGCTCCTGCCTCCGCGCTGGGACCGGCGCCTCCAGGGTCCGCGCGCCGCCGCCGCCGCCGTCGCCGCGTGCGTCCTGGGACCGCTCGCTCTGCCTCTCCGCAGAGCAGACTTCTTTTTTTCTCTCCGTTAAACAGCAATCAGGCCGAAGTACCATTTTGAGATCCGGAGAACCCGAAGCGCTTGGAAAGAACTGAAGCTGATTTTTTACCCCCCCTGCACTTTTTCTTTTTTTATTCCCTTCGAGTTTAGTTTGCAGGGGGAAAGGTTTTGAACCCTTCCTTTTATCCGCCCCCCCTCCCCAGAATGGATTATTTCCCCATGATTTTCGCTCTGCTGTTTGTGGCTTTCCAAGGAGCTCCAGAAGCAGGTAGGCACGGTGACTTGTAAAATCCTTGAATGCTGTGGTCTTTTTTTCCACCTTAATGCTTTTCTTGCTTCTGTTTCTCCCATTGCGTTTTTATGACTGCCGCTCAGAAATCAAGTGTAGGGGGGTTAGTGCTCAGAGCTGCTGAAGTTTTCTAGCGGGGGGGGAAAAAATCCTCTGTGTAAGACCATTGGTCCTCTAGCATTAAAGTGACATGATTATTATTGCCTAGTGTGTTTCTTCGCTTTTAAAAATATGACTTAAAGACAAGATGTAATTTAGCTAAATGTGTGTTTGCAAACTTTCTGTTCAGACAGGTAAAAGGACATATAGGCATTTATATCTTATTCAAATACTGTTTTAATAGTGTGTTAATGTGTAAAATATTCATACTTTTCAACTTGAAGCCAAGGAATTTTATTCAAGTCATTCAAGCAGTTTATGCACACTAAAATCACCTGCAGAACAGTCTGGGGAAAAACCCTTCAGGCAGTTTCAGGGCGAAGCAGATGTTTTCTTTAAAATTTGTCATTATTGACTTTGGGTTTCTTTTGGCAGGTTTTTGGCACTCACAACAGTGCAAGCTCCATTTCCAGTGTTATTCACCTGTCCTGGGAGGGGAGCTAGAATAAATCGTGGCTACCGAGGGATTTAGATAGTGTGTGAGCATCTGCCTGTTTCTCTCTTTCTAGGGTCAATGCACTTTTTTTGTCTTTTCGTGACCCCGACTGAAGAGAAAAGGATGTCAAGGGAATGAAAATCCTGGAATGTGTCTGATCATTTGAAATGTACAAAATTGGGCAGATAAGCTGCAGGGCTAACTTGTCAGTAAGAGGAGGCAAGGCTGCCGTGAGGAAGGGGGAGCTGGTAGATCCCACACACGCCCTCCAGTTCCCGGGATTTAGAATCCAAAGCCCACAGAACCTTGTCTGGGTTCCAAGAGCGGCTGCTTGGTGATCTCTTCAGTCTGGGGTTCGCCTGTTCAACTGACTTCTCTCTTTCCAATCACCTCCCCGAAGCTCTGGATTTCCACCTAAGTTCTAGAGGTGCCGCTCTTCTGAGCTACTCCCTGCCTTAACACAAGGTGGGAAGCAGTGGGTACTGAATGGAAGGTCATCCCGCCTGGGGAAGTGGCTTGGAGTCTAGGGAAAGACAGTATGACTTACTTAGTTTGAGGTTGTTTTGGTCATCAGCCCATTTTAAGCCACGGTAGGCTGCGCTCGGTTCCATGTAGAAGCCAACCTAAATGTCTCATAAGCAGTGTTTCTAAGTATTTCCTTGAAGGCTGCATCCTTCGTGGGGCTGGCAAGTCCCTTTTCAGGTGGTTGTTTCCCCTGCACTTGTTTAATCTCTCTGAAGGCGGATAAGCCAGTGGCGACACAGGTGAAGTCATGTTAAGAAGAGGGGGAAAAAAATCATCCTTTTTCCTTCGTGTTTCTTGCCGCAGGCTGGTGGTGTGCTTCATCTGCTTTTACCTGCTCTGCTGGGTCTGGCATCCAGGCCGTGGCCCGTGTGCCTCCGGGGCTTGGAGCAGACACCTCCCTCTGACCTGCTGTCTCTCTCTCCCCAGCGGTCCTGGGCACCGAGCTCAGCGCGGGAGCAGAGAGTGGCGGGGAGAAGCCGGCTCCTGCCACACCCTGGAGGCCCCGCCGGTCCAAGCGCTGCTCCTGCTCTTCCCTGATGGATAAAGAGTGTGTCTACTTCTGCCACCTGGACATCATCTGGGTCAACACTCCAGAGTGAGTCTCTAGAGGGCATCCTTACTCTAGGCTTTCTCCCCTCTGGCTCCACGGAAGACCAGAGCCCCAGTTTCTCTGGTTATTGTCTGGCGTGGTCCCTGAAGGTAGCACAGCTGACCACAGGAAAGTGCCTCTGTGGGCAAAACGCCCCTCCAGAGGGTGTCAGGCATCTCGGGGGTTGGGGGGAAGATCTTTGTATCGGGCCTAGGGGTGAGTGTTCTCGAATTCTCTGGGTTGAAAGGAGCCACTGCTGAGGTCATCTGTGGGTTAGTCTAACCTGTGCTTCTCATGGGAGCATAGAGACTTAAGAGGCAGAAGTGATGACAGAGACTTACAGGCTGTTTCCTCATTTTACTTTTGGAGAAAACTAAGACCCAGATTGTTGAAGTCATTTGCAAGGTTGAGTCTGTGCAGAGTGAGACCTGGAACTTGAGTGTCCCGACTCCTTTGTCCTTGCCCTTTGGAAAAGCCTATTTCATGACAGCAGTAGGAATACCTTGATCAGATTTCTCTTCTGCCTCCAGAGTGAAGAGAGCAGTTTCTCCCCCTTACTTCCTGCAAAGTAATTCATTCATCAGAAAGAATTGTAAACAAAAAGGCACTGATTGTACCTGCAGAGTCCTGTTATAGCGAGGATGACCAAAATCCAAATAAAATCAAGTCAAACCAAACAAAAACCATGGCAGGCCCAATATTTGGTAAGGTGATAGTTCCAAAGGGAGGACTTTACTCCTTGGGTGAGAATCATAATGAACACGTTGGAAATTACTGGAGAGCCTTCTGGCAAAGAGTCCTTCTATAGCCACATGATAATCACCAAAATCACCAGAGGTGTGCAGATATGGCATGAGCCGCGCTCCAGGTGGCCTGTTTCCTCCAGCCTTCCTGGGGGCCCCTTTTAGCATATCCATGGATCACTTGAGTTGAAAAATCAGTTTTCAAAATCATATGAGTCATGGTTTTGCATGGAAGTCCCCCACCTCCCAAGAGCTGTTAACTAAGTAGAGAGAAAAGGAAGAAAATATGAAACAGATACCAAAGCAGAAATGTCATAGTTTCGGCCAAAAAGCAAGGCTGCTGTGTCAAGAAGCAACTGAACTCTGTCGAGTTGACATGGAATGTCATTGACTTAGAGAACGTGATTTTCTCCCGGTTGGGTCCACACCCTCAGGGCCATTGATGGGCACATGGTCCTGACTGTTACCACTTTTGACTCTAAGTTTCGCTACCGAATGCTGCGGCATGCTCTCCTTCTGTCTTAATGGAAGGCGGTTGGCCCCAAAGATGCAGCCTTTGGAGAGGATTAATTATGCTCATATCGTCTGTTTCTCTCTTTCCATAATAGGCATGTTGTTCCGTATGGACTCGGAAGCCCTTCTAGGTCCAAGCGGTCCTTAAAGGACTTCTTGCTTACAAAGGCGACAGTCCACAGGAAGAGATGCCAGTGTGCTAGCCAGACAGACAAGAAATGCTGGAATTTTTGCCAAGCAGGAAAAGAACTCAGGTGAGTAGAAACATCTTTGTTTTTGATCAGCTTTTTGGCCTCCTGACCTTCTTCCTCTCGTGATGCTGTTGTCTTGCTTTGAAGAAAGCAACAGAGACACTGAGAATCACCAGCATTCCTGTTGCTGAAATGTCCTCCCTACCTGTATTTTGACAGGGACCAAGACTCCATGGAGAAAGCCTGGAACAACCAAAAGAGAGAAAAAGACTGTTCTAAGCTAGGAGAGAAGTGTCTTCATCAGCAGCTCGTGGCCGGAAGGAAAACAAGAAGGTAAGAGACTCTTATGAACAGCTGGTCCCCTTTACCTATAAACAGTCTCCAGTCATTCTTACCTCTGTGGGAGAAAGGCTTAGAAGACAATATAAAGCGAAGGGAGGAAAGGGAAATCTCTGTGTTCTTTAGACTTAAAAGAGCCAAAGAATCCTTCTCAAAAGTTTTTTTGATGTAATGGAAACTAAGAGAAAAATAATAATAATTTCCCAGTCGGTTCAGAAACAGTGGTTTACATAATTCAGTCTGCTGCCCTTTAGCACACACACCACTCATCCAAACAAAAATCTGTTTAGGGACACTTCTGTCATTTGGTCACATCTAGTTTTTGCATCTCTGAGTCAATATATTTACAGCTTTCCCTGAGAAATTAAAAATCATTTCAGGGAAAATTTATTTTTTTTAATCATGTATAATCAAATTCTTCAAAAACATAGCAGTTATTCAAATGGCCAAAGGGAAAATAAAGTCATTAAGTAGGCTTGGTGAGAGTTAGGACATGTTGTTTTTCAGGTTTATTTATTTACTTTTTTAATAGGGAAATGCATTCGATGGAGATTCAATGTCATTCTCAACAGCTTTCTTATTTTTTTAATCAATCACGAGCTGGGATCTGGATTAGTATCACCCCAGGGTTGCTCTGAGGGACTCTATAGGGATAAACCTTCCACAACCTAAGCATCTTGAAATTCACAAGCTGCGGGGAGGAATCCTGCTTTCAGATCTGTCCTATAGTCTATGATTCCCTCTCATGATCAGAGGCATTTTTTCCTAGAAATCCAGTGGCAAGAAGTTCTAGGAGCCAAGTGTTCTGAGCACAGGCCAGGAGGTCATGGACAACTTCTGAGTTGTTTACTACTGTCTGGGGCCAAGCTCAGCGCTCCCCACGTGACCTTGAAGTCTCCATATTTATGAACTCAGGCCACTAGTGCTCCTCCAGGCTTCCCTGGTAGCCCAGCTGGTAAAGAATCCACCTGCCATGCAGGAGACCCGGGTTCAATTCCTGGGTCGGGAAGCTCCCCTGGAGAAGGGATAGGCTACCGACTCCAGTATTCCTGGGCTTCCCTGGTGACTCAGATGGTAAAGAATCCACCTCCAATGTGGGAGATCCTGGGTTCAGTCCCTGGGTTGGGAAGATCCCCTGAAGAAGGGCATGGCTACCCACTCCACTATTCTTGCCTGGAGAATCCCCATGAACAGAGGAGCCTGGAGGGCTACAGTCCACAGGGTCGCAAAGAGTCAGATAAGATTGAGCACAGCACAGTGCTTCTCCAGATGGCAAGATTATGTAAACCACCGTTTCTGAACTGACTTGGAAATTATTATTTTTTTCTATTAGTTTCTATTACATCAACTATTAAATCAATGTTACTGTTCTTCCCACCCAAAGAAAACATTAAGACTGCAAAAATGATAGTTTTTAATTGCCATAAGACGTTTGCTTTGGGTCCTGCCTGTAGGCCTTCTTGTTTTGAATTCCTTTCCCCCTCGAAGCCCGCTTCAATTCCTCATGTGATTGAGAATTTGAAACCTTTGCTGAGTAAGTGTCTCCATACAATCCCACCAAAGTTGGAACAGTGCTTGGAATAGGGCTAAAAAAGAGAAGAAAGTATCTCTAGTCTACCTTAAAATCATGCTTTAAAATTTCTTTAATTCCCAGCCCCTGTAGATATGACCGCATCACGCCTCTCCTTGCTCACTGAACCCTGCCTCGCCCTAGGCATCACAGGCAGTTTGTTTTCATTTGAGGTTAGTAGAGAAGCACGCAGTCGTGGTTGAGGGTGAAAGTTGAGGATCCAGATTTAGATTTGTTTGTGCCAGATTCTAATTTTAGATGTTTCTTTTGCCCTAGAATAATTTTTTCTAAAAAAAAAAATTTGTTTTCTCTTGTCTGGTTTTAATAGGTTGGAGGCCATCAGCAACAGCATCAAAACATCTTTTCATGTTGCCAAGCTGAAAGCCCAGCTCTACAGAGATAAGAAAGTGATCTACAACCGCGCTCACTGAGGGCAGGTTTTTGGGGCCTGTCTGAAGCTCCTCGTCCACAGAGAGCCCTGGGCCTGACTCTGTGCGCTGCCCACGGGACTGGGATCGAGGCAAATGCGTCCTGCCTGGTCAGACGATTTCTTGTTCCAGACTGGCAGGGGACCAGCGCCCTGGGTGCAAGCATTCCAGGAAAGGTTAAGGAGTGCCCCCAGCCAGTCTTGTCTCCATCCGAGCTGTTTTCATCCGTCTCTCCTCCATGGGGGTGGCAATGGGCCCTGCAAAGAAGGCAAAGAGACCCAGTGACCTGCAAATTGGGATTCCTCCTCCTGCCGGAGGAGGAGAGGAGATTCCACTTGTGGACGGAATTTCTAAGAGGGTCCGAAGGGAGTGTTTGTGTCTCATTCAGGTGCCTGGCACATTTCAGGGAGAAACTCCAAAGCCCCGTGAAGATTTTTCTAAGGAATGCACAAATTGAAAACACTCGAAGGACAAATACTCGAGTAAAAATGAAAAAAAAAGGCTTGTTTTTCTAATTCATAAAATGCAAAACTGAAAGAAACTGTTACTACTGAAAATCAGAATGAGTTTCATGCATAGGAGACTACCTCATCTGTATTGCACTCTGACAAAGCATTTCCCACCTTTAATTATTGCCTCCCAAACTCTTCCCCTGCAAAAAAACCCCATCCTAGTTCCTAGCCTCGTGGAAGTCTGTCTAACGCATCAATAGTAGATATAACGTTTTCATGGTCATCTACTAGCTCTGTTCCCTAAGGAAAAATGAAAAGATCAGTTGAATCAGGAATTTCCCTCACTTACCTTGATTTTTGGAAACACAATGGTGTAGGGTTGTTGTGAAGAGATATTGAAGGGTGAACATTGGTGATGCTTTAAAGCAGTAAAATTATTTTCCTTTATTGGCTCATGGAAGAGGTTGGATTACGTTTTGATGTACTTATATTTTTATAGATATTTATATTCAAACAGTTTATTCCTTATATTTACCATGTTAAATATACGTTTGGGCAGGCCATATTGGTCTATGTATTTTTTTAAATGTATTTCTGAATGAAATTGAAAAAATGCTTTGTTTTGCCTGTCAAGGTAATGACCTTAGAAAATAAATATTTTTTTTCCCTACTGTACTGATTCTGAATCATCTCTGAAATTTCTGAGAGGTGAGCCACAGTGGTAAGATTCAAAAAGGGGAATGATTAAAGATGGTTTCTTGGAAAGGTGACAATCAGAAGAAAAAAGGATCTTAGCTACCGACAACAAGAATTTGATTTATATCTTAAAAGTTGCTTTTTGATTGCATTTGTGAAGCTGCTCAGTCGTGTCCTACTCTTTGCACCCCCATGGACTGTAGCCTACCAGGCTCCTCCGTCCATGTAATTTTCCAGGCAAGAGTACTGGGTTGCCATTGCATTTAGCTAAACACCAAACAAAAATTCAGCTTTCACACCTCTCTTTTCCTACATAGCCGCTCTGTGCTTCCTCACACCTGCAGACTCTCCAGGGACTTCATCCATTAACTTGGCTTGGCCTCTTAGGATCCAGCAGTTTAAACTGATGGTGTGGTGAGAGGTGCTTTCTCCATGTTAATAAACTAAAGGAAGTGATGGCAAGGCCACCTCCCTGAAGGTACCTAATTACACACATTCCACACCAGAGTTGCTTTGGGAAAATGGCCCGCTCAGAGCGAGTCAGGGCTCCCAGTGGCTTTTTTATTTGCTCAGATTAAGAAGTTTGTTTATTGAGGAACACCAAGTACTTTTGCTCTTTCCCGGTAGCCCAGCACTGGACACATGCCCATGGAGGCAGAGATGCCAAATGCTGATTCTGGGCCCCTCCTGCTTCTCATTCCCTCCCTTCTCTCCACTTTGCCTCGGCTGACCTGCCAACCCAGTGGGGAGAATAGCTTTGCAGATGCTTGCTGCCCACAGAAGCCCATATGAGCTTGATCCGCTTCTGAGAATCTTCACCGCTTTTCTCTACCAGGGTCTGAAAGAATGCCGTGTTGGTATTTGCTGTTTTAGTTGCTCAGTCGCATCTGACGCTTTTGCAAGCCCATGGCCTGTAGCCCATCAGGCTCCTCTGTCCATGGGATTTCCCAGGATATTGAAGTGGGTTGCCATTTCCTCGTCCAGGGGATCTTTCTGACCCAGAGATCAAACTCAAGTCTCCTGCTTGGAAGGCAGATTCTTTACCACTGAGTCACTCTGGGAAGCCTGAAAGAATGCCTGGTTTTTCCTCAAATAACAGCTCACGGGGGTGGGGGGTTGGGGCTACTATTCTTCAACAGTGACACGTCTGAAGGATGTTCAGTAACAGTCTTCAGGTACCTGGGCAGGGTTTCCATCTTTACAGGCATTGGTTTTCATCTTTCATGTTTTGTTTTTAGGAGACAGTCTAGTGTCTTTGGGACTCCCCAGACGGCTCAGTGGTAAAGAATCTGCCTGTGATGCAGGAGACACGGGTCCGATCCCCGGGTTGGGAACATACCCCAGAGAACGAATGTTCTCTAGGGAACAAACATACCCTGGAGAAGGACAGAAGAGCTTAGCGGGCTCCAGTCCATGAGGTCACTAGGAGCAGGACATGACTGAGCATGCATGCATGCACCAATGTCTTTGGGGGGATTGCTTGTAGAGTTCACTTCATCTAGCACAGTTTCTTGGTGTGCGATTCTCAAGAGGATAGTGAAGTTTTGCCCACATTGACAAGGGCCTTGGCCTGAATTTAGCCCCTGCTTAATCCTGAACAGCTCTTCCATTCGCTGGCATTGTGAATTTCCTCATCCGTGAACTGAAGAAGACGAGGAACTCCTCTAACAGCGGTAAGAGTGAGCCTGAGATCACACGAAGAAATGGAGGTGATGGGCAATAGTGAAGATTCGAGCTCGGAGGACGTGGATCTAAGATATTTAAGAGGGAATTGCCGTGGGAAGAAGCCACTGAGAAAAAGTAAAACACAGGAAGCAGCAGAGATAAGATTTTCTTTTTCTTTCTTTCTTAAAAAAAATTATTATTCAGACTCTTAAATCCTCTTCCTCCATGCTTCCTGTCTCAGTAACCAGCAAGAAAAGTTAAAAAAAAAAAAAAGCATGAAGCAGCGCTCTTAGGGCATGAGAGTCAGTAGTAAAATAAACTGGAAGGTTCTTAGGAAGTCAATATTTTGGAGTATGTAGAGGAAAGGTTGAATGTTACTCAAGGGCCATGCCAGCTCAAGGGGTGAACTCATGGGATGGTCGGCCATGCTTCTTGCTGTTTTTCCTGTAAAAGCCCACTTAAGTGAGTTTCTAGAAGCCCACTTAAGATTTCTCTCTTCACGTTTATGTCTCTCTTCATGATCAGGACCAGGCAGAGCTTTGATCTCAGGGCTCCAAGGACCAGAGGATCCTGGGTGGGGAGAAGTGGTCTTTGGTGAAGTGAGAGGCATCTGTTATCATACTTCATGCTCACTCCAGGGATAGGCTCCTTGTGTGACGGAAACCATTGCCCTTTCTCCTGCCTGTGCTTCCCTGAAATGCTCAGGGTATTAGACTAACTAACTAGAGTTTTCACAACCACCAGTATCATACTAAGCAGGAATTCTCTCAGGAAAGAAAGAGCAATCTTTGGTTTTACCGGATGAAAAAGCTGAGGCTCAGAGAGGGAAGTGGCTTACCCGAGGTCACACAGCAAGTGCCTCTGAAGCCTGAGACCTTGAGCAGGACTGTTTCACTCAGAGATGATTGGAGGTCCGTGGAGACAGAGGCTCAAGCAAACCTTACGAAAGGGTTCTAGGTGGTGAAGCAGAATCACTCTTCGCAGAAGCTGTGCCTTCTAGCCTCCCTGGCAAGGGCTGCCAGACCCATTCTTCTTAGTACTCTCTCAGGAGCATCACTGTGCCCCAGAGCCCCGCTCACGAACATTTCAGTTGTGTGATATTTGTTCACTGCTTAATCTTCATGACACCCATGCACAGAAGGCAGAAACTCACTGTAATTTGCAATGTCTGCCTTTGAATCTGGTGCCGTGAGGGCTTCACTGACAACTTCTGGAAGAAGATCCAACAAACAGGAAGAGAGTGCAATGGTGATGGATGTGATGGCAGAGGTGGCAGTGTTCCCTCGAGCCCTGGTGATGGTCAGAAAAAGATCTAGGGCTGGTGCCATTGGACAATGAGAACAGAAGGGCCTCAGCCGAGGGGGTCACCAACTGAGGGAAGTGATGCATTCCCAGCCTGACAGGCAGCGTGCTCTGGGAGGCAGCCCATCCAGACTCTGACATGCCAAGTCTTCTTCTTTCTGCAGCTCATTTTTCTCTTTTATATTCTGAGTCATTCCAAGCCTCCACCCGAAACTGCTGTGAAAGTGTCCAGGGATGAAATTAACAATCATTGGCATGGCAAAGGCACTGACCGATTGGAACAGACCAGGACAGAGTCATGGGGTGGTTCCGTGGCTCCAGCGGGTTCCTGGTGATCTCCAGTTAGGCCAAATGTTAAACCTCCAAGTGTGGAAAAGTCCAGAAGTCTGGGGAAGCCAAAGGGAGCCAGGATGGAATTTCTAGACTTCTTGCTCTATGAGTATTTACCAGCTATTATGAAACTAAATATCTCAGCCATAGCCAAGAAGCTACCTAAATGGAAGCAACCTAAATGTCCACCAACAGATAAATGGATAAAGATGTTTGGTATGTATAGACAATGGAATATTACTCAGCCATTAAAAAGAATGAAATAATGGGGTATATAGCAATATGGATGGACTCGGAGATTGTCATATTAAGTGAAGTAAGTCAGACAAAGACAAATATCATATACTATCACTTAGATGCGGAATCTGAAATAACGATACAAATGAACTTGTTTACCAAACAGAAACAGATCTACAGACTTAGAGAATGAACCAAGAGGGAAAGGTGGTGGGGGTAGGGGTGGAGAAGGATAGACTGGGAGTCTGGTATGAACATGGACACACGCTATATTTAAAATAGATAACCAGGGAAGTCCCCTAGTGGTGAAGTGATTAGAATTCCATGCTTCCAGTACAAGGGGCACAGGTTCGATACCTGGTCAGGAACTTGCTACATCCTCATCCCTCTGGGTCATCTTTTCACTGCCCATGCCTGCTTCACTCATACACTGATCTTCTTTTGTATAAATGGAAATAATTGAAGGTACTCTTGGCCTCCTTGGAGGTTTTTAGCAGGACAGTTTGATGGTGGCCAAAACTGAGGTTTGCCTCAGACCAGAACTTGCTAGGGTCCTCGATCTACCAGAACTTCTAGCCTCTTGTACTGGAAGCATGGGGTTCTAATCACTTCACCACTAGGGAAGTCCCCTGGTTATCTATTGTAAATACAGCCATGTGTACGGGTTCATCTCAGATTCCCAGTCTATCCTTTCCCACTCCTACCTTTCCCCCTTGTTTCATTCTCTAAGTCTGTGGATCTGTTTCTGTTTGGTAAACAAGTTCATTTGTATCACTATTTCAGATTCTGCACCTAAGTGATAGTATATGATATTTGTCTTTGTCTGACTTGGCACAGGATTGTCAAGAAGGAGCTACTTGTAAGATTGGGTCTTGGCCTCTTGGATTAAATTTGGACCCAGAAAGGTAGCCAGATAATTTCTCATTAACACTTCAAACAGTGCTTGGTGATGCTCTTAGCAATGATCACAGCCTGTCATGGGCAAACTGGGAAGCATGGTCACCCTAAAACAGGAGAAGCCTTGAAGGAGGTTAGAATTTCAGATCCACCTTGATCTCTTGGAGACGATCTGGACCTTGGCCCTGTTTAAGTAGACTCGATGTCTGTATCTCTTTATCTTCAGACCAGGCAAGGGCAGAGAACTTTCACCGTCTCTGGTGCCTCCAACCTTGAGCATAGGTTTTCAGGCATAGTATATCAATGAATTAATAAATATACAGATGGGTGACAGGGTTCAGTAAGAGAAAAAGCAAAGGTAATAATAAGACTTCAGAAGATTTATAAGACCCACTTATAGGGATCTCTGGAGAGTGTGTGGCTAAAATATTCTTTTATTCAGGCTCCACTTTAGTGACAATTGTCTGTTTGGGGAGAGTCTTTCTATTTCTTTGTACTCCAGTTCACCCCAATATTACCACTATAATAACAATCTTCCCCCTGTGCTTCAGTCACAATCGGCATGGATGCACAGCTAGAAAGAACTTAAAAAATAATTTATGTTATCTCCCCATCTCAAAAAATCTCCCATTGCCATTCACTCTCTGCTTCATAGAGTACAAAATGTTATCTGCGGACAATAAGAAGGACCAGATAGAAAGACAAAGCAGTATTATAATTTCTGAGTTCTTCATTCTTTATTATCAATATTTTCAAACATAGCCCACATGTGAGAGAGAGTATAATAAAGCCATCATACGCATCATACAGTTCAACAGCTGTCAAACATTTTTTCTCTTTTTAAAGAACCACTTTATTTTTTGGCTGTGCTGAGTCTTTGACGCTATGCTCAGGCTTTCTCTAGTTGTGGTGAGCAGGGGCTAATCTTCCTGCAGCATGTGGGCTTCTTTTTGTGGTGGGTTCTCTGGTTGCAGAGCACCGGCTCCAGGGCTTCAGTGGTTGAAGCACTGAGGTTCAGTAATTGTGGCTTAGTTACTCTGCAGCATGTGGTATCTTCCCAGATCAGGGATCAAATCCATGTCCCCTCCATTAGCAGGCAAATTCTTAACCACTGGACCACCAGGGAAGTCCCAGTTGTCAAAATTTGACTGATACTGTTTCACCTCTACTAACACTCTGCCCTGCCTTCCTGGATGACTTTGAAGCAACCCCAAGTATCATTGCCATCTCATCTATAAATATTTCAACAAGAATATAGTGAGTTGAGGGTATAGATAGGCTTTGTTCAACCAAGTCAAATGTGAAATAGCCAATTGGGTATGTGGGTCTTGAACTGAGAGGGAATGAGCAATACATGATCCCAGACCTCAGGGGACCCATCAAGACAAAGGTAGCAAATGGGGGTAATAGCTAATGTTTTTACAGCATGCCAAATTCTGCCGGGGTCCAGCCCCGGCTGATCCAGGGTATTTGAAGGGGAGACGGCGTCGGCGAGGATCAGGATACAATAGCTTCAATTAGATATTAATTAGAGATGTAAAGAGTAATAGAATGAGGATAGCTCAGCAGGAAAATTTAGTGGAGAAAAGAGGCTGAGTAGCTTGGTTTACGTGGGAGACCAATAAAACTTCAAGACAAGAAGCTTGCGCCACTTACGTAGGCCACAGGCGTCCTTCCGTTCTCCTGAAGGAGAGGAGACACTGAGGCCTCCCCGGTCGGATCTTAGAAGCCCAGGCAAAATTAGTATGCACGGTGGGTTCCGCGCTCCAGATGGGGACTCAGCCAGAGTTTGAGAGAGAGAGAGACATGGGGAGACCAGTCTTTCGAGGAACTGATCCCAATTCTTTATTTTCCAGAGTCTGTTTTTATACACTGAGATGTTATACAAAAGTCACGTGGGGTCAGCAGTCCTGACTTTTATCAAAGTCAGGTGCTTCATACAAATGTATACAGAGGCCTTAGGGGTGTTACATCATCTTCTGGCCAGGGGGCCTGCTGACAATTTATGACCCTCTCCTTGTGACAGCGGTCAGACAACCAGGACACTTATTTCTCCAGGGGTGCTTATTCTCAAAACAGACGCCACCCAAATAAAGTTACATCCCTATAGGGTGAGGGTGTAGTGGGTTTTAGTTAAGGAAAAGAATTTACTTAGCCTAAGGTCTAACGTGATTTATATCAAAGCTTAATACTTATTTCTTCTATATATTCATTAACGTGTGTAAGAGCAGGGGATGTGGAGACTTAGCAACAAACATTGGCTCAACAAATGAAAAACCCTTCACCAATACAATTTCTAATCAGCCCACTATACTTATACTAGTGGTTTTCTAACTTTTCTAAGGAACCTGTTTTTAGAAGGTTTAAAGCATCTCGTGCCTCTCACGGTTGGGAGGCTGTGAGCAATCACATGTGGCCAGACAAGCCTGTCAGGCAGGCTAGAGAAACTTCAGAGGAGTTTGTAGGTTGAAACACTCCTATCACTCCCAGGAATTATTATTAACTGGAGCTCTAAGTTAACTCCTTCTCCGAAAGAGGTGGTGGGGGACAGCCCCCCGTAAAGTCAGAGGTGTAGGTGAGAGCACAAAGTAGTAAAGTAGGCAGGCTCTGGTTATGGGGGTAGATGCTCGAGGATTTCCAGGGGGACTCCTGAGGCTCGATCCCGCCTTTGCGTATGCCAAGTCTCCTTCCTCATGACCTTTGCCACGGGCGGAGTGCCTCACGCTGGCCCCCAACAAAATACTCTTCTGAGAGGTGTGCAGGCATCAACTCATTTCCTTCTTACTATCACAGAATGAGGTAGGCACTTTCATTTGCTCTACTTTATGGATGAGGAAACTCAGGGACAGATTAAGTAGTAAGCTGGCCAAGGTCAGGCAGCAAATTAAGAGGCAGAGCTTGGTATGACCCAGATAAACTAGTTCACTATGCTTTGTGACTAAGAAGAATTCGGCTATAAAGGCTACACTGTGGGATGAACAAGTCCTAGGTTGATGGAAAAGTGACAGTGATGCACTCTTCCTGGGGGAGAAGACAGGAAGTGTGGAGGTTTCTGGGAAAAGACTAGAAGGATGGGCCTTAAGGCGTTGCCTAACCAAGAAAGCACTCAAGAGTTTTATAACTCAATCAAAAATATGGAAGAGTCTCAATAAAATACTTCATCTACAGAGGACTTGATAAGAAGGTGGTAGCCTAATGTGCTCATGTGGTTGATTCATTAGAAAGGTAAGTAAGCAGGTATTTATCTCATCAAGAGGTAATTTATCCTACTAAAATTCAGAAAGGATATTTAATTCAATGATACTAAAAATCTTCCAGCATCATGACCACATTAAGAGAATAAAAATTCTATCTTCCTAAGTGATGTTGATTCTTCTGCTAAATTATCTTGCCAAAATCCAGAAAGGATAAGTAATTCAGTGATACTGAAAATCTTTAAAGAATATGACAACAATAAATGGGACTGCAATATCTTAATTTCAAGTGGCATTGACTGAATTTGAAATTTGGGGACATGCTTTTAAAAATAAAAATAGATCCACTTGAATACATTTCAACTAAATTTGGAAAATGTAACTAGATTTGTGGCTAATAAGATGAAATGATTCCACTGGAAGTCTCTGTACTTAACCAAAAGTGGAATTTATTGTATAGCTCAAGTGTTCTGCTAATTTCCTACTGTTTGTCACATGGTCAAAAAGGTCCTTTCACTGAGTTGAGAATTCCCACTTGATCTATGGGTAGGGATTGCTTAACTCCCTGTCAACTTAAATGTCTTCTTTAGGCTTGACGAATTTGTTACGATACCATTAGCAATCACCTTGTCAAAGATGTTGCTTACTGGTTTGTTTCCCCCATAACTGGTTCAAACCAGTCAATCCTAAAGGAAATCAACCCTGAATATTCATTGGAAAAACTGTTGCTAAACCTGAAGCTCCAATACTCTGGCCACCTGATGCAAAGAGCCAATGCATTGGAAAAGATCCCGAAGCTGGGAAAGATCGAAGGCAAAAGGAGAAGGGAACGGTGGAGGATGAGATGCTAGGTGGCATCACTGACTCAATGGATATGAATTTGAGCAAAACTCTGAGAGATACTGGAGGACAGAGGAGCCTTGTATGCTGCAGTCCATGGGGTCACAAAGAGTCGGACACAAATCAGTGACTAAAAACAACAACAATAATCGGCTCATTTTGCTCGGATCAAATGGTCATTGATGATGCCCCTCAGTTTGGTGAACGATACGGCATACAAGGCAGTTAAGGAGATGATTCTATGCAGCTACTACAACAAGGACAATGTTCATTAAGAGAGAATGTTTCAAGAAAAGGAAGGCGGCTTGGGATTTTATCAAAGCAGGTAAGCAAGGAAGCTGTCCTTGAGTCTTATGGGAATCATGAGAGAGATGGAGATGGTCTTCTCTGAATTGTAGAGAAGGGGTGGAGGGGAATATGAGAGATGCAAGGCCATTTGAGGTTAGCTATTTCTCAGAATCCTGGAGGGGACTTCTTGCGCTTTGGGAACACAGGGCTCAGATCAAGTTCAACATTGTTCCCCTTTTTGTTCAAGAAGAACAAGCATCATCACTACGCAACCAGATGATAATCCTAAACCTTCTGAGTGAAGTGAAGCAAGATCTCAGAGTTTCTCAAATGACTTCACGCTGCTACTGTAAAAGCAGCTGAGCTGTACAAAAGTGATGACAGAGGTCTGTGGTTTTAGAGTCCTGAAGATCAGACTCCTTAAAAAAATGGACGCCAGACACACACAAAAGGGAAATGTTAATGTAACAAATTGTGTTTATCAGCCCAGTGGATTCCAGGGAGTGAGTGAAGGAATATCTTCCAGGTATGGAGTACCACTAAGTGAGTTTCTTAGAACTCTTGAACTGGGATGTTGATGGTTTTGGTCCTGGCATTTATAGGGCATGCCTGGACCCTTAAATTCCACTAAGTTTTCTGAGTGGTCCAGACAGTGCCTTTTCTGGGGGGAAATCAGACCTGGTCTTATATGATGGTCAGTCCTTCAAAGTTCACATCAGGCCATTGGGCTTTTAGTCACAGTGCTTCTGCAAGTCCCAGGGAAATACGCCAGAGGGACTTCAGATAATGTAATCTTAGTTCTCAATGACACTGCATTAGGCACCAGAGAGAAAAACTGAAAACATTAGTTCGAAGGATTATAGTCAGACCTAGAAGGAAATTTGAAGGATCAAAAATCTGATAAGGGTTGACTATTGGGGACAGTAACAGGAGTCAGTCCATTTCACAGTCAGGAACACTAACTGATTTTTCCAGAGTTGGGGAGAAAGTCAATTAACTTTCTACCAGACAAGACAGAATTTGCATCTGCATCAGTTATCCACAATTTGAAAAGAGATCTAAAAGATCTCAAAAGCAATGAACAGAGCTAGAATCTGATATCCTGGAAGGTTATGCTATAAAACAGACTGTTTTCCATTAAGACAGAAAATTTCCCTCTACAGTCACCATACTTTTGATGAAAGAGAAACTCAAAGAAAGATTATTCTTGAGGGCAATATCAGCCTAGTCTCATTAAATTTAGCATACATATTTAGATAGGCATGGCAAGAATGGTGATGTATCATGTAGGCCATTTTAAGTTGCTTTCCGAACTGTTTCATAGGAATTTCGGATTGGGCTTTTGTAAAAGTCTTTTGAAGCTAGAGGGTCAAGTCAAGAACTTGCTACCAGGTTTTACCTGGAGTAGCTATAAATTTGGGTAAATTCCTCTCTTCTTCAAGTCTCCCAATATCCTAAGATTCCTGGTCGGCCATGAAGAGACCTTCTTACTCACTTATGAGGCTGGGAATCTGTAAGCCCGTATCAGACCTATTTGCCCACGAGGGCCTTGTGAATAATGGTTTCATAAAGCCTCCCTTCATTCCTTGAAAGTATCTGGTCATATCTGATTAAATGAGTCAAATAGGACACTCCAGGTAAGACGTTGGTTGCATACTTTAAGATTTAAATTATGTCACAGTAAACAGAAGGAAACATTCATGTTGAACATTGTCATAGGCACAAAAACACTTAGCAAGATGTTTCTGAATTCTGGAAGAATCCAGCAGGGAGAATACATCATGTATAAATGTTTCATTTCAGTTTATGAAAGTCTACTCAATTACCATGAGTTATAGTGAAAAGGCCTTCACTATATATAAAAAAATGGAGTTATTAGAACAAACATATTCCAAACAAAAAACACAGCCCTTCCTCATCAGTTCATTCAGTGTTATGTAATTCAGTCTTACTCTGCTCAGTCTGGAGTTAGCGGTGTCATAATCCAACTGTTTCTCAACTCGAGCCTAGAAATCCTGATTCATTCCGCTGGTATGATCTCCAAGTTGTTAAGCAACACCATTGGAACTCTGGACCCAAAAGCACTTGACATAGTGTTTTTCATGGGTTGTTGTTGTTCAGTGGCTAAATCATGTCCAACTCTTTGCGACCCCACTGACTGCAGCACACCAGGCTCCTCTGGCCTCCACGATCTTCAAGAGTTTGCTCAGACTCATGGTCTTTGAGTCAGTGATGCTATCTAACCACTTCATTCTCTGATTCTCTACTGCTCACTTCTCCTTTTGCCTTCCATCTTTCCCAGCATCAGGGTCTTTTCCAATGTGTTGGCTCTTCGCATCATGTGGCTAAAGTATTGGAGCTCCAGCATCAGTCCTTCCAATAAATATTCAGGACTGATTTCCTTTAGGATTGACTGTTTTGATCTCGTTGCAATCCAAGGGACTCTCAAGAGTCTTCTCCAGCATCACAATTCTAAAGCATCAGTTCTTCGGTGCTCAGCCTTCTTTATGGTCTAACTCTCACATCCGTATAGGACTATTGGAAAAACCATATCTTTGACTTTATGGACCTTCGTTGGCAAAGTGGAATTACTATGGGATTACAGAGTTTAAAACAAACCAAAAAATTACCTGCATATGATAATAGGTAAAATCTCTGTGGTTAACTTACTGATTAATTAAATATTTTTTTTAAACTTTATATTGGAGTACAATTGATTAACAATGTTGTGTTAGTTTCAGGTATTCAGCAAAGTGATTCAGTTATACATGTACATGTATCTGTTCTTTTTCAAATTCTTTCCCCATGGAGATTATTACAGAGCGGAGTCCCCTGTGCTATATGTACATTGTTGCTGGTTATCTGTTTTAAATACAGCAATCTTGTACATGTCAGTTCCAACCTCCCAGTCTATCACCCCCATCCTTCCCCGTGGTAACTATAAGTTCCTTCTCTAAGTCTGTCTCTGCTTTGTAAATCATTCCATATTTTAGATTCTGCATTCAAGTGATATCGTATGATATTTGTCTTTCTCTGTCTGACTTACTTCACTTAGTATAAAAATCTCCAGGCTCATCCATGTTGCTGCAAATGGCATCATTTCATTCTTTTTAATGACTGAGTAATATTTTATTAATATACCATGTTATTACTTTTTTTTTAAATAGTGAAGTGTCTAACGATGGTTCATCATAAAAATAATGCAACTGACAAAGAAATTTTGGTTGTTCAGTGGTATGCAAAACAAAGTAATAGCATCATCCTATCCCTGTACTTTCTGTGCATGGATGTGTTACTAGGGCCAGCACAAGGCACTACCGTCTCCTGAGTCCAGCCCCTTGAAAGCACCCAGAGTCAGCAGTAACAGGCCGCCGCCATTCCGAACCCAAACAAAGCACGATGAGACGGTCTTTCTAGGGAACAAAGTTTTGTAATTATTTGCTAACCTTTACTTAAGAGTGTGAATAAACATTACTTTCTAGCTGTGGACAACCAAAGAAGCCACGGAATGGAAGATAATTCCCAATAAGTTCAAATGATAAACTTTGCAACATGTGAACATAAAGAGTTTTACAACCTCGTGAAGAAGAAAGCTGTTTCAGTGCTAGAAGTGAAGACAATTGCTCGCTTTGAGAGGTGGTCATGACTAGTAGGGGCTTTCCAGGTTGGCGCTAATGGTTAAGAACCCAATGCCAATGCAGGAGACATAAGAGATGTGCGTTCGATCCCTGGGTCGGGAAGATCTGCTGGAGGAGGGCATAAGAAACCATTCTAGTATACGTGGCTGGAGAATCCCATGAACAGAGGAGCCTGACAGGGCTATGGTCCATAGGGTCACAAAGAGTTAGACATGACTGAAGCAGCTTGGCATGCGTGTTAAGACTGTGTGCTAAGACTGGTAGAGAGCCTGAGGGGCTTGCGATATTCTTGTTATAGGTGCTGAAAACATGCTTGTGTTGACTTTGGGGGAATTTGAGCCGTCCATTATGACATATGCTCTTTTCTGTGTCTTATACTTCAAGAAAGCTTCCTTCTCCCCGCAAAAAGTTTTTTCCCCCTTACTTCGGTAAATAAGTGCTGAACAAATATACACAGAATGATACTTTGAAGTGCTGCCAGAATTATAGCATGCCACAGGGGCATAGACGCTTTGGTTCTGTCTGGCCATCAGATGTGCATTTCACTTGATGCAACGCTTTTCGTTGGTCCATGACCTCACTCTCCTTTCTGGAGTAAAGGCCTCCTTAACATTTTTCCCCTCCGAATAAGGTCCCCATCTTGGCTGCCTACAAAAGGCACCATGAGCACCATTGCTGTGTCTCAGATTAGTTTCCTTGTACGTGTTGCCTGGGTTTGTCTGGTCTGGACACCATCCTGAAGATGGTAAAATGAGCCAGGTGATTTCATCTCTCGTGGCACACCTGGAGGACATTGCTTGGGAACGAGCCAGTTTACTGCTCACAGCCCGGGACGTTTTTTTCCCATGAGCTAGCTCACGTCCCCCTCTCTCACAAAGAAAGAACTTCCTGCCTGGGAAAGGCCATATCAGAGAATACAGAGCATTGTAACTAATGGGAAATATGCTTGACATGGGAGATGCAGTCCCCACTCCCTCCTTCCCCACCCACTCCACACTGATGTATCAACTCTGATTTCTTACTAATGCTTGGTTTTTACTCTAAGCTCTCTTTGTTGCTCACGCCCATCACCACGCACATCCAGGAAAAGAAAGAGCACCAGGGAAGACTGGCCTGTGTGAGTGCAATTCTTTGGTATCTATCACTGGCTGCCTTGAGCAGCTTGGAGAATGTGACTCCAAGAACTCACCAACAGAAGTAGGCTCCCTAAGAGTGTCTTTCTTTCCACCTGTGACCTGAAACCAGGGCTGGGGATGAGCATCCCTTGAAAATATGTGTTTGGTCTCAACTTCAAGATCAAACCAAGCATTTGCTTTCTTTTTGTCAATTCCACTGGTCCTTCCATTCAGTCAATTACACAACTATCTGACCCAGGGCCAGAGAAACTTTGTATCTCTACTAGGCTCCCAAACACACACACACTCACTCCTTTCCTCACCCTGTGTCCAATGAAACTTAGAGGAAAATTGATTTCTCTTATCATATTCTGATTTCTCTTGTCATAAATTATTAATGTTGCTAATGTTTAGTCGCTAAGTCATATCCATCTCTTTTATGACCCCATGGAGTATAGCCCGCCAGGCTCCTCAATAGCTCTGGAGTCATACAATTTGTATTCTTTTGGGTCTGGCTAAATTTTGCTCAGCATAATGTTTTTTTGAATTGTCCATGTTAGAAGTGTTATGAGTAGACATTTTTAACCTTTCTTCCAATTTTAAAGTTACTAGTTTGAACAACAGCTTGTAATTAGATAGAGAAAGTTTTCTATTTCTAGTTTCTGGTAGGTTTTTATCATGAGTGGAGGATTTATTTTGCCAAGAGCATTTTCTGCATCTATTGAGATAATCTTTTTCTTTATTATTCTGATTTGGCAGATTACATTGATTTTTAACTTTGCCATGTCAAATCATCTATCTTGCATTTCTGGATAAGACCTACTTGCTGCGACTTTAATTTGTTAATTATGACTGTTTGCATGTTGTTAGATATTGTATACTAATATTTTATTAAGGATTGAATATATTATTTATGTGTGTATTATAATACATATAGATTTAAAATTCCTTTTGAAAATACCAATATTTCTTGAGTCTAATTATATTGACTTTCTTTTCCTTTGACAATGATTTCTTTTTTGCTTGTTTGTTTTCTTGCTTTTTCATGTTTTTCAACCTTAGATTTAATGCCAGATGTTGTGCTTTTTAAGAGCAAGCTGTTGTTCAGTTGCTAGGTCATGTCTGACTCTTTGCAATCCCATAGACTGCATCCCGCCAGGCTTCCCTGTGCTTCACTGTCTCCCAGAGTCTGCTCAAACTCATGTCCATTTAGTCAGCGATGCCATCCAACCGTCTCATCCTCTGTCACCCGCTTCTCCTCCTGCCCTCAATCTTTCCCAGCTTCAGGGTCTTTTCCCTGAAGAGTGAGTCAGCTCTTCACATCAGGTGGCCAGAAAAAAGAGACCAAGACAAACTTATTTCCACTCAGGAAAGGGCGTGTCTCATCTTCTGTCAAACTTCTAGTAGAGCGGTTTGGTCAGCAACGATTACCGTTGGGGTGGACTAAGCTCTGTGTCGCTGTGGTTATGTCAATAAACCACACCCTTCCCAGAAAGGCCCTTCAGCAGCCTCCTATTTTGTAAAAACCCCGGGGTCCCAGACAATGTCCATCAGGCCCCTGTTCGGCCTACAGACTTCAGGAGTCACTGGTCCCTCCACAGGAGGAGGGCGTCTCTCTCGGCATTTCTCCCTTACTCTGGTGATAGGTGGCACTTGGTGTAAAGCCAGGTGAGTGAGCTTCTCTGAGCTCTTCTGACCCACTTGTAGGCTCTCATGGGTCTTCTGCACCTGTGCGTTCTCAGCTTCCCTGCCCCGACCCCACAGGCAGACAACGGTGCCTCTTCCTTAGCGTCCAGGCTTGGTTCCAGGCTCTTCACTCAGCCTTCCACAGGCCCTGTGTAGCTGGGCTTCAGGGAGGTTCCTCTTCATGCTCTGACCCTTCTGGTGGCGGGCTGTTCCTGCCTGATTCTCCGTGTGGGTTCTGGAATCTAGATGGATTCGACCTATTTCTTCACCCTCCGGCTTTGCCTTCACACAGGCACATGACCTTCTCTCGCCTTCCTCAGGATTCCAACCCTTTCCCAGTGGGGGCTTGGCGCGAGGCCTGAAGGATGGGGCAGTGTCTTCGATTCTTCCACTCTCCCTTCAGGCTTAAGCAGTGGGCATGCCTCGTGAGCTTCCATTCACCATTGGCTTGAATCTTTGAAGACACCCTCGGGACTTTTTATTCACCTGGGCTTGGAGACTCAGCTTTCTGACTCTTGAGATCACTCTCTCTGCCTTTTAGTCTGGAGGCTGGATTTCCTCTCAGGTTTTCTCCTCTGGTCTTTAAGAGGCTTTTCTCCGCCTTGTGTCCTACACCCAAACAGGTGGTGACTGTGGGTAAGGGCACCAGGAAAGGCTTTATCTCAGTTCTTGTGCCCTGACTCCAGCATTCAGCAGGCCACTGGGCTGTTCTTAGCAAAGTCCTGGGGTATCTCAGGGATCCATCCTGTATGGCTCCTACCCTGCTTCCAGCTTCCAACGCAGAGTGCCTAATTATTGGGCTCGTATCAGCTCTCCTGCCCTGCCTCCAGCCCTTGGCAGCCTCTGCCTTGAACTAGCCAAGCCCCCTTGTATCTCATATGAGTCCCTCAGGACACTGCCCTGCCCCCAGACTTCTGTGCATGGCCTCACGGCCCTGGGGAAGGCCTGGAGGGAAGAATGAGACAGTGAGTCACTCGGTGTGTGACTAGGGCTCCTTGAGACTCCAGCCCACCATCCCAGCTAACCTCTGGGATCAGAAGTCCCTCAAAAGCTCAGCCGACTTCTCCGCACTCCCTCCGCAGAAGACCCCTCTTTAGGCCAGGGTTTCAGTCAAGGCCATGGGCTTCCCTGTCCTGAAATTCATCTTGTTTAGGTTTTCTTGCTCCGTGGTTCTTTCATAGGTTTCTTACAACTACAGTTACGCAGATTTTCTGGATGTGTTTGGCTGTAAAGGTAGAAGCAATAACCTTCTACATTTTCTATCCCAGCAGGAAGCAAATGTCTAAAAATAATATTTAAAAAGTATTTGGCAACTGAAACTCTATACCAACCATTAAAACAATAAAGCAACTCCCTATTTCCTAATTTCTCTGAAGTGTTTCCCTACTCTGCCATCCAAACCACCTTTTGTTGGCCACCTCTTTGAAATCAGTGGTTCTCAATTGGGGGTGGCTACCAAGCAAATCAAAAAGAAATGGGAAAGAAAGGAAAAATAGCTGTATTATCTCCCTGGTCCCAGGAAAACAGTGAGTGGATTTACACACAATACATCCTTGGTCACAGTGACTTGCCATAGTCAGGTTGGTCATAAATGTTGACGGAATGAACGCGTGAATGAGTGAATGACCCAGGGGATAAAATTTAGAAGCCACTGCCATCTGGTAGGTCCCCTCTATGAAGCCTTTCCCCAAGCATTCCGGTGCCTGCATTCCAGTGCTTGTTAAAGGACTAGGGCATTTGAAATACATGTCCCAAGAGTTAATACAGTTATGTCCTGAATTTTGAAGTTTACTAGGTCAAGTATCTCCTTACTTTGTTTGGGTGTTCTTGCAAAACCATTTCCACTTTCGTGACTGGTCACTGTGTTGGGCCCTGAGATAATATATTGGCAACTACACGGATGTTAGGGCTTCCTGGGTGGCTCAGTGGTAAAGAATCTGCCTGCTAATGCTGGAGACTCATATCTGATCCCTGGGTTGGGAAAACCCCCTGGAGGAGGGCATGGCAACCCACTCCTGTATTCTTGCCTAGAGAATCCCCATGGACAGAGGAGCCTGGGGGGATACAGTCCCATGGGGTCGCAAAGATCAGACATGATTGAGTGACTGAGCATGCACACACTCAGATTTTTGTCTTTAGGGGATCCTTCTTAGTATCTGCTCAGCAGAAAAGCAAGTCAGTGAAGCCGTGTTCCTGGTCTTGGCTATCCTGAAAGCATCGCCTCAAATACTGTTTAAATCCTGAAAAGATAAACAATTGATTAGGACATAGTCTAGAGTAATAAACTTAACTCACTTGCTGAAACTCAGCATTTTTAAAACCAATTACCAGAAGAAATATATATTTTCCAAAATCATTCTGGAGACAAGATGCAAGCCTTACCACCAATGTACCCAGACAGAGAAGTATTATGAGTTCGACTTACGTGGGTTGCTGGCTTTTATTTTTGTTATTTTTGCTCTAGTTATCTGATGTAAATATTTGAATGGATGATTTATTATAATGCTTGAGTCCTGAGGCTTTTTTGCTGAGGCTTGAATAGTTAGTGGAGAAATGTTTTTCAAATATATTCCAATTCAAACAATTTGAGTAAATCATGTGTGTATGTGTGGGCATGTATATTTGTGTTTTGTGTGTTGTCATACAACTTTCTCACAGAAAGCTCCAGCAGTTTTTTCTTTAAAAAGCTGCTCAGACTCATAAATAATGAGAATCTCATAAATAGATGGAATACAATTTCTTCATCTTTTCGTGAAGGCTTTTCATTCTTGTCCCCTAATTACCCATTTAATTTTTAAGTTGATATCCTAGGTACCTTCTTAAAATTGCTGTAGTTTTAAGAGTTCTGGTGGAGGGGTAGGGATGTGTCATTGCCAGGCAGTCAGCATGGGTGAGTATTTGGAACACATACCTTTTCCCTTGAAACCCACCCTGACATAGGACCCCAGCCAGGTCCATTTGCCCACGGTCTCACTCAAAGTATTCACCCCCAGATATGTTGCATGAATGGGGCCCTCTTAAATGACCCTATAAGTCAAAGAGGGGAAGGACTTTCCAGGGGGCTCATTAGTAAAAGATCCACTTGCCAATGCAGGAGACCTGGGTTCCATTCCTGGGTCAGAAAGAGCCCCTGGAGAAGAAAATAGCAAGCTACTCCAGTATCCTTGCTTGGAAAATCCCATGGACAGAGGAGCTTGGCAGGCTGCAGTCCATAGGGTCGCAAGAGTTAGACACAACTGAGCGACATCAAACCACCATGTAAGTCAGGGAGGGGAAAGGCCATCTCAAATAAAGAGGTCAATCTATGGAAGAAGTACAAGAAAGTGAAAGGTATTCAGTGCCTAATGACTCGTTTCTCCGGGGCTCAGGGGACAAGGTATGTCCCAGGTGTGATTCACCAGCATAAAATTTGTTAACTCAGCCTAAAGTGATGGACGGGGAGGCCTGGCATCCTGCGATTCATGGGGTCGCAAAGAGTCAGACACGACTGAGCGACTGAACTGAACTGAACTGAACTGAAGGAGGCCAGAGACAGTGTTTGCTGTCCTTGTAAGCGCTCTTTATTCAGCCAAGCAGGGCTGTGTGATTCTGACTTAGAAAGAGGGAATCAGTCATCCAAAAGCCTGGATCTTTGTTGATCTTCGTGCACCTACCCTGAGATCATGGGGCAATCGTGTCCTCTTTATTTCTCACGAGGTCTGGACTCAGGAATGCTGGAGGACAGGGTTCAGATCAGTGTGTCTCCTATTTCCCTCCCTGTGGGTCTCTTTTCATCTTCACGCTGGGAAAGGAGACAGAGGCGTGTGCCCTTCCAGCTCTGACTGTGTGATCGTCATGAAGATAAGGTCAGTAGATACAGGCTGAAGCTGCTGGTGACTAATTGAGACTCCACCTCCTCCTCTGCTCCTTCAGCAAGGATGCGGTTAGGAAACACACAGGGAGCCCCCCACGCCCCCTACACACAGGCCTAGCAGGTTATCCCACTCACTGCTCTGGAGGCGGCCCTGCCTTGTGTTCCCAGTTTGCAGTAAGCCCTCGGGGCAAGGCATTAAATTTGGTTTGTCTATCCACTTTCCTGGGTGGTCGGAGCCCTGCCAGCTCCTGGTGGGAGATTCAGCTGAGGAGGGACTGTGTCAACATCCAAAGGATGTTAACAAGAGCTCACTCATTAAACTTTTGTTTCAGCATCTAATTAGGCTTTTTCTGGTGGAATTAGAGGTGTTTCTTTCCTTTTTTTTTTTTTTTTTGTAAAAGTGGTTTAAGAGAAAGGAACGGGAATGGGGTGATGATATGACAATCTTTAAACATATAGTAGCTTCAGAGATGTGCCAGAGAATCATAAAGACTCATGGAAGGAAGAATTCCTAGGCAGTCACTGTTAAGACTAAGAAATATGGTGAGATCGTCTTCCCCAGCTATCTTCAAGAACATGATTAAGCATAATTTCTCTGTAATTAGCAAGATAAAGCCAGCCTGGAGGAAGCACACAGGGGATTGTTTATTCATTCACTCCAGAAAAGTTAATTCAGCACCTGCCAAGAGACAGACAGCATGCAAGGTTATTCTGAGGAATAATGTTAGTTGGAGCCAGCCTTTAACCCTCATATAGCTCATAATCTACTGACCATAGAATTCAATGATTTACTTAGGTTCCAAGGACTGCCCAGGTGGTTCAGAGGTAAAGAATCCACCTGCCGGTACAGGAGACACGGGTTCAATTCCTGGGTCAGGAAGATGCTCTGGAGAAGGAAATGGCAACCCACTCCAGTATTCATTGCCTGAGAAATCCCATGGACAGAGGAGTCCGGTGGGCTACAGTCCATGGGGTTGGACATGTACTGAGCAACTAAACAATTGAGATTCCCAGATGTTTTTATTTAGTATAAAAATATCTAGTAATATCAGCACACTAAATTTTAAAGCCTGCCAATCTATATAGATCAGGCTAGATGTTAGAGATCCTCTATGCTTCACAGTTTGCTTTTTTAAAGATTGGCCTCATAGATGAGCTTGTGGGTTGGTCTCAGCTCAGCTCATTGGTTTCTTATGCCAACCTTGTGGCTGCCCTCCATCCTCAACTCTACACTCACTGAGTTGCTGATGGGGAGGTGATGAAAGTGAACACGTGGCAGCTGATCCACAGTAGTTATTAGGCACCCTCCATACAAAGCTCTGAAACCAGGTGTAGAGAGGTCATGGGGACTTAGCGAATTAATTTATCCACATTCTGCTCAGTGCAATTAGACAAATTTCCAGGAAAGTATCCATTCTGGTGTGGTGGTAAGAGAAACACATTTCAGGTGCTGAACAGCAGAACATGAAGGCAGTAGGCCCCCATCCCTGGGAAGTTTCCATTGTCCATGGAACACTGATATTCCCGGTCTCACCCTGGGAATGCTGCAGGCATTTGAATTGGCAAAGCAAGAGGAAGGCTCGGAAACCTGTACACACGATCCAGGAATGGAGGGAAGAAGGAAGAAAAGAAGAATGGTGAAGATTTTGTTACTGTCTCAGACAAGGACAATTGACACTAAACTTGTGAACTCCACTTTGAAATCCCGGGTTGTTAGTTCACATGCAGTGTGCAAAACTCAGAAAAGCATCAGAAAACAAAACTCAGAAAACCATCGGCTCCAGATCCATACAGTGTGGTTCGTAAAACGATTGCAAGATAAAGACTTTAGGCCATTCGGTTCTATTCCACTGCTGTTTGCTAGGTGATGGGCATGTGCTTGTAATGATGGGAGTGCAGAGCTACTCAGGATTGCCTATTCTTAGGAAGTTTCAGTCCATTGAAGGGTGTTGTTATGAACAAAGAGATTCACTGAAAGACTAAAAGAAATACATTCGAAATATAGGTGTGGCGAGATGTAGAGTAGTTCAACTGGCCAAATTGTTTTTTAGAGAAAACAGTTTGGATGAACTATTTGGGTCAGGGAGTTATGCGAACATGCACTGACATACCAATGGCTGGCTTCTGCTTTCCCTTGCGGGGAGGGTAGATTTTGTTAACTGGTGGGGTCATTTATTTTCTAAACACTGAGGGGGTTTTATGATGTGCTTTCTGAGAGCAGAATCTGGGGCAGAGATGGGTATCCTCACACAGTAAGGAGGAAGGAAATCCTAAGTCTACAGGGAGTTGGGGTTCAGGAGGGAGGAGAAGAGAGCTATCCAGAGAGGAGCATCAGTTCAGTTCAGTCGCTCAGTCGTGTCCGACTCTTTGTGACCCCATGGACTGCAAGCACACCAGGCCTCCCTGTCCATCACCAACTCCCAGAGTTTACTCAAACTCATGTCCATCGAGTCAGTGATGCCATCCAACCATCTCATCCTCTGTCATCCCCTTCTCCTCCCGCCTCCAATCTTTCCCAGCAGAACATAAAGAGCGTAATAGTCAAGTGACGTTTTCAACATGGCTCCCTGTGGGGTTTGTGAGATAAATAGTCTCCCTCTGAAGGCCTCTCAAAGGAGTCCTCAGTAAAATAGACTCAGGATGATATGGCTTTTGTGTATATTTTTTAAGAATCTGAGAACCCGTGTGACGTTCTGCCTGCCTTGCTGGGAGGCAGGGGTGAGTGCGACAACTGGCATGGACTCCATCACTGCCAACAACAAACAGCATCAACCATCTGGACGGCGGAAACCGGCCCCTGATCCCGTCTCCTCTTTTTCACCCTTGCTCTCTATCTAAAACCTAAGTCAGATTGCATTCCATTCAGAACTCTCCAATAGTACCCACTTCATTTAAAATGAAATCCCTTTTCTCAACCATCCCCCACAAGGCCTTACTGGATGGGTGCCTGGCTTCTTCTCTGAGCCCCTTTCCTGCCACTCCCCTGATTCTTGCTCTGATCCATCTGACTTTCTTCTCCTTGTGGCTCAATCGCTTTGAAGCACCTTTTCATGTCACCCGCTTGTATTCATCATTTGTTCTCAGGGATACTCTTCCTTCAGAAGTCCACCTAACTCATCTTTCCTTTCCCCTCAAATGCCATCTTATTGCTGCCAATATCCCTTTCTTGCTGAGCTTGCCTCCACTCTCCCTCCCCACCCCTGGCCGGGCTCCCTCTATTTGGAGAATTTATATGCTGTTTCTTGTCTGCCACCCCCACATTGGTAGACTGTAAATTCATAGGAGCATAGGTTTTGTTGGAGTTGTTATATCTCCAAATCCTACAGTAGTCCCTTGATGTAAGGTCAGATCAGATCAGATCAGTCGCTCAGTCGTGTCCGACTCTTTGAGACCCCATGAATCGCAGCACGCCAGGCCTCCCTGTCCATCACCAACTCCTGGAGTTCACTGAGACTCACGTCCATCGAGTCAGTGATGCCATCCAGCCATCTCATCCTCTGTCATCCCCTTCTCCTCCTGCCCCCAATCCCTCCCAGCATCAAGGTCTTTTCCAATGAGTCAATTCTTTGCATGAGGTGGCCAAAGTACTGGAGTTTCAGCTTTAGCATCATTTCTTCCAAAGAAATCCCAGGGCTGATCTCCTTCAGAATGGACTGGTTGGATCTCCTTGCAGTCCAAGGGACTCTCAAGAGTCTTCTCCAATACCACAGTTCAAAAGCATCAATTCTTTGGCACTCAGCCTTCTTCACAGTACAACTCTCACATCCATACATGACCACAGGAAAAACCATAGCCTTGACTAGATGAACCTTTGTTGGCAAAGTAATGTCTTTGCTTTTGAATATGCTATCTAGGTTGGTCATAACTTTCCTTCCAAGGAGGAAGCGTCTTTTAATTTCATGGCTGCAGTCACCATCTGTAGTGATTTTGGAGCCCAGAAAAATAAAGTCTGACACTGTTTCCACTGCTTCCCCATCTATTTCCCATGAAGTGGTGGGACCGGATGCCATAATCTTCGGATGCCATGATCTTTGTTTTCTGAATGTTGAGCTTTAAGCCAACTTTTTCACTCTCCACTTTCACTTTCATCAAGAGGCTTTTGAGTTCCTCTTCACTTTCTGCCATAAGGGTGGTGTCATCTGCATATCTGAGGTTATTGATATTTCTCCTGGCAATCTTGATTCCAGTTTGTGTTTCTTCCAGTCCAGCGTTTCTCATGATGTACTCTGCATAGAAGTTAAATAAACAGGGTGACAATATACAGCCTTGATGTACTCCTTTTCCTATTTGGAACCAGTCTGTTGCTCCATGTCCAGTTCTAACTGTTGCTTCCTGACCTACATACAAATTTCTCAAGAGGCAGATCAGGTGGTCTGGTATTCCCATCTCTTTAAGAATTTTCCACAGTTTATTGTGATCTACACAGTAAAAGGCTTTGGCATAGTCAATAAAGCAGAAATAGATGTTTTTCTGGAACTCAAAAAGCAAATGATGTAAGATAGGTAACTAAAAAATAAATATTGAATGAATAAGTGAATGAATGGGTGAATGAATGAGGTTGTACAGGGAGAGACCATAGAGTATGAAGAGAGATTTGAAACAGAGTGAAAACCTAGCCAGCTACTAAGGTTTCCCTTGAGAATTCAAAATTGTTGTTTAGTCGCTAGGTCGTGTCTTACTCTTTGTGACCCCATGGACCGCAGCCTGCCAGGCTCCTCTGTTCAAGGGATTACCCCTGCAAGAATACTGGGGTGAGTTGTCATTTCCTTCTCCAGGGCATCTTCCTGACCCAGGGATCAAGCCCGCGTCTCCTGTGTCTCTTGCATTGGCAGGCAGATTCTTTACCACTGAGACACCACGGAATTGTTTTCAAATAATCTTATTCATTCTCTTCTTGGCTTGGAGCAGGTCACATCAATGATGTGCTTTGTTTTACCTAATGAGCTTTCCTGAGGGAGGCAGAAGGGAGACAGTGGGTCTGGCCGCCTCCCTGGGTTGGGATGCAAAGCTGGCCTCTGGACAAGGAATTCCAAGCCAGGGAATCCTGGGTGGGTGGGTGAGGTGAGGAGGAAGTTAGGCAAGCGTGTGCTGTTATCCATCCTTCAGCCTGCCTATCCTTCCAAGTCTTGAGACACAGGTCACTTCCTGTTTCAGATGATAGAGGTCCCTTTAGGCTGGGAGCATAAAGAATACCTGTGATAACTCAGGGAACAAAGCAGAGAATGAAGAAGAGCTAGAGGAAAGGAAAAAAAAAAAAAAAGTCCTGGAGCCAAGAACAGATTTGGAATAAGTACCATATAAACAACCAGCCAGGTGGGACAGGAATGAGGATGTAGAGTTTAATCCCATTAGGGTTCGCTTCTCTCCTGTCCTCCTACTGTGCGTCACCAGCTAGGAGAAGAAACGCAGCAGTTGCTTGGGTTATTTTCTTGATGGATCAAAGATACTTGGGTTAGAACTTAAATCTCAGAAAATAAGGCACTACAAATGCTATATATGATATAGCATAGTTGGCCCTTGAACAACGCAGAAGTTAGGAACTGATCACTTATAAAGTCAAAAGTAAAACTTTTGACTCCCCCAAAACTTAACTACTAACAGTCTATTTTTCTGCTGATCGAAAGCCTTACCAATAACCTAAACAGTCAATTAACACATATTTTGTACATTGGGAAAGACTGAGGGCAGGAGGAGATGGTTGGATGGCATCATTGACTTAGTGGACATGAATGTGAACAAACTCTGGGAGATAGTGAAGGACAGGGAGGTCAGCATGCTGCAGTCCATGGGGTGGCAAAGGGTCAGACACGACTGAGGGGCTGAACAACAAGCGCATTATGTACTGCATTCCTACGATAAGAGTGAAAAGAAAATGTTATTAAGAAAATTACAAGGAAGAGAAAATACATTTAGTCAATGCTATGATTTTTCTAGGCTTCCCTAGTAGCTCAGTTGGTAAAGCATCTGCCTGCAGTGAAGGAAACCCAGCTTTGATCCCTGGGTCAGGAAGATCCCCTGGAGAAGTAAATGGCAAACCACTCCAGTATCCTTGCCTGGAGAATCCCATGGACAGAGGAGTCTGGTGGGCTGCAGTCCATGGGGTCGCAAAGAGTCGAGCATGACTGAGTGAGTCGAACAGACACACAGATGATTTTTCCAGTAGTCATGTATGGATGTGAGAGTTGGACCATTAAGGAGTCTGAACGCCAAAGAACTGATGCTTTTGAATTATGGTGCTGGAGAAGACTACTGAGAGTCCCTTGAAATACAGGGAGATCAAATCAGTCAATCCTAAAGGAAATCAACCCTGAACATTCATTAGAAGATAATGCCGAAGTTGAGGCTCCAGTACTTTGGCCACCTGATGCTGACTTATTGGAAAATACCCTGATGCTGGGAAAGACGGAGGGCAGGAGGAGAAGGTGGTGACAGAGGATGAGATGGTTGGATGGCATCACCGACTCAATGGAAATGAATTTGAGTGAACTCTGGGAGATAGTGGAGGACGGAGGAGCCTGGCATGCTGCAGCCCATGGAGTCACAAAGAGTTGGACCACAACTGAACAACCACCCATTAATACATTGGTACAGCCTTAAACGGTACATTCATACACTGATAATGAAGAGCACCGATCTGATTGCTCTGTGATAGTCTAGTCTAATAGATGGTGCCAGGTACAGCCTGTAAGTGTGTGCATATATTTTGATACATTTTAAATTTTTTATAATAGATTTGTACATATTTTATGGTAGTAAATATGAAATATGCTAGTATCTATATATAGTTTATGCATTTATGACATGCCTAATTTTTTCTTTTTTTTTTTAGTATTTCTAGTCCATACAATTTGTCTACAAGTTTTTTTTCAAATTGCTGCACATTTCCCAAAAAAGTTGTTCAATATATTTGTTGAAAATAAAGTTGAAAATAAAATTTAAAAAATATTGAAAACAAAGTCACATATAAGTGGACTCATGAAGTTCAAACCTGTGTGGTCCAAGGGTCAGCTGTAATGTCCACTGATTGCTGAGTGCCTCCACTCACTAAGCTCAGTAGAAGCCCGTTTCCGTATTTTATCCCCACTTTTCACAACAGCATTGTAAGACGGGGATTCTCTCCATTTTATATATGGAAAAAAATCAAAGCTTGGGAAACACTAAATGAATCTAGAAGTTTTGTTTCTTGGAAACCTTTCTCTTTGCTATTTTCTCTCTCACAGACGAGAGGGAAGAATGTAGCCTTGAGTAGAGTTGATAGCTACTCTAAGCGGTAATGAACTGAAGGTAAGTAGAAAAGCTCCAAGAACTGGATTCTAATTGTCTTTGACAATGCAGTAGTGTGTGACAGTGTACTTTAATAAACACCTGGCAGATTGGAGTTCAGGGAATGAATGAAAATATCCAAGATTAATGAGAGCAGACAGGGTAGCCACAGGAGGGGCTCATTCGTTCACCCCACCGCTCCTTACCCAAACCCCTATGTTAGAATGACAATATTGTGTCAATACAGTGTGAATTATTAAACACAGGCAGATTTATTTTTAGGGGGAAGGAGGTACTGGTGTTAGAACTGCAAAGGGGACTACAAGAAGCTTTGAAGTAGCTGCTGGGTTAAAAAAAAAAAAGAAAAAAGCGATATCAGAGAACATGTCAAGGGAACCCTAAGGAAGCAAAGATTGGTTCTAAAATCCACTTTTTCTTTTAAACTTTTGTTTGTAGTAATCATGTCTGATTTGTAATCACAGACAATGGATTGAAAGTTATTATTTTTTAACTTATGCTGACTAGTTTAATTAATTAATTTGTTTATTTGTTTTTATTTTTTGGCCATGACATAGGACATGTGGGATCTTAGTTCCCCAACCAGGGATCCAGCCAGCGCCCCTTGCAGTGGAATTTTGGCGTCTTAACCACTGGACCACCAAGGAAGTCCCTAAAGCCCACTCTTGATTAGTTGTCATTAAGGTTCCCAGAAATGAGGGGACATATCAATGAAAAACAAAACGATATAAAAAGCTTCATTTTCATTTCCTCCAACCATTCTGCTTGAAAAGACTGCTGAAGTTGGCTAAATTTGTAACTCTTATTTTACTTTCCTTCTGTGTCTTTTCTCTCCCTTTCCTAATAGGAAAATGGATAGACAGAGGGAGCTCAGATTATTCCAAGGTTTTCTCATAAAGTGATCAGGGTTTAGTTGCTCGAAGTTTGGGGGTTTAAAAACAAAGGCTTCTTCACCAGTTCTGTGTGTGTGGCTGAAGGCTGCTAACCTATCAGGGGACCCACACAAGAAGCTTGCTAATTCGTCCATGAAAAGATTCGTCAACTAAACAGCTCACCACACAAGAGCTGCCCTAGGTTTCAGAGCAAAGAACCCAAAACAAACATCGGCAGGGGCCCATGGATTTGGGTCCCAGAGATAAAAGGAAAAGGCATTTACAAGGTGCCTGGATTACTTTATCTCCTCTCAGTCTGCTGCTCACGGGGTTGACTCTCTGCAGCCAAGTATCATTCACCGATCCCCCATTTCTTTTAACTTTTTGACTCATTTATTCATCCATTTATTCACTCCCAGTGAGCTGACTTCCTGTGTCCCTCTAAGAGTTGGGTCTGAAGAAAGTGAACTAGAGTACAATGTAGTTGCCCTTGCTTTGAATATAAAAGAAATGCTTTGATGTAAGTGGCTGGGAAGTCCTTGGCAGGTGAGAATGAATAACCCAGGAACCCATAACATGGGAGGCCTATGCTTTCACCTACTTTAGCTCTATCACACGTAGTGGAAACGCCTATTTATTTATCTGTTTCTCACTCAGCAGTCAGCTCCTTGAGATCTTGTAACCCAGCACCCAGCACAGTTCTTGGCAAACAGTAGGAGCTTAGCAAATATTTGTTGAGTCAATTGAATGAGATTGGGTAGATTCCCATGATGTCAGCCATGAGGTAACTCAGCTCAGCAGCTCCTCTAGAATATTCTAGAAGGCGGGTGAGTACCTTGGGGGCAGGGACAGACGCTCACTCACCCCTGTATCTGGCGCACAGCGTTTGCTTTGGGAATGAGTGGAGGTCTGTATTGCTCTAGGGGTGGATGTCAGATAAACTTTCGGGATAGTCCCACTGCATCCTCAGCTTGGAAGGTCCCCCAGATCAGCACAGTAATGGCTGATGCCTGGCTGTTGCTGGAAATCTTCCCAAGGAAAACAAATGGGGGCCCCTTCAATAGGCTCGGTTTTTAAGCTGCTGTCGTTGTATAGTTGGTAAGTCGTGTCCACCTCTTTTGTGACTCCATGGACTGTAGCTGGCTCCTCTGTCCACGGGATTTTGCAGGCAAGAATACTGGGGTAGCGTGCTATTTCCTTCCCCAGGGGATCTGCCTGACCCAGGGACTGAACTCTTATCTCCAGCATTGGCAGGCAGACTCTTTACCACTGAGAGCCACCAGGGAAGCCACTTCTAAGCTGCTAGCAAAAGCTCAGTGAGTCAAGGAGGTGGCCTGTGGGGCACAAGACCATGTTTGAGGGCAGAAATAATACAGCAGAAGGAAAGGCTTTACCAATGGCACCTTAGTGCGAATGTAAGAAAAGTACCAGGAAACTCATGTCCTACTGTTGATAACTGCGGAATAGGAAACGGACGAAACTAAAGGCGAAGAAACAAATAGTTTAATGGAGAAAAAGTGGTCCAAGGCTCCTAACCGTACCGTGAATTTACCTTGCCTAAGATCATTCGTAAAAATAAATTCAACATGGATTTCAGAGTTAAACATGAAAACTAAAAACATAAGAAAATATAAGAGGAATACCTTTATCTGATCTTTTGAAAGGGGAACCATATATATATATTTGACACATGGGGCTCCCCAGGTGGCACGAGTGATAAAGAACCTGCCTGCCCATGCAGGAGATGTAAGAGACATGGGTTTGATCCCTGGTTCGGGAAGATCCCCTGGAGTAGGAAGTGGCAACCCACTCCAGTATTTTTGCTTGGAAAATTCCAGGGATAAAGGAGCCTGGTGGACTACAGTCCATAGGGTTGCAAAGAGTTGGACATAGATTTAGCATGCCTGCAACATGTAGGATCTTAGTTCTTCAACAAGGACCTGTGCCCCCTGTATTGGAAGCATGAAGCCTCAGCCACTGGACTGCCGGGGAAGTCCCAAGGGAAGCTATTTTTAAGCACAAAAGCCCAAGCAGAAAATAAACTACAAAAGAGTATCTTATATATATTCTATCTGAATCCACAGAGAAAGTTTTATTTCCTTTTTCAAGCCTTCATTTTCATATTTTAAGCACTAACATATGACTCTTGAGTTAGAAACTATAAAAACATGTGTTTAATGATTAAAACAAATGAAACCCACACTTGTCCCACAATATCTCACACCAAACAAAACTAAAATCCCCTGCACCCCATTAGGTTAACTTTTTCTGTGCTTGCTACTAAATCTCCAACCTACATTCAAAAACTTGTATGAACATATATGTAGAGGACCATGGAAGACTGAGAAATTCCACAGCACAATTCATCTCTGGTCCTGGGGATCATGAAAGAGTGATTTATAGTCTGAGATGCCCCAATGTCTGAGAACTTTTATCTTGAAAGAAATTCCTCCTTTCCCTGGACCTAGCGCCTCTCTTCCATTTTACACTCGTTTCTTCTTTCTCACTTAGCATAACATCCTCAACTTCTCACAGTGCATTCCAGCTGCCCGTATCCACAGCCCCATGTCCCGTTTGGCACAAATACACATAATAAGCTTCACCTACATTTGCTGTGCCTGGAGCATCTATTGTGCTTTATCCCTTGAGACTGTTCTGTCTGCCTAGATTTTCATTTTTCCTCTTTTCTACCTAACAAACCCCCCTTCTTCAAGAACCAACACAAATGTGATTTCGTGCATTAGCAAGCCTTTCCTAATGCCTCTGTGCAAGGGCATCTCCTTTCCCCACAGCTCTCACAACAGCGGACCTCACACCCACTGTCTTGCTCATTAACTGTGTGTGGATTTAAACCCCTGACTCAATCACAGGCGCCTTGGGGGCAGCAACCATGCGTGTGTGCATGTGTGTGTGTGTGTGTGTGTAGTCGGTCAGTCGTGTCCAATTCTTTGTGACCCCATGGACTGTAGTCTGCCAGGCTCCTCTATCCATGGAATTCTCCAGGCAAGATTACTAGAGTGGGTTGCCATTTCCTTTTCCAGGGGATCTTCCCAACCCAGGAATCAAACTTGGGTCTCTTGCATTTCAGGCAAATTCTTTTACCATCTGAGCCACCAAAGAAGCCCAGAAAGCATGCTTAGTTCCAATTCAGCTTTGTATCCCCAAAATCTTGCATGGTGCTTGAAATTGAGTAGATGCTCATTTTATGTTGAATAAATGAGTGAATGAGTGAATGGCACTGTAAATTGTTGCTACATTTCTCTATTAAATAGTCTCTAATCCCTTGAAGTGTAGTATCACCCCCTTTCTTAGCAACTTGGCCTCTGAGAGAAAGAATTCCCACTTAAGACACATTTGTTGTATGTCTCATTTTCCAGCTTACATACTGGAACCTGAAGCACAGGTCAGATCAATAGGTAACTTTTATGGAGGGTTGTCCTGGGTCAGAGGCTGTGCCAAGTACAAGTCGTCTGTTATCTCAGATTCAATGTTCATAATATCCCTGTTATATTATGTATATATATTTATTATTATAATTAGGAAACTTAAGGGAAGTTCAGTCATTTGCCATGGCTCACAGAACTACCCTGGTGGCTCAATGGTAGAGAGTCTGCCTGCCAATGCAGGAGACCCGAGTTTGATCCCTGGATCAGGAAGATCCTCCTGGTAAAGGGAATGGCTCCCCCTCCAGTATTCTTGCCTGGAGAAACCCGTGGACAGAGGAGCCGGGAGGATGGTCGCAAAGAGTCGGACAAGACTGAGTAGCTAACACTTTTCAGTCTTCACTTTCACAGAACTAGTAAATAGAGAAGGATGTAGTCAAGGCCCTATAGATTCCCAAGCCCTTGTTCTCTAGAACCTGTTATCTCATGATGGTAGAAATTTGATAAGAACAAGGGGTTCACTTATCAAAGTGAACAGTGTGTGTGTTTTTTATCAGAGTCCCTCCAGGCTTCTTAAAATACTGCACTCACAATGAAAACACCGGTCCTCTGGGCTTCCAGGGTTTCCTTTAGGTGGACTGATTAACCGAGCGTCTCGAGGCCTGGAGAGAGATCAGAGGAGAAAGCGTGAGCTGATGCCAATCCCGCCCCAGCTTTCCTGCCCGCAGAAGCAAAGGCGGTCCGTCTTCTTGTGCAGAGGACTGAGGGATTTCGCTTTTTCTCAGCAGCCCAATTTCCCAGCTGTCCCAATTTCAGAGGCCAATCTTTCAGTCTTCACTGCTTTCAAAAGTTCCTCATTTGTGTGTTTCTCCCCGTTTTGCTTCTTTGGGCTGGAATGAGGAAAGAGCACTTCCACTCTTCCCGAAAGAGTCCTTCAGGGCAGAGCCTGGCTGAGGACTCACCTGATCTCACATACCTGCTGGCAAACAAACAAGCAGAGGAGATTCTACTAGCAATCCGTAAGGCAAGGGCAAACAGAGAAGGAGCTGGAAGTCAAGAAATCACTGGAAACTGCTTCTGCACTCACGCAGCCCTGCTGGCCTTAAACCTGGGGGAATCTAGAAACAGTCCTTGAAGCTATTACAAGCAAACACATGTCACCTGCTTAACACAAGGCCACAGAGATGGTTCTAAACACAGCAGGGAAGAATGAAGGGCTTATCTCTGGGCCTTTATCCCATGCCCGTCACCTTGGCGGTATTGTGGGATCAGTTGTCACCTGATAAGGGCTTTTCCTTGTCATTGTCCTAGAAGGAAAATTGACCTTTCGACAGGTGAAGTGGGGAATCTTCCAGTATTAACTTAATGTTGAATGTTTATTTCCCCTTGTGTAGTTCTGGTTCATGTATTTTTCTCTTTCCGATTAGAATTGATGAGTTCGTGAAGCACCCCCTTAATGAGACCTCTTTCATTCCAGACACTGTTGTATGTAAACTCCGGCTACCCATGTCTGCTATACTGGCCACCTTCACCCAGGTAGCTCCTAGTGTGAGTCAGACAACACCTAGAGATTCATGGACCATTCAAGCTCAAAGCAACATTGCAGAACCACAACATTAATAATAATAATAATAGCTAATAATAACAACAGCTAACATTTATTGATGCTTTCTATGGGCCAAGACTTTTGCTGAATGTTTATATTTTATAATTTGGTTGAAATCTCAAATAGCTCTTAGCACCTCTACTTAATGCAGGAGTGGGCTGAGACTAATTGTGTTAAAAATGTTCCCAAGCCCATTCTTGACACCCATTTGAATCAGGGTCATCCCTCCTCACCCAGTCCTGCCCTTGCAATTTAACAGAAGCCTGGAGGCATTGAGTGACTGCCCAGAGCCCCCCAAAAGTTACTGGTTGCATCACTTCCTTTGTAAATGACCAACTGAAGCCCATAAGCCTCAGAGACTTAAGGCGGTGAAGGTGTATGTTCAGAATAATGGATCTTACAGTTGACAGAGGCTGAGAAACTTTCTGACTCCTGTAGGAATCGGCATCTAGGGAGTTCTTGCAGAATCATTGATGTGTGGGCAACAGATTTGCAAAGCTGATGACGCCAGAGACCCCAAAATCTATTCACGGACACTGATGTTCACTCAATCATAGAGAAAAAAGTCAATAGCCAGGGCGTCCTAATTTTTCCTCTTACAGTTCTCTCCAACTCTGCCTTCAGCCCTAGTGTCCTAGAAACATTTTTTCCTTTGCTCTCAGTTCTTACTCCTTCACATGTATGAAGGAAATTCGATCTCTGTCTGCTTGCATCTGATTTTTGTGATGGAAAATAGGGAAGAGAGAGAGAGAGGGAAATTGATACAGAAATTGAGAGAAACCCAAAGGAGGAAGAAAGGAAAGGAGGAGCCAAAAAAGCTAGGGTCAGAGGATTCTGTGTCTGGGGAAGGCAGGTTAGTGACGCGAGTGGGGACTCAAAATGCAAGAGGTTCCTGAGCAGTAGGTGTGAAGGGAGCTGGAAGGAAGCAGATAGGAGCTTTAAGAAGGATTTCTGGGGGTCGTGAATTAGATTTCCTCCCTAAATGTGCCTCTAGGGACACAGTAATGATTGTAATTACTTTTACTTTTTTTTTTTTTTTTTTGACGGCTACACAAGGCTTCTCTGAATAGGATAGCAGGGCAGGAATAGGTTCTGTGGAGCCGTTTATCAGATGCGTTGCACAATCATTTTACAAGCATTTATTGAACACCTATTTTGTTCCAATGATGCAAAGATAAACAAGGTAAGAGCTTTCCTTTGTTTATAAGACTCTTATAAACAGGTGTCTACCCTCCTGCCAGGAATGATCGCTTGACCTTTGCCCTTCCTGGCTGTTTGCCCTGTGGGTCTGCACCCAGTTAGAAACAACACAGAATGCATTCAAGGTCTCTGACCTGGGAGGGGTAGACCCGCAAGGCCAAGGCCGGAAGTGAATTGAAAGACAATTCGAAACTTTTATTTTACAAATAAGGAGACAGAAGCTCAGAGAAGGAGGTGGCTTGCACAGGGTCCTGGTGCAACAGGACCCCAACAGGCATTAGAAAAACCTCACCATCTTCATCCTCTCACAGTGAGCCTCTCGGGCATAACGGGACAGAGCTGGGGACCACTGAATCACCATCATCACATCTCACCGGTCGATCCTGGGCCTACGACAGCTCAGTAGACAAGAGCTGTCAGGGATTTTGAGTGGACTGGTGGCTGGAGCCCTTGTGTGTTGCCATAGTGAAGGCCTGTGATGCAGGTCAGCCTCACCTGGAGGGCTGGCTCAAGTCCTATCTCCCCTGAGATTCCAGCACCGGCGCCAAGCAGGGCTGAGGACTCTAGTCCCTCAATGATATCTGAGGGATGTCTTTTGTTGAGAGGAGAGGGGCAGAGGGCTACAGAGACCCTGCTCTTTTCTGGAGCATGCTGGCCTCCCACCTCTCTCCAGCCTCCTCCATGGGAGATACTCTCATTGGTGACGAACGGACATCTGGGAAGATCAGAGCTCATCTGGAGAGGCCGTTCACTCTGGTGATGCTTCAGCTGTTTGGGTTTGTCCAGGTAGAGAAAGAAAGTTCTGCTTGAGGCGCCACCAAAATGCCGCAAGTGGAGCTGGGGGGCTGGGCGGCGGATGCGCCCTCGCCTGGCCATTTGTCAGCTGACTCACCCGTTGGAAGACGCCTTCCCCGGGGTGATCCTGCTCGGAGATCTTGATCTTTCTGGGTCAGCCCAGCGGTGAGCCAGACCCCCCTGTGGGGCAGCTCAGTGGACGGATGGCCATCAGGTCAGAGGACGGATGGGGGTGGGGGTGACTTCATCCTCCCCGGTGAGTCCTGGGACTGTGGGTCTGCCAACGCCTCATCCCTGCACTGGGAGGGCAGGGACTTTTTCTTCCTTGCTTTCTCTTAGACACCAGGCGCCCATCCTGTGAATCAGGCTGTTGTCCTGGAGGCTCTGTGGCAGGGAGCTGACCCTGGACACCCCACCGTGGGCCAGTGTGAATGACTGTGTCCCCAGCCGCCCCCACTCCTCTGCCAGAAACACAGGCCATGCTGTGAGTCTCCCGTGTGATCTCAAATAAGTCACTCGTCTTCTTTGGCCCTCAGCTTCCCTGTCTCTCAGTAATTGTCTCTGGCCGTCACAGACCATATGTTTTCCAAAATGTGGTTTGTGCCACCCTCTGCCTTGCTCCAGATCGGAATTCCTGGGAACACATTTAAAATATCTGTTCCTAGATCCCCTTTGATGTACTGATGCTGGGGTGGGTCCAGGAATCTCAACTGTGGACCAGCCCCCCACCCAAGGTGATATTTTAATGCATTTTGCTCCCTTGGGCTGCTCTCAAGAAGAAAAATGTGTGTCCATTCACTCATTCATCCCACATTAATTATGCATCTGGGTGGCAGGCCCTGGGCTGGATGCTTCAGTTCAGTTCAGTTCAGTCTCTCAGTCATGTTCGACTCTTTGTGATCCCAAGGACTGCAGCATGCCAGGCCTCCCTGTCCATCACCAACTCCTGGAGTTTACTCAAACTCATGTCCATTGAGTCGGTGATGCCATCGGACCATCTTGTCCTCTGTCATCCCCTTCTCTTCCTGCCCTCAATCTTTCCCAGCATCCGGGTCTTTCAAAAGAGTCAGTTCTTTGCATCGGGTGGCCAAAGTATTGGAGTTTCAGCATCAGTCCTTCCAGTGAATATTCAGAACAGATTTCCTTTAGGATGGACTGGTTGGATCTCCTTGCAGTCCAAGGGACTCTCAAGAGTCTTCTCCAACACCACAGTTCAAAAGCATCAATTCTTCGGCACTCAGCTTTCTTTATAGTCCAACTCTCACATCCACACATGACCACTGGAAAAACCATAGTTTTGACTGGACAGACCTTTGTTGGCAGCCACTGAAATGGATGAGCCCCATGAGCAGAGCGGGGGATGGGCACCTGAGGCTGAGGAAGGGGCTGCTGGTGAGGTGGGAGGGGAGGGGGTTCTGGGGAGAGGTGACAGCATCCTCTTTGTGAGGGGGAGTGGTGAAAAGAGAGGCTCAGAAAACAGCTAGACCATGAATTGTCTAAGGAGTTTGAACTGTATCCTGAAGCTGCAGTCCTGTTTGTTTGTTTGTTAATGTATAGGAGGAACAAATGAGCTTTGCATTTTATTTCCCTCCCATTTTAACCCAAGAAAGCACACAGTCATTTCTGCCAGCCTGGTCCCCACCCCACAGTGAGAATGGTTGGATGCTCTGGAGTGTCACTTCGGCCACTACTTCTCTTCCAGTAACGAAGAAATCCAGACGCAGGTTCTTCGAAGTCCAGCTGAGTATCTGAGTCTCTATTGTCCTCAATTCTACCAGCCAGAGACTCTCAAACTTCTTGCCACTTCTAGTGACTTCTGTACTGCCTTGGTCAATAACTGTTCCACCAGTTTAACCAGCTGTAGCGGGGCTTCCCTGGTGGCTCAGTGGTAAAGAATCCGCCTGCCAAGGCAGGAGGTGCAGGAGACACAGATTTGATCCTTGGGTTGGGAAGATCCCTGGAGTAGAGAATGGCAGCCTACTCCAGTATCCTTGCTTGGACAGAAGAGCTGGCAGGCTACAGGCAATGGGGTCAGAAAGAGTCAGTCATGACTTAGCAACTGCCCACGAGCAGGAATGTCCAGAGCAGGAATGTCCATCCTGAGGGGTTTGCCCAGTAACCTCCACCACACCACAGAGGGCTGGAAGAAGAACATTTCTAAAAAGCCATTGCCATTAAATCCGTGCTCTAGACACCACTAGGATGTATCCAGTTATTCAGCCCTTTATTTGGAATCTGATCACAGAGACATACTTTATCTTCTTGGTCTCCCAAATCACTGTGGATAGTGACTGCAGCCATGGAAATTAAAAGATGCTTGCTCCTTGAAAGGAAAGTTATGACAAACCTAGACAGCATTTTTAAAAAGCAGAGACATCACTTTGCTGACAAAAGTCTATGTAGTCAAAGCTATATTTTTTCCAGTGGTCATGAACGGATGTGAGAGTTGGACCATAAAGAAGGCTGAGAGCTAAAGAATTGATGCTTTTGAATTGTGGTGCTGGAAAAGACTCTTGAGAGTCCATTTGACAGCAAGGAGATCAAAACAGTAAATCCTAAAGGAAATCAACTCTGAATATTCACTGGAAGGATTGATATTGAAGATGAAGCTGAACCTCCAACACTTCGGCTACCTGATGCGAAAAGCTGACTCATTAGAAAAGCCCCTGATGCTCGGAAAGATTGAGGACAGGAGGAGAAGGGGGCTACAGAGAATGACATGGCTGGATAGCATTGCTGACTTAATGGACATGAGTTTGAGCAAACTCCGGGAGATAGTGAAGGACAGGGAAGCCTGGCATGCTGCAGGCCATGAGGTCGCAAAGAGTTGAACACAACTTAGCGACTGAACAACAACAACCACTTCTGTAAACAGAACTGCGACAAGCCTGGCATTTTTCCATTTTCAGCCCAGGGCAGGTGGAAGGAACAGGTGAAAGCGAGAGGACCCACTTCACAGCACACAGGCAGGAAGGAGAGTTCAAAAGGCACAGCCACCTGTCGCCTCCACAGAGGACAGAGACATGAGGTCTCCTACCCAACCTGAGCCCCGGGGGCACTTCTGTCCTGTGGAGCAAACATTTGCATTGAAACAACCATGTTCATAATCATCGTGTAAAGACTACTTGCGTTTGCCATGTTCTGTTTCACAAGGGAGGGCCAGGTACAGTAGAAAATGCTTCCAGCAAATGGTTAGAAAGGATTCCTTTACCCCTTCTTTACACTCAGGGCTAGTGAAGATCACTGGGGCTAACTCAAGGGTCTTTCCTGCTGCCTGCAAGAAGACCGGGAAGATATCACTTTCTCCCTGTCCCCTCAGGACCACACTGGGAATGGTTGCATCTCCGGGTTACCTGCCTGGCAGCCCCGGTTCTTAAATCAAGAGACCAGTGAATCCCATACATGCTAGCATCCAGCAAGAGACTGCTCTGCCCACAGTCAGTAAAGCTTGGTGTAGGTGGGATATTGGTGGAGGTGAAATTCTGGCCCCCTCAAGGCTGAGTGAAGCTGGGATTCTTGGACAGCCTCTAAGCTTGAAAAGCATGGCTGGAGCAGGGCTGTTAAAAAACAGAAATGCGGGGACTTCCCTGGTGGTCCAGTGGCTAAGACTCTGCACTCCCAGTGCAGGGGCCTGGGTGTGATCCCTGGTCACAGAGCTAGATCCCACATTCTGCAACTAAGGCCTGGCTAAGCCAAATAAACAAACAGGTAAATATTACTTAAAAAAAAAAAAACACAGAAACTCTCTAGGAGCTATTATTTAGTCCTTGGTTAATAGTTAATGTTCCCCCAAACTCTCAAATTCTACTCTCTTCACAAATTCTATACAATATATAAAATGCTTTAAAGTTTTTTTTTTAATTGAAGTTTAGTTGATTTACAATGTTGTGTTAGTTTCTGGTGTACAGCAAAGTGACTCAGTTATACATTAGTTCGGTTCAGCGGCTCAGTCGTGTCCAACTCTCTGCGACCCCATGAATCGCAGCACACCAGGCCTCCCTGTCCATCACCAACTCCCAGAGTTCACCCAAACTCATGTGCATCGAGTCGGTGATGCCATCCAGCCATCTCATCCTCTGTCGGCCCCTTCTCCTCCTGCCCCCAATCCCTCCAAGCATCAGAGTCTTTTCCAATGAGTCAACTCTTCACATGAGGTGGCCAAAATATTGGAGTTTCAGCCTCAGCATCAGTCCTTCCAATGAACACTCAGTTATACACACACACACACACACACACACACACATATGTATTCTTTTTCATATTCTTTTCCATTCTGGTTTATTACCAGGATAGGATATTGAATATAGTTCCCTGTGCTATTCAGTAGGACCTTGTTGTTTATCTATTCTATTTACAGTAGTTTGTGTCTGCTGATCTCAAAGTCCTAAGGTATCCCTCCCCTTTCCCCTTTCTCCTTTGGCAACTATAAGTTGTTTTCTATGTTTATGAGTCTGCTTCTGTTTTGTAAATAAGTTCATTTGTATCACATACAAAATGCTTTCGAATATATTACCTCGGTTGCTAAACTTCTGCCTTCTTATTTGTATTCTAATTAAAAAAAAAACCCAGCCAGAGAAGGGCAAGACTGTGCTTCTGTTATCAAAGACATGAAAGGGAACCCTCTTCAACTGCATAACTTGTGTTTCTTCCTGAAGTCTCCTTATGATAAAAAATTAGCAAAATCAAAAGGGGAAAATAAAAATGTTATTTCTTTTCCTATGTTTACCAGCATTGTTTAAGTCCTTCAGTGTTGCTTCTTACAAATGATTGACTTGCTGAGGTCCAAATTCTGTTGTTGGCTCAAGTCTGGGTTTCGGATTTGTTTTGTCCAGTGACACTCCCTGTTTCTTGAGCTTGGTTTTGAATTGAGTCATAGCAGCCTGCACAGGAGAAGCACCAGGGCCAGGGATCAAGAGCCACACTCAGACCACTTGGCATCTTCAGGCTTTTCTTCCTTCACTCCGACATGACTTCCTCACAGGGTGGTGTGTGGCGAGTGAGAGACCACATGTGAAAACATTTTTTTTTTTTTTTTTTTTTTAAGCAAGACCCTCTCTAGCACACAGAGTCTTTATTTATTATCTGGGCTTGTAATGAATGGCAACTCACAGGAGTAGAACCTGCCCTTCCTTTTCTGGAGGACCTAGAATTAAACCACCAACCCAGAAAACTCACAGAGGTTATCTGTGTATCTTTTGAATACCATATCGAGTTCCATGCTTCTTCTTACCACTTGCTGCAAAGTTGGCTCCCTGGAGAAACAGGTACAATGGTAGAGTCCTTGGATGTATTGCCTTAGACATTCAACCCTGGGTGTTTGTCAGAAGCAGGTTTAAGGAGAGTATCAGGAAAGTCCACCTATAGCTGTTTGACACCTGGAAAGCTTTCTGGGTGCACCTATTCTGATTTCGTTGTGATTGCAAAAGGACTGTGAGACACCCAGCTGTTTCCAGTTGGGGATTCCGTGGGCATTGTTGCAATCAGCCCCGTTGTGTGGAAAGATGTGGTTGGTCAGGGTTCTTGTCTGTGCAAAATTTCAGTTGCTAACATAATTTTGATGGAAGAGAGACAATGAGACTGCGTGAGTCTGAGATACGAGTTCCACTTCCCTGGTGTTCACACCCTTGAGTCTCCGGATTTGGGTGGATCTTCCCTTTGTCTTTGTCTTTCTCTCATCTCCTTTGCCAGCCCCCCAGTTGGCTCCCTGTTGTTGACCGGAGCTGAGGATGTGTTTGGCTTTTCACAGCTTGTAACTAATTATTAACTCTGCCGGGTTGGTTATCGCTTTAGGGTAGCAGCGCTGCAGGGGGCTTTGCGATGCTGAGGTTTGATAAGACCTTCTGAAGCTGCTCCCCCAGGCGCTCCCAGGAGCCTGAGATGGCACCGTGGCCCCACAGTGGGCCTGACTCACTTTCCTGCAGAGGAAATGTTCTGCTGATGGGCCTGGTAGGGCGGCAGGGAGAGCACCCTGATCTGACACCAGGAACCTCACACAGCCAAAATCCTTGTGGCAACAAGGTTGGGGTTTCACATAGAGCCGTCCTGTTGGGTGAAAAGAAGCAGCCTGTTCACGCCTGTTGGGAAGCCTCCTCCAGGCTGCCCGAGGATACCCTGACACATGATGTGCAACCTGCTCCCTGCGGAGAGTTGAGGGAAGGGCAGTTCTGAAGATGCATCCAGAGTCAGGCCTCTGGCACTGTGCACTGGAGTTCTGGTGGGGCAGACGCGACGTGGACTCTGGGAGGCAAGGAGAGGGGTTAGGGAGTCAAAGAGGGGAGATGCGGACAGAAACCCCTGGCCCCACTTTGGCCTCTGAGTAGTGAGGACTCTGCACATGGGCAACCCAGGGTGAGATATATATATAAATGGGTTGTGTTGAGAATAGATTGATCCAGAAATACTTCCAGGGGGAGAGGCAGAGAGAGCTTGAACTAAGGTAACAAAATAGCACACGGAGACAAGAGAACAGCTGTGGATGATGCCAGGGAGGTCAGTCTGCTCGACTCTGGGGACTCCAAGCAGGGTCTTGGGACCCGTGGCCTCAGCATCACTTGGGAGATCACGAGAGAGGTAAATCTGCCAAGCATCCTAGCTCTGCTGAATCAGACTCTGCATTTTGACATGACCCTGAAGTAATCCATGTGCTCCCTCTGAAATTTCAAAAGCACTGCATTAAGGCTGCCTGCCTGGCAGGGTGCAGTGAGAAATGACTATATGATGACTTTGACCCTGTGTTCAGGTATCACAACGGCTTGGTGGCTAATGGTGAGTGCTTCCCGATGCCACGACATCTATCTAAATGAGCTGGCAATAAAGACATGGTCTGTTTTTAAGGTCCTGTCTGCAAGGCGGGAGACCCAGTTTCCATCCCTGGGTCAGGAAGATCTCCTGGAGAAGGGAATGGCAACCCACTTCAGTATTCTTGCCTGGAGAATTCCATGGACAGTCTACAGTCAGGCTACAGTCCATGGGACTGCAAAGAGTTGGACACAACCGAACAACTAACATTTGCTTCTTATTACCCTTTCCTTTTCTCTGTTGGTACACATTTCTTCAAGAATCCAGAACCATTTTCCCTGACTTCAGGTGTCTACTGAACTGGTCCATTGTACCTTTCAGGCCTGGGCTAATCTTGCCTTTCTTTTTATCTCCTCCATGACACTTTCTTATCTGATGTTTTATTCTCTCAGGGCTTGCTAATTTAAGCCAAAATGCTGGCAGCAAATAACACTCAGATATTTTACTCCTTCCAAAAATATTTCCATATTAACAGAACCTTAATTTATAGTCATCAGAGATGAGACCATTTCAAGCATCAAGTTAATGAAGAAACACTTGGAAGCACAGGGGTCTTAAGATGCCTTAAACCAGACAACGTCATCTCCTGTTGCCCTTTTACACATACCTTGAGCCCCTGGAATTCTTGATCTCGTGGAACTCTGTTCATTCATACTTGGAATGCCATCCCCCGGCTTCCCTGCCACTTCCGGGCTGAGGTAGGTGCCCTCACCTGTGTGGTCTCTTTGGGCCCTACCTCTACCCCAGCCCGCCAACACCCTACACTCTCATTGTTGATTTTCACGTCCCTCCCACACTTGATTCTGTGTCTTTTCATCTTTACACCCTCACAGCATTAATAGAGTGCCTTGCTCATACTGGAGGCATGATAAATATTTGTTAAATGAGTCAATGGAAGAATGTGTGACCGTGTCTGGTCTGGGGTGTTGGATGGGTTCTGGGAGTCGAACAGTAGTGCGTTCAGCAGTATGGGATCAGAAACCCTGAACGGATGCTCAGGTCAGGAGCTACTCTGTCTTTGGAACAGGTTTTGAGTTTCTCTGAATTTCCTCTTAATATCCCAATGGGACATTCTGGCCAAGTGTAAGCTAAGAACGTTTAACATTTAATGTCTCCACCTTAACTTTACGGGCAAGCATTGAGCCTTACTGCACAGAGTTATTTGCAAGAAACTTGAATAACACAGACTGTAAAGTGGGTTTGGTTACTTATATTCACTTTTATGGCTGTTTTATTCATAGTCGCAGAGGTATTTTTACTATGCTTTTACTTTTTGAACACTTAGCACCCAAGGAACAATAGACTTGCCCTTACCAGAAGTCTGCTCTGCAGCTCTGTTTATTGAGGGATTCCTGGGCGTAACTGATGCAATGTCTAACTCCCCTCAAATTCCACGGCAATAAAGGAATGTCACAAATACCAAAGTGAGAAAATACTTTTGTTGTAGCTTCAGCTTGGAGGACACATTTCTCCCCACCTTAACTCCAATAATCTTCTTACAAAAGGAGGAAACAAAGACAGATCCCTGGAGACAAAGAGTAGTGGCGTCTGGGTGCACGTGAATGGACACGTGTTTTATCGTTGTTTTTGTTCTCAATGATCCTCTGTTGTTGCAAACAGAGACTATAATTTATCCTGTTGGCAAATGAGCCTTTTGATTGATCTTTTAATTCTCCTCTACTAATGATTCTCTGAATATAGACTACTGATTATTTTTCCTTGTCCTTCATCCTCCATAAAAACACCTCTGAAATTTAGTTCTCACTCTTTAAACTCTTTATCCACACACTAGCCATCTCTTTTCTTTATTTCAGCTCTCCGTTTTCCTATAACTCCACCTAATGTTAACATTAGGGGTATACAGAATTACACAAGGGTCTTTTCTAGTCATCACTGCATATGTATTATGTAAGAACATTGAGAATATCAATGCTGAAAGTGAACCCGAATTTTCTTTTTAGCACTTTCTTTCCCAAGCCATGAACACATTGCCTAGCTTACTAGAAACCATCAGTGAGCCACTCATGTGCATCAAGGTCATGTTTCTTGCTCCCCAGCAGGACTGTAGCAATCCCTTGTGCACCATTGTGGAGAAATGTCCTGGTTTCATGCTCTGATCATTAGGAGTTGATTGACTTGCACACAGTCAAGACTGGCATAATCTGAAGATGGAAAGGGACCTGGAAATGGTGCTTGCTGAAAGCAGAGAGGCACAGAAGACCCACTTTGCCTCTTTCACAATGTTTCTTGGCTCTAATCCCAACTTCAGTTATAACTTAAGGGGCTTCGCGGAATATTCTCTGGTGTCCACTATAGTTTTGCCAATTCCTACAACAAATGTTATTTCAGCTGTAACACAGTTTTTGACCAAATGGAATCTGAGATTGACTTGAACAAGGCAAAATAGGCCTGAAATGATGAATATTTTCCCACGTTTCTATGTTGCATATCTTGAGTTAAAATGCTAGATTCTTAACTTATCAAGAACCTGGGCTACCACTGCCATTTAGCGAATGCAGTTCGTCACAGTAGCTTGCAAAGACGTGGGTGTCTGGCTATGGTACAGTCATGGCAAAGCAACAGTTCCGATTTCATTGCATGAGCCATTTATTATGGAATAGCCAAAAAGGAAGAGGAAAGAAAAAAGAAAGGAAAACTGAAGGAAAGAAAGAGAAAGGAAGGAAGGAAGAAATGCTATGACCAAATTTAAAATGCATTAATCCCACGCGAGTGACAACGGGATTTTTAAAAAACATTGTGCCAGAATGGACACAAATACATTGGGAGTCCTTAATTCTGTGTTAAAAAAAAAAAAAAAACCCAAAACAGAAAACAAAAAACAGGGGCAAACAGCATTTAAAATTCTGTATGGCAAAGAATATTATTCTGTGCTGTTTTGATTATTTTCTTTCCGTTCCTTTTTTTTTTTTTTTTTTGGTATGTATGTGTTGTTTTTTACTGTCTAGAAGATGACAGTTTATAGAGTTCAGTGACATAAATTACCTGCACAATTTCCTGGAGGAATTCCTGGCAAAAAAAAAAAAGGTCACCTAGCTCCAACATTTCCTGCTTTGCTGCCACAAGAGCCCGGTGCGGCCTCCAGAGCCTGGGGGGTATTATTATTATTATTGTTGTTGTTGTTGTTGTTTTCGCAGCTGCAGTCAAGTGCTGAGACTCCCAAGAGGTAGAAGGTACGTTCCCACTGTCTAAGAAGGATTATGTTAGACTTTGTTATTTCCTCTTCAGTACTGCTATTTTGCTTCTAGTATTTGACAATGTATGGAAAAGAGACCACAGTGATATCTCTGGGAAATTATGAAATAACAGCTGTCCATGGCATGGCTGGATTTTGTAAGTTCTACCGTGTATCACTTCTTATCCTGAAGATTCTGTCCTGATTGTGTTTATCTTTGCCGTCATATCTACAATAAGATGTAAGCCTAGTTATTAATCGTCTGGCACCTTTTAAAGAGACACAATCATCTCAGCTTTTGCTGCTAGTAAGGGCTGATGCCCAGATGTGGGAGGTTCTCAGGCAGGCTCTCGCTTATTGAGTCCAAATCAGGGATGTTCAAATGTTTGCAGACAAGGGCTCAGTCAGACCTGCAGACTGCAGACACCCCCTTTACCTGATCAGAAAGGGGTGGCCCCACCAGTTTCTCCAGGTTTGTGCTAACTGTCTCTTTCATATTTCTCCTGGAGGGCCTAGGTATATATTGAAATGTGTCTAGAGGCTAAGAAGTGTGGGGAAACTCAACTTTAGGCAGTGGTGAGCCTCACTGATTCGAAATATCTCAGAGCAGAGAAGGGAGCGGGTTTGCTCCCCTTTCTCCCTCTCTGAGGTCCACTTGTTGCAAAGGTGACTTGGCGTTGTCCAACTGCACCCAGGCAGAATGAATGCGTGCGTGCTCAGTTATGTCTGACTCTTTATGACCCCATGGACTGTGGCCCACCAGGGTTCTCTGTCCGTGGAGTTTCCCAAGCAAAACTATTGGAGTGGGTTGCTGTTTCCTACTCCAGGGCATCTTTCCAACCCAGGGAACAAATCCACATCTCCTTCATTTGCACGCAAATTCTTTACCCCTGAGCCACCTGCTTTGGTCCAAATACCATACGGAAAATGTGCTGAGCGTCAAAAAGAACAGCAAGTTAAAACCATCAGTTTTTCCTACAGGTGGTCACCGAGTCTCAGGTTTCCTATTTGTGTGATTAATACCCGTATCCACAGTAGGATTTTGAACTTGATCCCCATCACCTTCTAAAAAATGCCATGGGTCAGCTCTAGTTCATAATGCTTACTACTAACCACCCCAAAGGTTCCCGTCTGAATGGTGGAAGCAGCTCCTCATGACTTTACTTGCATTCAACCTTCTCTCCGCCCTCTGGTGACGGCCAGAGCAAGCTTGTGGAAAGGCTGTCTGCAGTGCTTTGGTGACACAAGAAAGAGCCCAGACTATCACCTTACACCTCCACCAACTGGTTTCATTTTTACATCTCTCCTTCCTCTCTAATTTCTCCTCAGCACAGCTTTTCTGTTTCAACTCATGTAATGTGCTTGTCCTGCACTTCACAAGACTAGCTGGAGGTCTGCCCTTAAGGCTTGCTAGAACTTTCCACTCACCTGGATTCTCTACTTCTTCTCTGCTCTCTCTGCGGCTCTCAAGACCCAAACTCCTCATGTAGGAAACCACTCTCGTAAATTAGGCCCCTAGTTTGATTACTTCTTACTTTCTGTCCCTTGTAAATTGTTAGTCTATTGAAATTTGAGCCTGAAGCTCAGTGCAGTGGTTCTGGACTCTGGCTGAACTCTAGAACCGCCTGAGGTATCATAAAGAAGCACCAGAGTGTGGACCCCACCCTCAGAGATTCTGATACAGTCGGTCTGGGATGAGACCCTGTATCTCTTTTTTTTTTAAGTGCCTCAGGTGTTTTTTTAATCTGCGGCAAGAATTCAGAATTCCCCAGTGAGTCCCATGCCCTCTTGTTAGACTTAAGGAAGTGGAATTTCACAAAATTGAAGTGATTTGCCTAAGGCAGCGCTTCTGGGAGCACTTCTCGCTTCCTGGGGGCCCCTGTGCCGTGTACCGGTACCTGGGAAGAACCGCTGGCCCAAGGTTACAGCGGAGTGAGTGATCAGAGCCAGGAATCAAATCAAAGTGTCTTGATTCCTAACCTCCAGTTTGTTCCACTTCACCTCCCCCAAATGGAGACATCATTATTGGCAAAGGCTTTTGAAATCAAAATTGCAGCAATTGCTTTAATCTCAATTTGGGCTCATTAAAACAACCCCACTGACTGGAAACACTAGAAAGAATCTGGGAGGGTGGCATTTACTCTTGAAAATTTTTCTTGTTATGAGTAAACAAGCAAGCCCTCCCAGGTCTTTTCTTCATTTCCCTCCTCGCCAGCCTGTCCCCATCCCCCCACTGATAAAATCTGTCGGTTGGGTTAATAGTTTTGACTTAAACTTTGTGGCATCACTGTGGCATACTTCCACATTAAATTATTAAAAAAAATTTTTTTTGACTGAAGTATAGTTGCTTTATAATGTTGTGTTAATTTCTGCTGTACAGCAAGTGATTCAGCTATGGGTATGCATATATCCTCTCTTTTGGATTTCCTTCCTGTTTAGGTCACCATAAAGCATTGAGTAGAATTCCTTGTGCTATGCAATAGGTCCTCATTGGTTATCTGTTTTATATATAGTAGTGTAGCCAATTCCAATCTCCCAGACCATCCCCACATTAAAATGTAATAGTTCAAGAAATCAGAAAAGTGAAGAAAAAACTTAGAAAAATACTAATTGAGAAACTGACATATATTGAAACATTTGAGAAAGGGCATTAATGATAATTCACAACCTAGTGTAAGACTTCCAGCAACATATGAACTGCAACTAAAGTAACTTTGAGACTGTCTTTAATGGCAACCTGAAATCTACATGAAGGTATTTAAGACTTTGAATAAAACGTTTGTTTTTAATAACCCACAGAAAGTTCATCAGTAAGATCACCATTTAGAAGCAAATGTAGGCGACTTGCTCAGACATCCACCATCCAGACAGAAAGTAGTCCGTTTCCTACTGCTTTTTACCATTTTTATTTTGATGAAATCAAGGCAGTTTCTGCGTTCATATGTGATGACTTGATTTTTTCCTTTATCACTTCCATCTGTGTAGTCATGAAAGTTTTAGCTGGATGAGCATTATGTTTTTAACATGGGTACACAGCATGCTGCTGCTGCTAAGTCGCTTCAGTTGTGTCCGACTCTGTGCGACCCCATAGACGGCAGCCCACCAGGCTTCCCCCGTCCCTGGGATTCTCCAGGCAAGAACACTGGAGTGGGTTGCCATTTCCTTCTCCAATGCATGAAAGCGAAAAGTGAAAGGGAAGTCGCTCAGGCGTGTCCGACTCTAGTGACCCCATGGACTGCAGCCTGCCAGGCTCCTCCATCCATGGGATTTTCCAGGCAAGAGTACTGGAGTGGGATGCCATTGCCTTCTCCGGTACACAGCATATTCAAATACAAAAGAAAGATATATCTGTTAGGCTCAGTGTCAATATGGTTGGATTGCTGTTTGTGTTGTTCAGTCACTAAGTCGTGTCCAACTCTTTGTGACCCCATGAACTGCAGCACTCCAGGCTTCCCTGGCCTTCACTATATCCCAGAGCTTGCTCAGACTCATGCCCATTAAGTCAGTGATGCCATCCAACCATCTCATCCCCTGTCATTTCCCTTCTCCTCCTGCCCTCAGTCTTTCCCAACATCAGGGTCTTTTCCAATGAGTCAACTCTTTGCATGAGGTGGCCAAAGTATTGGAGTTTCAGCTTCAGCATCAGTCCTTCCAATGAATATTCAGGACTGATTTCTTTTAGGATGGACTGGTTGGATCTCCTTGTAGTCCAAGAGACTCTCAAGAGTCTTCTCCAGCACCACAGTTCAAAAGCATCAATTCTTCGGCACTCAGCCTTCTTCACAGTCCAACTCGGACATCCTTACATGACTACTCTAGAAAAACCATAGCTTTGACTATAGTCTTTAACACACTGTTTCTGCTTTTTAAAATGCTGTCTAGGTTGGTCATAGCTTTTCTTCCAAGGAGCAAACATCTTTTAATTTCATGGCTGCAGTCCCCATCTGCAATGATTTTGGAGCCCAAGAAAATAAAATCTGACACTATTTCCACTTTTTTCCCCATCTATTTGCATTAAAGTGATAGGACTGGATGCCATGATCTTAGTTTTTTTAAGAATGTTGAGTTTTAAGCCAGCTTTTTCACTCTTCTCTTTCACCTTCATCAAGAGGCTCTTTAGTTCCTCTTCACTTTTTGCCATTTAGAGTAGTATCATCTGCCTAAGTGAGGAGTTGGTTTAGATCAGATCTAACCTTCTTTCAGGGTTGTCAAATGTCAGAGTTAAATGACAGCGTGTCTCCAACGCTCAATAGCACTCAGGTGGAGGACAGATGCTCTCGTCCTTCCTTTCTGACTTGAAGGGAGCATTGATTCATCTTCCTTTTCAAAACTAGACTCCTCATTATTATTCTCCACCCCACCCTTCCTCCACTGAAACCTGCTACCTCAGTCATCTCCTTTTTCATTCTCTTCAACTTCTTGCCTCCACAGAGGTTTTACAAGAAAACATGAAGTCTACTTTTCTTTAAAGAAAAAGAAAGCAAAGACAAACAGATCAAACCAAATCAGTAAACTAATGCTCGATCATGCTGATTCTCAAGCTCTCATTTAGTTAAGCTTTTTCATGTGCTCCCAAATCTCTAATCCATATTATCTATATTATCTGCATTCTTTGCAATCATTGACCACCCTCTTTGTGAAACTCTCTTTTCTCTGATCTCTGGACCACCTCACTATTTTCGTTCTCATTCTTTCCTTGTTTATTCCTTTACTACTTTCTTTCTTTATTTTTTTTTTCACTTCTCATCTCCTACATGTAAGTATCACACCTGATTTTAATTTTTTTTTTTCCATACACTCCATCCTAGAATTTGGGGCTTCTCCGGTGGCACAGCAGTAAAGAATCCTCTTGCCAACACAGAAGATGCAGGAGACCCGGGTTCAATTCCTGGATTGGGAAGATCTCCTGGAGATGGAAATGGCAACTCATGCCAGCATTCTTGCCTGGGAACTCCCATAGACAGAGGAGCCTGGCAGGCTACAGTCCATGGTGTCTCGAAGAGTTGGACATGACTTAGGGACTAAACAACAGTGACGATCCTAACTCATTCACTCATAATTACAACTGCCTTCTCTGAGTAGGATGGCTTTCAAAACTGTTTCTGGCCCTTGTCAGCCCTTCCTGTGGCTAATCTCACTTTTCTAATCATCTTTTAAGTGATTCCTATTGAACGGTCCTCCCATTTCCGAACAGAATTGGTAAACTCTTGTCTAACAAACTAGCTCCACTTCCTAAAAATCCTTATATTGGCAAATGACACTGGTTTGTGTCCAGTCCTCCAGGCTCAGAACCTTTGAGTCATCTTGCTCCTTATTCTTGCTTGACTTCTGTGACCAATTAATAGCCTGCTGAACATGCGTTTTTGTCAAACCTCGCTCTTATGCTCCTTTTAATTCAGTCCCCGTTGTGTGACCGAGTTCAGCCCCTTATCATAGCCTGTTGGCGCTATTGTAATGATCTCCTTGCTGAGCCTATTGTTGCCGGACTCTTATCTATTAGTACATTTTAGGCAACACAACTGAGTTATTCTTGTACCTGGTCGTTTGTATAGCATTTCTTCAACTAGATTGTATGCACAGTAAAACCTTTAACCAAAGGCATACATTTTAGATATCCAATATATCCAATAAATACTTGTTCAGCCATTTAATCATTCATCCAATCCAAAGTTGCCAACTGTTTGATAAGCTCTGTTAGGTGTTGGAGTAGAGACTGAATAAAATATGGTTCATGACTGAGCAACTTCACTTCACATGACCATAAAGGTGCTATGGATTCCTTATTGAATGAATGACTATAAGGAGGGAAGCAAAATTAGTGGCTAGAGGACTAATAATATTAGAACAGTATTGAGGAAGGATGAGCTTTTGAGTCAGGTCCATGTTGGTTTGAGTCTAAAAATCACTTCTTAGCAGCTCTGTGACTACAGTCAAGGATTTGGACTAACACAAGCACTGGGTCAAGAACACTAATGCTATTAGAGGTCCTCTGAGAAGCGGAAGGCAAACTAAGACCAGACGTGGCAGAGATTTATTGGAGAGAGCACTTGTGAAGGATGAAAAAGAAGGTAGAAGAGTATGTGGGGAGAGCAGTAGTCTGACCCCTGGGAAGGAGAGAAGGAGGAAAGTGTGGTTCAGAAGAGTCTTCAATTCCTGAACTCTTGCAAGGAAGTTTTGGCCACACAGTTGGGTGTCTTTGAGCCAAAGTCACTTGTCGGAAGATCCCTGAATCTTGCAGAAATGATATCTGTGCTTAGCCATCGGTTAAAAGCAGTTTGCCTGAAGCACGGAGCCCAAACATGTGGTCATGAATCCAGGGGGCAGCAGCTGGGGTTGTCGTTCAGTTTTGCTCCCCACAGCGGGACAGCTGAACAGCACATGGACCCAAAATGCAGTTGACTGAAAATAAAACTCTGCTAACTCTTGCTTACATCAAGAGTCGAAAAACTTTTTCTGTAAAGAGGCAGATAGTAAATCTATCAGGCTTTGAGAGCCATATAACTCTGCCATAGACATTATGTAAATATGTGTGACTCTATTCCAATGAAATTTTATTTACACAAAACAGGCTGGAAACCAAAGTTTGCCCATGGGGCTTAGTATTCTGGCACTTGGTTTACATGAATAAGATGATAATTATGACATGTTTAGAGATAAGAGATTGCAGGGGATGCTTATGTGGCACAACACGACCTAACATTTTTCCATTTATTCTCAGCATTTTAAAAGCTAACAGTGGCTTTTCTGTTACCTATCCTTTACATAAAGGAGACAGTTATTTCCCCCTAGTCTTCTAGCATTAATGAACTAATTAGTCAATTAATCATATATTTATTGAGCAGCTATTTCAGGTGAGGCATTATTCTAGGTGATCCTATAGATAATAAAACAAATCTTTGTCCAAATGAAGCTGACATTTTACTGGGGAGAGACAGACAGTAAACAAGACGAATAAGTTAAATATATAGTACCTGATGATGGTAAATGCTATAGACAAAAGAAAGCCAGGAAGAGGGTAGCATGTTCTGGTCGGTGGTAGCAGGGAGCAGTTGCACTTTAGATGGAGTGAAGGACTTCACTGGCAGTCCAGTGAAGACTCTGAGCTTTCCCTGCAAGGGGCACAGGTTCAGTCCCTGGACGGGGAACTAAAGGTCTCGAATAGTGGTGCCCCCCCTATCCCCCGCAAAAAAAAAACAAAAACAAACAAACAAAAAAAAACAACCTAAATAGAATGAGTGAGAAAAAAAGCCACTGAGAGGGTGACATTTGAATAAAGACAAGAAGGTATTTAAGGAGTGAAACATGCAACTAGATTGTGGGAAATTTTTCCAGAGAAGGAAATTTATTAAGAGCAAAGCTCTGATACAAGATCAATGTGACTGAATCAGAGCCAAGGGGAGAGAGTGCAATATGAGATCAAGTAGGTAAGGGAGCCAGGTTATATGGGACTTCTGAGCTTCTGTGATGACTTTGGCTTTTACTGTGAATGAGACAAAAAGCTATGGAATCATTGTGAGCAGAGGAAGGATGTGGTCTGATTCGCAATGTAACAGACTCATTCTGGGTACTGTGTTGAGACACCACTCAAGGAGGAGACAGGATGTAAGCATAGACACAGTCAGTATCATTAAAGCTATGGTTTTTCGGTAATCATGTAAGGATGTGGGAGTTGAGCCATAAAAAAGTCTGAGCACCAACAAATTGATGCTTTTGAAGAGTGGTGCTGGAGAAGACTCTTGAGAGTCCCTTGGACAACAAGATCAAACCAGTCAATCCTAAAGAAAACCAACCCTGAATACTCATTGGAAGGACTCTTGCTAAAGCTGAAGCACCAATACTTTGGCCACCTGATGTGAAGAGCTGACTCACTGGAAAAGACCCTGATGCTGGGAAAGACTGAACACAAAAGGAGAAAAGGGTGGCAGAGGATGAGTTGGATAGGTAGCATCACTGACTCAATGGACATGAATTTGAGCAAACTCTGAGAGACAGTGGAGAACAGAGGAGCCTGGCACGCTACAGTCCATGGGGTCGCAAAGAGGCAGACACAACTTAGCAACTGAACAACAGCAAGGAGGTTTCTAAGCAACAGATATTGGTGACTTGGAGCAGACAGCAGCAGTGGGGGCCAGGAGAAGCAACAGAGCTACTGGATCTGAAGGCGGATTGGATATGGATGCAGGGTGAAAGAAAGGGAAACAAGGACGACCACATTGGTAGGTGTGTGCACGTGGGCAAACAGAGTTGGCATTTACTCAGATGGCAGATGCAGCTAGGAAGCTCAGGACAGATGGAACCTGCCAGGCCGAGGTTCTGACACAAGGATATTGAGCAGGAAGTTGTATACAAAAATCTGGATTTAGACTAGAAGTCTAGACTATCAATTTGGTAATCTTCTGCATATGCTTACATAGCATCAACTAGAACTTTGCCATACAGTCAGGCATCCCTAGAGACAATAAGAGAGAAAACAAATGTCTACCTTTTCCGTATTCCATGATGAAGGGCAGCAAGAGAAAATGCTAATGTCTGTTGAGTCATTCAACTGCTAATGTCTATATTTAATTTCCCCATAGTTCTTTATGTACAAATTGAGGATAACGAAATCTACTTCATGTGATTATGATGAAAATTACATGAAAGCCACAGAAAGTCCCTGGTTTACATAACATATTCTTTAAATATCTGAGTTCCATTCATTTCACTTTCAGTGACCTGAGATCTCATGGTAAGTTGGTAACTTAGTCTAAAATACTTATTTTTAGACTTCCTCATTTAGCAAAATGGTGACAGCGTTGTTTTTACAATCATTACTATGACAGAAAAGGAGAAGTGTTTTCTTTTCCTCTAAAGTCATATATTTTCCACAGCTGGATTGGTCAAGCTGAGTTATTCTCCTTTCTGTCATCTTTCTTCTTGTTTCTGGGGTTTTGTTTTCATTTTTACGTTTCAGTTTCTGTACATAATGATGATCAAAGTATTCACAAATTCCTGGAAATGATTAACCATCCCCAAAGAGTAAGTCTCCCCCAACCCAAGGCTTCACTGCAGAGAGTTTAGGAAGGATGTTGGCAAAGAACAAAGAAGTCCAAGGCAAGGAGCATATCTAGTTAAAGTGAAGGTGTGAATTTGGGCCACTTAACGGAATAACGTCGAAGAGAACTCAAGGGCCAACAGAGGAAAGATAACTCCAAAGAAGTTGTCATTCAGGACCGAGAACACTCCTTCCCACTCCCAATTTGGCAGAAAGCAATGTGGTAGCATCCCAGAGTCCTTTCTCACCTCATTAGTTGGCTTTCTATTTGAAACTCCATTCTCTCTCCTAGACCAAGGACAAGGCAAGACATGTGTGAGGGTTCCTACCTGTAGAGGGTGGGCATAAAGTCTTGATTCTTGGATAATATTATTTTATCATTTATGGTAATGTGATGGCACTAAATCTTTTGAAATATATTTGTCTCTTTTTCCAGATTTTGTGGTCAGTGCGTGTGTGTGCTTCCCAGGTGGCTCAGTGGTAAAGAACTGCCTGCCAATGCAGGACTGTCAGGTTTGATCCTTGGGAAAGATCCCCCGGAGTGGGAAATGGCAGCCCACCCCAATATTCTTGCCTGAGAAATCCCATGGCCAGAGGAGCCTGGCAGACTACAGTCCATGGGGTGGCAAAAGAGTTGGACACGACTGAGTAACTAGACAATAAAGGACAAGGGTGTGTGTGTGCGTGTGTGACACATGCTCAGGCTGCCATGACAAAATACAAGTGATTAGGGGGCTTCCATTACAAATAATTGTGAATAGAAGAGAAGTGAAAGGCAAAGGAGAAAAGGCAAGGTATACCCATTTGAATGCAGAGTTCCAAAGAATAGCAAGGAGAGATAAAAAAGTCTTCCTCAGTGATCAATGCAAAGAAATAGAGGAAAACAATAGAATGGGAAAGTCTAGAGATCTCTTCAAGAAAATCAGAGATATCAAGGGAACACTTCATGCAAAGATGGGCTCGATAAAGGACAGAAATGGTATGGACCTAACAGAAGAAGAAGATATTAAGAAGAGGTGTCAAGAATACACAGAAGAACTATACAAAAAAGCACTTTACGACCCAGATAATCATGATAGTGTGATCGCCAACCTAGAGCCAGACATCCTGGAATGTGAAGTCAAGTGCACCTTAGGAAGCATCACTATGAACAAAGCTAGTGGAGGTGATAGAATTCCAGTTGAAGCTATTCCAAATCCTGAAAGGTGATGCTATGAAAGTGGTGCACTAAGTATGCCAGCAAATTAGGAAAACGCAGCAGTGGCCACAGGACTGGAAAAGGTCAGTTTTCATTCCAATCCCAAAGAAAGGCAATGCCAAAGAATGCTCAAACTACCGCACAATTGCATTCATCTCACACGCTAGTAAAGTAATGCTCAAAATTCTCCAAGCCAGGCTTCAGCAATACGTGAACCGTGAACTTCCAGATGTTCAAGCTGGTTTTACAAAAGGCAGGGGAATCAGAGATCAAATTGCCAACATCCGCTGGATCATCGAAAAAGGTAGAGAGTTCTGGAAAAATATCTACTTCTGATTTATTGACTATGCCAAAGCCTTTGACTGTGTGGACCATAACAAACTGTGGGAAATTCTGAAAGAGATGGGAATACCAGACCACCTGACCTGCCTCTTGAGAAATCTGGTATGCAGGTCAGGAAGCAACAGTTAGAACTGGACATGGAACAACAGACTGGTTCCAAATAGGAAAAGGAGTATGTCAAGGCTGTGTATTGGCACCCTGCTTATTTAACTTATATGCAGAGTACATCATGAGAAACTCTGGGCTAGAAGAAGCACAAACTGCAATCAAGATTGCCAGGAGAAATATCAATAACCTCAGATATGCAGATGACACCATCCTTATGGCAGAAAGTGAAAAAGAACTAAAGAGCCTCTTGATGAAAGTAAAAGATGAGAGTGAAAAAGTTGGCTTAAAACTCAGCATTCAGAAAACTAAGATCATGGCATCTGGTCTCATCACTTCATGGCAAATAAATGGGGAATCAGTGGAAACAGTGACAGACTTTATTTTTTTGGGCTCCAAAATCACTGCAGATGGTGACTGCAGCCATGAAATTAAAAGACGCTTGCTCCTTGGAAGAAAAGTTATGACCAACCTAGACAGCATATTAAAAAGCAGAAACATTACTTTGCCAACAAAGGTCTGTCTAGTCAAAGCTATGGTTATTCCAGTAATCATGTATGGATGTGAGAGTTGGACTGTGAAGAAGTCTGAGCACTGAAGAATTGATGCTTTTGAGCTGTGGTGTTGGAGAAGACTCTTGAGAGTCCCTTGGACTGCAAGAAGGTCCAACCAGTCTATCCTAAAGGAAATCAGTCCTGAATATTCATTGGAAGAACTGATGTTGAAGCTGAAACTCCAATACTTTGGCCACCTGTTGCAAAGAACTGACTCATTGGAAAAGACCCTGATGCTGGGAAAGATTGAAGGCAGGTGGAGAAGGGGCCAGTAGAGAATGAGATGGTTGGATGGCATCAACAACTCAATGGACATGAGTTTGAGTAAACCCTGGGAGTTGGTGACGGACAGGGAGGCCTGGTGTGCTGCAGTCCATGGGGTAGCAAAGAGTCAGACACGAGTGAGTGACTGAACTGAACTGAACTGATGACAAAAATGTATTTTTTTTAACAATCCTGAAGGCTAACATTCAAGATCAAGGTGTCAGCGTGGTTGGTTTCTTCTAAAATCTCTCTTTGGCTTGCAGATGGTGGTCTTCTCCCTTTGTTCTCACATGGTGTTTCCTCTTGCATCATCTGTATCCTAGCTTCCACATCTTGTAAGAACACCGATCATACTGAGTTAGAGCCTATCCCACTGACCTCAATTTATTTTAATTAGTCATATTCTAAGGTACTGGAGTTTAGGAATTCAATATGAGTCTTGGAGTGACAACATTCAGCCTATACTCATATGTATGTTTGTATATATATATATATATATATATATATACACATACATGGGCTTTCCTGGTGGCTCAGATGGTAAAGAATCTGCCTGCGATGCAAGAGATCTGGTTTCAATCCCTGGGTCAGGAAGATCACCTGGAGAAGGGAAAGGCTACCCAGTTTAGTATTCTTGCCTGGAGAATCCCAGGGACTAGGAACCTGGTGGGCAATAGTCCATGGTGTAGCAAAGAGTCAGACATGACTTCACGACTGAGCATGCATGCAAACACACACACACAAGTATATATATGATTGTTGTTGTTTAGTTGCTAAGTCATGTCTAACTATTTGCAGCCCTATGGACTGTAGCCCACCAGGCTCCTCTGTCCATGGGATTTTCCAGGTAAGAATATTGGAGTGGGTAGCCATTCCCTTCTCCAGGGGATCTTCCCAAACAAGGGATCAAACCTTCATTTCCTCCATTAGCAAGTGGATTCTTTACCACTGAGCTACCAGGGAAGCCCCTGTATGGGATTAAATACATATAGAATAAATCTGTACAATAAAATATACTCTTGTAATTATATTACTATATGTAATATATTCTACTTGTATGGTTATATATATATACACACGATTCTGGGATGCTGTTCAATTTGTGCTTGAAATTTCCTCCTGTCTGTAGAAATCCCAGTCCCCTGACTGCCTGGGGCTAGCTTCCCCTTGTGAGTGTAGATCACCTGTTGCTCTGCTCTGCCAGAGGCTGGGTGTTGTCTGGATTAGTTAATCTTTGCGAAACGCTTTGAAGGGCAGGCTACCTTAACCTTCTAACCTCCCTGTGCCTGTGAAGTATGAGGGGAGGCGCTCAGCTCCTGGGGCAACTTCACCTTAGAAGCCTCTCAGCGGAATCTCAAAGCATAAAGGCCTCCTGGATGGGGGATGCAGGGAGCCGGAGCCTCTGTGCTTTTGTTTCCCTAAAGTTCCCTTAGCAGCCAGCAGGAAAGGTGACCACAGCAGGGTAGACTTCTGTTTAGGCTGGGGAAGCAAGGGGCCAGCCAAAGACCAGGAAAAGCCCCATGCTTCTGGGTTAAAGATAAACTGAGAAGGTATTTTAAGAGCTAGCTGTTGGTCTAGTGGGAACAATAGATAAGTTAAAGGTCTGGGGATTAAGCCAATTTCATCGCTGAGTAATTTTTTTCTAAAGAAACTATAAATGACATAAAAATTGGCAACAACTGTTCACTTGAAAAGAGATTTTTCAAGAAGTCTTGACTTTTCCCCTTGATATATGGTCAAAATAGGCAGAAGCACCTTATCTTTCACTATAGCTCATACTTTCCTCATTGGAGGTGACTTCCCTACTTGTCAGCTACAGGGTGGCTGATTAAATAAAGACTGCATGTAGGTACTAATTTGTCTAAGTGCATGCTGCTTAAAATACCAAGCCTAGACCAGCAGATCCAACTCTCCTTTCAGTTTGTGAGAAAGCCAGGGCTTCAGAACCCACCAAGATCTGCCAAATTAGAATCTGTAATGTTTTTAAAAATTTTTTTTAAAGTTATTTATTTATTTTGGCTGTGCTGGGTCTTTGTTGTCGCTCAAAGGCTTTTCTCCGGTTGCAGCGCTCCGGCTTCTCGTTGCAGCGGCTTCTCTTGTTGCTAGGAACGGACAAGCGGGTTTCAGTAGTTGTGGTATACGGGCTTAGTTGCCCGGCAGCCTGCAGGATCTTCCCAGACCAGGGATGGAATCTGTGTCCCCTACATTTTCAGGCAGATTCTTAACCACTGCACCACTAGGAACACCCTAGAGTTTGTATGTTAACAAGATCCCCAGTTGATCTCTATTCATAATAAGGTCTGAGAAGCAGTGATCTAAGCCCCTGCCACCCCATTAGTGATGTTTCTGGAAGGTAGAGTCTATATACAAAAGTATGATACTCTATTAGAGACTGTTTTTGTGTAGTACATGTGCCAAGTAGCTGATGAACAAATAGGTCTGTTTCGATGATTGATAGGTCTAAATTCTTCTTGTTCTTTAGTTTGAACATTTCCGGTTTATTATTTATCCAATTACACTAATTCTATGCTGTGCTATCATGGGTCAGTTACTTGACTCTCTGTGACTCAGTTTTGTCTTCTGTAAAATGGGATTTTAAGTAGTATTTTTCTCATAACACTCTTGTAAGCTTTAAAGAAAGTGAAAGTGTGAAAGTGAAAGTCACTCAGTTGTGTCTGACTCTTTGTGACCCCATGGACTATACAGTCCATGGAATTCTCCAGGCCAGAATACTGAAGTGGGTAGCCTTTCCCTTCTCCAGGGGATCTTCCCAACCCAGGGATGGAACCCAGATCTCCCACATTGTAGGCGGATTCTTTACCAGCTGAGCCACAAGGGAAGCCTGTAAGCTTTAAATGAGTTAATAAATGTGAAACACTCATATTGGCACATTGTTCCTGGCATATTTTAAGAACTCAGTAAATGTTAGGGGATTTCCCAGGGGGTCTAGTAGTGAAGCGATTGCCTAGAGGAGCAGGGGCTGCAGGTTCAGTCTCTGGTTGGGGAGCTAAGATCTCACATGCCTCGCAGCCAAAAAACCAAAACGTAAAAGAGAAGCAAGATTGTAACAAATTCAATAAAGTGTTTAAAAATGGTTCACATAAAAAAAAATCTTTAAAAAATGTTAGCTAAAAACACAACAGAGCAGGGCCTCCACAAATACTTTTGTTATTAAACCCTCTCCAGGTAAGATTTGCTGTATTTTTCTTGAATATATTATTTGGTTTGCATCTGTGTACCACCTTCTCTACTGATCTTTAGTTCTGTTGAAGGGAGAGTAGAAAACAACTGCTGTCTTCTCATAATGTCATTTATGTAGCACAATGCTTAGCATACAGTGCATTCTTTGTATTGTGGAATTCTCTATTCCATACGCACACCCATTTTGATAGGTAAGCTTGACTTGACTTGATGATACGTTCCTAGTGCTGCAATGAGTAAAATGGCTGTAGCCATACGTGTGTCTGTTCCCTCATTTGACAAAGTTTTGCACCTACTCTGTTCCAGATTCTGTCCTAGGTGCTGAAGGTACAGCAGGAACAACTCGTTTGAAAATCCTTTGAGGTTTTTATTCTAAAGAGAATAAATGTTTATTCTAAAGAGAAGCAGAGAAATTCAGTGGTCATGGAGGGAGACTCAGGGATGGGGTGTCAATAGAAGGTTAAGAAGACGGAGGCTGTTACAGAATGTTTGCATCCTATGGGCATCCAGACAAGGGGATAAGGGAGGGGGAAGGGTTGGCCCACTCCTTGAGATAACAACATGAGAAGATGGAATCTCATGCTTAAGTGCTGTGGTTGGCCTTGGTCAGCAGCAATGGCAGCTTATCCAGTGGCAGAAAGGAGAGAAAGCAGAACGCAGGGAGGACCACAGATGCCAGCAGTCGGGCAGAGGGATGGTGGGAGAGCGGGAGTTTCTTTCCTGAGCGCTACTTTTAAAAAACCGAAACAAGGAGCGAAGTAGCGACTTGCAATAGCTGGGACACGAAAGTCACCTACATGTCCATCACAAAGGAATGGATAAAGAAGATGTGGTACTTAGATATGATGGAATGTTACTCAGCCATAAAAAGGAACAAAACATCTCGACTCAATTGTCAAGATGTGGATGGACCTGGGGATTGTCGTATAGAGTGAAGGAAGTCAGAAAGAGAAAAATATACATATTATTAATGCATATGTGTGGAATATAGGAAAACGATATAGACAATCTTATTAAATAGATCCAGACATAGAGAAGAAACACATGGACATTGAGGGGGGAGGGAGAGACTGGGAGACTGAGATTGATATATAGATAATTGAGACTATGTATAAAATAGATAACCAGCGAGAACCTGCTGTATAGCACAGGGAACTCTACTCAGCGCTCTGTGGTGACATAAATGGGAAGAAAATTCAAAACAGAGGGGATATATGGCTACATATAGCTGATTCACTTTGCTATGCAGTAGACATTAACACAACACTCTAAAGCAACTATACGCCAACAAAAATTAACTTTGAAAAAGAAGCAAAGTAGGTATCAGCTTCAGTTCAGTTCAGTTCAGTCGCTCAGTCGTGTCCGACTCTTTGCCACCCCATGAATCACAGCACGCCAGGCCTCCCTGTCCATCACCAACTCCCGGAGTTCACTCAGACTCACGTCTATCGAGTCCGGGATGCCATCCAGCCATCTCCTCCTCTGTCGGCCCCTTCTCCTCCTGCCCCCAATCCCTCCCAGCATCAGAGTCTTTTCCAATGAGTCAACTCTTCACATGAGGTGGCCAAAGTACTGGAGTTTCAGCTTTAGCATCATTCCTTCCAAAGAAATCCCAGGGCTGATCTCCTTCAGAATGGACTGGTTGGATCTCCTTGCAGGTCTCAGCTTAGGGCAATGAATAAGGGAGAGAGAGGAAGGATTCAGGGGAGAGAAGGTGGGGAACAGTCAGCAAACATGATGGAGAGGAAACGGGGTGTGAGTGTGTAGAGTGCCTGCCGGGCAGCGGTGAGATCCAACCGGGGGTTGGTGGTCAGCACTGCACTGTGGGCCCAGGCAGCATATTAGAGTTTCTCTCTTTCTTTTTCTTTTTTCTTTCTTTTTTTTTTTTTTTGGTCTCTTAGCTACCCAGGTGCGGGTGCAGGTGTGGAAAGGGCCAAGAGCTGTAGCCCGTGAGGCTGAACTTGTGGTTTGGTACCATGTACACACAGCCACTGGAAGAACTAGATATGCCAGTTCATTAGGAAACTCACAAACCAAGCTCACTGGATCTGAATTATTTACATTACAGGAAATGATTTACTCTCAAAGAATATGCCGTTTCCTTGGTATTACTCTGCCCACATTAGATTTCTACATTCCTGTTTTCAAAGACATTTATCTCTGAGGAAGTAACGTATTCACATATTTCTTTGCCTATGTCATTTTCAACTCTGCTTAGACCCAGAGTTTAAGCATTTTCATATTCCCGAAAGCATGGGGACCTTATCTAGTGGATACTGCTACAGTGGGCAGCCCCCAGCTGGAACTGTGTTTATTCTGCTGACTCAGTAGTTTGTTGAAAAGCCTGAAAGGGTTAAACCAACTATTTCTGGGGCTTGTGTATCTCCTCTATGTCGGGATTTTGCTTATTGTACGTTCGCAATTGAAACCTTTTGTTTCCCCCATGAGGTTGAGGAAGTCCTTAGAGACAGATGTGTGTCACCGAAATTTCCTTCTTGTCCCTTTCCTCCACGCTGTCAGATGATATTATTACCCAACTTGCCTGCCTGTCCTTTGCCTGGAAGAGCATTATTCAAAAGAGATCTTGAAAGCCTAGGACACCCACAGGGAGGAAATGAATTAAGTTTATTTGCTAGAAAACCTTTTGCAACCTCCTGTGGCAAGTTCAGGGGTTGCTCTGTGTGCTTCAAGTCTCCCTGGTGTCTGGGCCATTCTGGGAGAATGGAAGGCTGATTGTGTCCCTGGTCACCAAATCGTCCTTGACATGGGGGCTTCTGTTGTGCTCACCAACATACGCATTGCTGGCTGGGTACATCTTACCTCCCTTAGGTGCAGAATGTACCCAGGGGCTTCCCCACAGCTCTGTATCTTGTACATCTTTGGTTTGATCACAGTCTGTACCCTCTTCACACCTCCCCTCCCTCAGGTCTTCCCTGATAATGCCAGGGTAGGGACATTCTGTTCCGAGATCATTAGCGAAGAATGTTACCAGACTGGCCTGAAGAGGTTTTTCTCTGGTGTGGGCTCTCCCCACTCATTTGTGCAGAGAATTGGAAAAATTATGCTCAGTGCTACCCAGGATTGCATTTCCTCACCTGTGTTCCCCCACTAGAGAGATGATCCCTTATGACTCCTGTGATTTCACCAAAAAATGCCCCAAATGAATAGTTATGCAGCATTGGGAAGAGTTTGATGGCTCTGGGATACTTGTCCTTGAATTCATTTTTCCAACTGGTTTAGCGGGTCTGGCTTCATGTATCTGGGGACAGTGGCTCTTCTAAAGTACAAAGTCAGAGGAGGGTAACATTTGTGCTCGCCTGCAGGCTCTGGAGGGAATCTCTGAGAAAACTAAAGAATCGAGCATTGATTCCCAAGTATTTGTCAAATACCTACAGTGGGCCAGGCACTGAGCTAAAGCACATTTGATTGAGTCATTTGATTCTCAAATTTTGTTGCATTTCAGAATCTTCTGGGGAACTTAAAAATAATCCTGAGGCCCATGTTACAGCTCATCCCAAACTCTTCTCCGGGGAAGAGAGACCCAGACATCATAATTTTCTAAAGTTATGATTCCAGTGTGATTGATTCCAGCAGATTCCAGTGTGCTGTCAAGGTTGGAACCAGTGCTTTGACAATGCTCCTCAACTTTAATATGAAAACAAGTACCCTGATTGTTAAAAATGCAGCTTTTGGTTCAGTGGCTCTGAGGTTGGGGGCTAGGAGTCTACATTTTCCTAAATTTCCCAGGGAATGTCACTGTGCTTGTCTGCAGATCACACTTTGAGTACCAAGCATTAAAGTTCCTTCAGGTTTTTGCTGACCACCTAACACAGAGTAAACTTTACCTTATTTCTCTATAATTCTCTAGCACTATATTCTGCTTGCTTACCTCTTAGAATTATCAGTTAATACTTATTTGTTTTCCTGTTTTCAGAAGAGTCCCTCCCAGTAGTGGGGGTGCTTCCCAGGCAGCCCTAGTGGTGAAGAACCGGCCTGCCAACATAGCAGATGCAACAGATGTGGGTTCGATCCCTGGGTTGGAAAGATCCCCTCGAGGAGGGGATCTTTTTTGCAACCCATTCCAGTATTCATGACTGGGAAATCCCATGGACATAGGAGCCTGGCGGGCTACAGTCCCTAGGGTCGCAAAGAGTTGGACACGACTGAAACAGCTTAGCGCACATGCACGCCGAGTGATGTAAGGGTCAAGAAGCCAGGAACCACATCTATCTGTTCTATATAGACTCTACTCAGCCTGTAGCGCAGTCAGTGTTCAGCACAGAGAAGGGAGCTGATGGATACTTGTTGAATGAATGACAGCAGGGGAGCCTGCTCAGTTAGATCCCTTTTTCTATTTCCAGTGAGACAAGAAGCAGAAGTGAGAATTGCCCAGCGTTTTCCATGAGTGAGTAGAGTGTATCTATGAGCATGTTTTACTTTGACTGAAGAAGCAGGGTCTCACTTAAGAACCTCAGATCCCTTCTTAAAAACCGAGCTTGAGTGAAAACACGGAAAATGTACCGCATCGCCTAGAGCACCTTATTCCCACAAAAGGTTGAATCATCAGTTTGCCAGTATTACCTCCACAGGTCATTGCAGCTCTTAAGATAGCGCCCAGGGTAAATAATCAACAGAGAAATGCCATAAATGTCTCAGAAATTGAGGTGACCTTGGAGCTAGTTCTTTACGAACCTGATACCGTATCAGAGGCCTCAGCTCACTAAGGGCGGCAGCATGTTGCCTTTTGCCAAATCTGAGACTTAGACGGCAAGCACACCAGGAACCCTGTTGAAACCCTCGTTTTCAGTTTAATTCATGGAAACACAGAAAGGCGTATTGATTTCTCGTGGGTGGTGCAGAGGTTGGAGGTAATACTAAGGCTGTGTGTACACCAGGTAAAGGACTCCAGGGAGCCCAACTAAAGCCATTTGGTGGGATTAAGAGAAGAGATAGAAAATGTATCCAGTCTCTCTCTCCTTTTTTCTTTTTTTTTGACGGTCTAACACATATGTCTTTTTAATGTATTACTGACAGTTACAATAGAAAGGATATGGCTAAAATGCTTATAACAGTAACCCAATCAGAGTAAAGTAATAACACTATCTACAAAGAGTACAATCTAACTTCTTCCAACTATTTTCTTAAAACCAACCTGTTTCTGTTGAGAGCTTCCAAAAGAAATCAGTAGCATCACCATTTGGCATAAACTCTGCTCAAGCCCATGTTTTCAGCATTAGTAATATTTCCTATAATTTGAACTTGAGGCCCTGCAGAGTTACAGAGGGCTGGACAAAACACAGATGAGTTAAGGTGTAAATATTTCAGTCTTGTACCACAAAAATAGGGGGAAATGTTACAGTTCTATAATTTAGCTTTAACCAGAGGAATTAAAGGACCCATCACCTAAAGATTTGACTGGTTAGCAAATACTGCAAGGGGACATCCACAGGAGGAGAGGGCTATTATTTTCTCTGTTATCCTTGAGAAAAACTAAGGCAAAGGCGGAGCAGTTGCCTACAGTCACTGAGCAACCTTGGCTTGGGAAGGTGGGGTAGGAGAAAAGGACCAGAGCATCTCTGGTTCCACCCAAGACTGCAGTCTACCCAGCAACATGGTTTCCCTCTTCCTAGACTCACAGCAATGGACTTACATATTATGTTTTCCTTAATTTTTCTAAATGGGACATGACAGAATCAGCAGTCTGTTTCAGGCATATATATTCTGAGGGTAATGAAGTGTTGCGTTTGTCCTAAGTGCTTATTTAGGTTTTCATCTAGAAAAATTGGTGATTATCTTTGAGCTTCTCCCTGGTGCTGAGAATGCCCATGGGCTGTGTGCACTGAGGAGGGTTAGTGATGCCACCTTTTCCACATTCCACATTTCAGAACAGTAAACAGGGATGTGGCCAGAAGGTGTTGGGGTGATTTAGGGACAGGACATGGACCATCTATGAATTTGGTCACATTGCTTGAATCAGTAGTACAATATTATTTAATTTGATCCACGTGTGGCAAAGGAAACTTTTGGTAAAAAAGATTGTACATCTCTCACTCACATTTCCAGGGTCTGGAAGTTTCATGTCTGACTCAGTTCAGTTCAGTTGTTCAGTTATGTCCGACTTTGTCCAGCCCTCTGTCCAGCCCCATGGACTGCAGCATGCCAGGCTTCCCTGTCCATCACCAACTCCTGGAGCTTGCTCAAACTCATGTCCATCGAGTTGGTGATGCCATCCAACCATCTCATCCTCTGTCATCCCCTTCTCCTCCCACCTTCAGTCTTTCCCAGAATCAAGGTCTTTTCCAGTGAGACAGTTCTTCACATCAGGTGGCCAAAGTATTGGAGTTTCAGGTTCAGCATCCGTCCTTCCAATGAATATTCAGGACTGATTTCCTTTAGGATTAACTGGTTGGATCTCCTTGCAGTCCAGGGGACTCTCAAGAGTCTTTTCCAACACCACAGTTCGAAAGCATCAATTCTTCAGTGCTCAGCTTTCTTTACGGCCCATCTCTCACATCCATACATGACTACTGGAAAAACCATAGCTTTGACTAGATGGACCTTTGTTGCCAAGGTAATGTCTCTGCTTTTTTTAATGTGCTGTCTAGGTTGGTCATAGCTTTTCTTCCAAGGAGCAAGCATCCTTTATGCAATTCATGACTGTAGTCACCATCTGCAGTGATTTTGGAGCCCAAGAGAATAAAGTCTGTTACTGTTTCCATTGTTTCCCCATATATTTGCCATGAAATGATGTCTGGAGCTGAGTTGTTCTATGTGAGTAGTGACTAGAAATCTATACAGCAAAAATACAAATTGATAAGAATAGAAGTGTGCCAAAGGAAGTTTCTTTATTTGTCCTTCAGCCATTTATTTCTGAATCCTAGGAGAAGGGGCTTAAAATCATTCCCTGTGGGATCCAAGATAATCTTTGTATAAACAATGCATATGATCCAAGATAATCTTTGAGGAACAAGAGTTTCATCAGAATACAATGATACAAATGACCTTATTTACAAACAGAAGTAGACTCACAGGCATAGAAAACAAACATATGGGTACGGAAGGGGAAAGGTGGTGGGGGTGAGGGGATAAATTAGAAATTTGGGAGTAACTTATACACATTGAAAATCGTTCAGTCATGTCCGACTCTTTGCAACCCCAAGGACTATGCAGTCCATGGAATTCTCCAGGCCAGGATACTGGAGTGGGTACCCTTTCTCTTCTCCAGGGGATCTTCCCGACCCAGGGATTGAACCCAGGTCTCCCACATTGCAGGCAGAATCTTTACCGTCTGAGCCGTCTGGTTAAGAATCTGCCTGTAACACAGGAGACCCGGGTTTGATCCCTGGGTTGGGAAGATCCCCTGGAGAAGGAAATGGCAACCCACTCCAGTATTCTTGCCTGGAAAATCCCATGGATGGAGGAGCCTGGCAGGCTGCAGTCCATAGGAGTCACAAAGAGTCAGACACGACTGAGCAACTTCACTTTCACTTTAAACACTACTGTGGATAAAGTAGATAACCAGCGAGGATCTACTGTACAGCACAGGAAACTGTACTCCATATTTTGTAAGAATATGGCAAAAGAATCTGAAAAAGGATATATATGTATAACTGAATCACTTGGCTGTACCCCTGAAATTAGCACATTGTAAATCAACTCTACTTCAGTTTAAAAAAAGGATGCAGTGTCTCACATTGCTCTGAAACCTGAAGAAGCCGCCTTGTGAGACAGTAATGGTCCTAGCATCTCAGTGCTGGATACTACGTGGATGGTCTCACCCGACGCAGGCTATTTAGAGAACAGAGCTACAGGCCTTGCAAAGAATGGAGAGCTTGAGCTTCGGGGAAAATTTTTCTTTCTTGGTTTTAATTTTAAAATAGAATTTCCTTAATTTGAGCCTCTGTCTATAATACTCTAACTTCCGCACATTTTATCTTAGTTGTCATGTCTAAAACAACATATATGATCGATCCTTCTTCTGGCCATTTCATATCCTTTATGGTTCAATTTGTAACTTTAAAAATGAAAGACTCCTTCTCCACAACAATCCTTTGGACACTTAAAACAAAGATATTAAGACCTGTCTAACTTAATTTTTTTCTTTGCTTGGAATGTAAATGACTATTTTCTTTTTGGTTCTGTACTTCTTACGCTGGTTGCCCTTCTGGCATTCTTTGATTTATCAATCAATTATTCACACAAAGCTCTATTTTCTGGGATATACAGAGTGCAGGAGGACTCTTATTTTCCTTGTACCTTCAATAAAATAGGTTCATTGTGTGTTAACTTTCTTTTCAGCAGCTTTGTCGCACAGTCCTCATCTGCTTTGAGCTGAGTCCACCTCCTGGCTAAGACTGGGGAGATATCTGCCCAAAGATTCATGATAAATATTTCCAAATACATATTAAAGTTGTCTTGAGGGAGGGTGGAACTCTCCCAAGTAGTAGATGCTGTAAAGAGGCAGATAACTATGAAGAAACATAGAGAAGGAACTAGAGCTTAAAAGAGATCCTGGATTGTCTTGTGGGGTAGCAAATGTCCCTTCACTGGAATTTATTCCAATGTTTGGAGGGACTTCCAACTCTTCATGAACTATAATATTTGATTCAATTCTTAGGGTGTGTAACTTTAGTGGCCTCTTTGTCTTTATCCTTCTCCACTTTATTTTTTCAGTTTTTTGGTTTGGTTTCTGACAAGCCCTTCTCTGCACTGCATGGCTCAATAGGGCAAACCGATCTCTGTGCCTGATGGGGCTGTGCATGCTTGATTTTTGCAGAGATTGCACCATTTGCTCGGTTCCAGGCTTCAGATGCATTTAATCTTGTTATTCTTCTAATAGTTTTAGCTCTTACATTTAGGTCTTTGATCCATTTTGTGTTAATTTTTGTTTAGGATGAAGGTAAGGGTCCAGCTTCATTCTTTTGCGTGCAGACATCCAGTTTTCCCAATACCAGTTGTTGAAGAGACAGTCCTTTCTCCATTGAATGGTCTTGGAATCCTTGTCAAAAGTCGTTTGACCCTGTTTTCCAAGGTTGATTTCTAGGTTTTCAACTCAATTGCGTTGCTCTAAATGTTTGTCTCTATGCTGCTGCTGCTAAGTCGCTTCAGTCGTGTCCTACTCTGTGCGACCCATGGACTACCACACTATTGTTAGTACCACTCCAGTCTTCTTGCCTGGAAAATCCCATGGACTACATTCCATGGGGTCCCAAAGAGTCGGACACGACTAAACTGGTACTTTCACTTTCAAAAGTTTGTCTTTATATGGGAAGTATGAGATCCCCAACTTCATTCTTCTTTCAAGATGGTTTTGGTTGGTTATTCAGGGGTTCCTTGAGAGTCCATATGAAGTTTAGGATGAATTTTTCTAAGTCTGCAAAAAAAAAGGTCACAGGGAGTTTAATAGAAATTGCATAGTTTGTAGGTCACTTCGGGTAGTACTGACATAGTAACAGTATTGTCTTCCAAGCCTTGAACACAGAATGTCATTGATTTATTTTTGTCTTTAATTTCTTTCAGCTTTTTTTTTTTGTAGTTTTCAGGGTACAGGTCCTTGCCTCCTTGATTAAGTTTATTCCTATTATTTTATTCCTTTTGATGCCATTGGATATGGAATCATTTACTAATCTTGCTACTGATATCTCATGTTATAGACGAGGATGCTGAGGAAGAGAGACGTTAAGGAAATTGACCCATTGGTGGTAGTAGTAGCTTGATGCTACTCCCAGACTGTGGAGTTGGGATTTGAACTCCCGGCAGCATGACTCGAGTTATTCTTGAATATCCCACTGCATTAGCACTGCAGGAAGTGGACTGCAGGACCCTCAAGAGCCTTCAGGATGGGGAAAAATTCTAGCTACTTCACAGTGGAAAATCAGGACTTCTGTGGTTTCTGACCACTCCTCCCTGTCCTTCCTTCACCCTTCCAAACGACTTCTTTCCAACAGTTCATTATGAAAGGGAGACAAATTGTAAACAACAAACCTTCACCTTTCAAACTTTAGAAGCTTGATGAAGATTTATAGCCTATTCTCTTTAGAGTGACCCTTTCCTTCCTTTCTTAACTGCAATGTGAATCACTCTTATCTACTTTTGTTTATTTTTTTATTAAAAAAATTTTTTTTTACTTACTCCAATTTCCCAGAATAATTTCAATAAATGATTAGAAGCTGGTTAGGACAGGCAGCAATAAATTTTTTTAAATTGAACTTTGTAGTAGTGACTTTGGCATTTTCCTTATTATGGATATGTCTGGATTGTACAAGGATCTCTTTGTATGACTAACCTCAATAAACTAATGGCCCAAACAGAGGCTTCATTTATCTCTGGCAAGGTAGCACCAACCTACCTCACGTGTCCAACAGGTATCAGGTTGATAACCTCTCGCAGGATCCCAGGTATGAAAGACTTGAAAATGCATGTGGAAATACCCTAATGTTTCACCTGATTTATTAGGGCAGGTTTCGAATAACTCAATGAGGAATCCCCAAATAAGAGTGCTGAAAAAAATGCTTGTTCTGTAACACTGTCTGTATAATCAGATCAGAGAATGGAGGGAAAAGGGAGTGGTTTTGCATTCCTTTCTCTCTCTCCATCTATTCAATTAAGCACCAAATCATACTCATTCTTATTCCTAAAAACAATAAGTCCTCTACATACAAATGAGTTCCATTCTGACAGCATGTTCAGAAGTCCAACGTGTTCACTGCTGTTCAGCCACTCAGTCCTGTCCAGCTCTCAGCAACCCCATGGATGGCGGCACGCCAGGCTTCCCTGTCCTTCACCGTCTCCTGGAGTTTGCGCAAACTCACGTCCATGGTGCGGATGCTGCCATCCAGCCACCTCCTCCTCCATCGCCCCCTTCTCCTGCCCTCAATCTTTCCCAGCATCAGGGTCTTTTCCAAAGAGTTGGCTCTTCTCATCAGGTGGCTAAAGTATTGGAGCTTCAGCATCAATTTGTTTATAAATCCAACAAAGTTCCCAACTAACACAATCGGCTACATACTACTGTGCTGTAATAGGTTTATAATACTTTGCACACAAATTATACATAGAAGACAAACACAATAACTAAAGAAGCCATTTTAAATCTAACAGTACCATATCTTGAAAAAGTACGCTAGTATCAGCTACATCACAGCTGCTTTTCCCCTTGCTTCTGGACATCCTGGGCTTGAAATGAAGACACTGCACGACTGTGCTATACACAGCACTGTTCAGTAAGGCACACAAAAGCACAGCGGCTGGCAGAGGATGCACACACTCGACAGTGTACACCAGACACATGAACTCACATGATCGGACATGCAGATGCACGTGTGTATCTTTGAGAGTTTGAAACCTGACGCTTCGTACATAGGGGGCTTACTGTGTCCTTCAGGCCCGTTCACACCCGGTCTCCACTGCTACCATCTCCTTTCACGTTACCATCATCATTTGCCTAAATGACCACTGCAGTCCGCAGACTGGACCCAGTCTTCTCGTCTACCCCCTAGGGTGATACTCCTGAAAAAAAAGAAAATCCCACCTGAAAAACTTGACTTGGAATCATATCACTTCTCTTTTCCCACCCCTCCCCCCATCCTATTTCTTTTTTTCTATTCCTCTATCTAGACTTACTTTTATGGCGTTGTGTATTCTCTCTGCAGCAGTAGCCCTCCTTCTCTTGTATACCAGTCAAGGTCCACTCAGGGAAATGAAAAACCACTGAAGTTTCAGACAGAAAGAAATTTAATATAGGGAATTGGTCACAGACATGATGGAAGAACTGAGGAAGCAAGCAGAGGAGGTGACACATGTCAGAGGCTGCCAAGAAGAAGAAACAGTTACCATCCTTATGCCTGGAGGCAACCAAAGGAGAAGATGCTATTCTTTGATCTCAGAAACCAAGCAGATGCTAAAATATGAGCAGAAGCTGAGAGAGGAGACATCTTGTGAGACCTGGAGCTATGGAGGAGAGGCAGCTCTTGCTTAGAAACTTATTGAAAGAAAAAGGAGGTGGGGGCAAATATCAAGCTTTTTCCCCCCTCTCCTTGCCATCTGGGGACTGGAATGTAAAAGTAGGAATTCAAGTGATACCTGGAGTAACAGGCAAATTTGGCCTTGGAGTACAAATGAAGCAGGGCAAAGGCTAACAGAGTTGTGCCAAGAGTATGTGCTAGTCATAGCAAACATCCTCTTCCAACAACACAAGAGAAGACTCTATACATGGACATCATCAGATGGCCAATACCAAAATCAGATAGATTCTGTTCTTTGCAGCCAAAAATGGAGAAGCTCTATACAGTCAGCAAAAACAAGCCCGGGAGCTGATTGTGGCTCAGATCATGAACTCCTTATTGCAAAATTCAGACTTGAAGAAAGTAGGGAAAACCACTAGACCATTCAGGTATGACCTTAATCAAGTCCCTTACAATTATACAGTGGAAGTGACAAATAGATTCATGGGATTAGATCTGATACACAGAGTTCCTGAAGAACTATGGGTTCATGACATTATACAAGAGGCAGTGATCAAGACCATCCTGAAGAAAAAGAAATGAAAAAAGGCAAAATGGTTGTCTGAGGAGGCCTGACAAATAGCTGAGAAAAGAAGAGAAGCTGAAGGCAAAGGAGAAAAGGAAATATATACCCATTTGGATGTAGAGTTCCAAAGAATAATAAGGAGAGATAAGAAAGCCTTCCTCAGTGATCAGTGCAAAGAAATAGAGGAAAATAATAGAATGGGAAAGACTAGAGATCTCTTCAAGAAAATTAGAGATACCACAGGAACACTTCATGCAAAGATGGGCACAATAAAGGACAGAAATGGTATGGACCGAACAGAAGCAGAAGAGATTAAGAAGAGGTAGCAAGAATAAACAGAACTGTATAAAAAAGAACTTCATGACCTAGATAACTATGATGGTGTGATCTCTCACCTAGAGCCAGACATCCTGGAATGTGAAGTCAAGTGGGCCTTAGGAAGCATCACTACGAACAAAGCTAGTGGAGGTGATGGAATTCCAGTTGAGCTATTTCAAATCCTGAAAGATGATGCTGTGAAAATGCTGCACTCAATATGCCAGCAAATTTGGAAAATGCAGCAGTGGCCACAGGACTGGAAAAGGTCAGTTTTCATTTCAATCCCAAAGAAAGGCAATGCCAAATAATGCTCAAACTACCATACACTTGCACTCATCTTACACGTTAGCAAAGTAATGCTCCAAATTCTCCAGCCAGGCTTCAACAATACGTGAACCGTGAACTTCCAGATGTTCAAGCTGGTTTTAGAAAAGGCAGAGGAACCAGAGATCAAATTGCTAGCATCCACTGTATCATCAAAAAAGCTAGAGAGTTCTGGAAACACATCTATTTCTGTTTTATTGACTTCACCAAAGCCTTTGACTGTGTGAATCACAACAAATTGTGGAAAATTTTTCAAAAGATGGGAATACTAGACCACCTGACCTGCCTTTTGAGAAATCTGTATGCAGGTCAGGAAGCAACAGTTAGAACTGGACATGGAACAACAGACTGGTTCCAAGTTGGAAAAAGAGTACATCAAGGCTGTATATTGTCACTCTGCTTATTTAACTTATATGCAGAGTACATCATGAGAAATGCTGGGCTGGATAAAGCACAAGCTGGAATCAAGATTTGCCAGGAGAAATATCAATAACCTCAGATATGCAGATGACACCACCCTTATGGCAGAAAACAAAGAACTGAAGAGCCTCTTGATGAAAGTGAAAGAAGAGAGTAAAAAAGGTGGCTTAAAACTCAACATTCAGAAAACTAAGATCATGGCATCTGGTCTCATCACTTCATGTCATATAGATGGGGAAACAGTAGAAATAGTGAAAGACTTTATTTTTGGGGGCTTCAAATTCACTGCAGATGGAGACCGTAGCCATGAAATTAAAAGACGCTTGCTCCTTGGAAGAAAAGCTATGACCAACCTAGACAGCATATTAAAAAGCAGAAACATTACTTTACTGACAAAGGTCCATCTAGTCAAAGCTATGGTTTTTCCAATAGTCAGGTATGGTTGTGAGAGTTGGACTATAAAGAAAGCTGAGTGCTGAAGAATTGATGCTTTTAAACTGTGGTGCTAGAAAAGACTCTTGAGAGTCCCTTGGACTCCAAGGAGATCAAACTAGTCAATCCTAAAGAAAATCAATCCTGAATATTCATTGGAAGGATTGATACTGAAGCTGAAACTCTAATAATTTGGCCACCTGATGTGAATAACTGACTTCTTGGAAAAGACCCTGATGCTGGGAAAGATTGAAGGCAGGAGGAAAAGGGGACGACAGAGGATGAGATGGTTGGATGGCATCACCGACTCTATGGACATGAGTTTAAGCAAGCTCTGGGAGTTGGTGATGGATAGGGAAGCCTGGTGTGCTGCAGTCCACGGGTCACAAAGTGTCGGCCATGACTGAGCAACTGAACTGAACTGTTTTGGCTTCCCACCTGGCTTCTTATTGCAGCCACAGTATGGGAGATGTGACTGTCTGACACACAGCAAGGCAGAGAAGGGTAGAGAAGTAATCTGTATTTTCAACTAATATCCTCTTTTCAGGATTCAACTTAAATTAAACATTGTTTCTCTTGGAATACTCTTCCTGACACCCAGTTAGGGCTCTCTCATTAAATGTATTACTTTATTATAGCTGCTTACTTAATTAGTATTTTCTTAGCTAAATATAAGATCTCTAAGAACATCTGTGGTCCCAGTAGCATAATGATATTCCTAATAAATATCTGTGGAATGAGAAAATGATCTTAGTCATTCCCTCCACGGAAGTTGTACCAGTTTATACTCCCCAAAACAATAAAAGTGCTTATTTCTTGACATTTTCACCAGCTTATGTGTAAGTAAACAAATTGGTCCTTGTAAACAAGAAAGTTGAAAATGGTATGTCAGTGAAGTTTATATTTGCATTCCTGTTACTGCAAGTGAAGATAAACATCTTTTCAGCTAACTCATTGGAAAAGACCCTGATGCTGGGAAAGATTGAAGGCAGGAGGAGAAGGTGGCAACAGAGGATGAGATGGTTGGATGGCATCACTGACTCAATGGACCTGAGTTTGAGCAAGCTCCGGGAGGTGGTGAGGGACAGGGAAGCCTGGTGTGCTGCAGTCCATGGGGTCACAAAGAGTCGGACATGACCTAATCTCTAAACAACTTATGTTTAAGAATGTTGATGTATGGCAAAACCAATACAATATTGTAAAGTAATTAGCCTCCAATTAAATAAATTAAAAAAAAGAATCTGCAGTGACTGATTATTTGTATATTTTTTCATTTAACTATTGATTTTTGTCATATTCATTTATAGGATTTTTTTTCTTGGCTCTATGGCATGTGGGATTTTAGCTCCCTGACCAGGGATCAAACCCCTGACCCCTGCATTGGAAGCATAGTCTTAACCACTGGACCACCAGGGAAGTCTATGTTAGGAGAATTAGCTCTTTACTTCATGTAATATCAATACTCTTTCTTTTTTTATTTTTATTTTTTGGTTACACTGCAAAACATGTGGGATCTTAGTTCCCCGACCTGGGATCAAACCCACACACTCCCTGCATTGGACATGAGGAGCCTTAACTACTGGACTTCCAGGGAAATCCCTGAATTTCTTAATTTAGTGCATTTTGAGACTTTTAACTTATCATCATTTACCAGGCAAAACTTTTCAAGTTTGTTGATATTTTCTTTTATGGCTTCTATTTAAATATGGATTTTGATGTATACTTAGCCCTCTTTGGGCTTCCCTTGTGGCTCAGTTGGTAAAGAATCAGCCCTAAATGTGGGAGACCTGGGTTCGATCTCTGGGTTGGGAAGATCCCCTGGAGAAGGGAAAGACTGCCTACTGCAGTATTCTGGCCTGGAGAATTCCATGGACTGTATAGTCCCTGGGGTTGCAAAGAGCCTTGACGTACTCCTTTTCCTATTTGGAACCAGAGTGTTGTTCCACGTCCAGTTCTAACTGCTGCTTCCTGATCTGCATATAGGTTTCTGAAGAGGCAGTTCAGGTGGTCTGGTATTCCCATCTCTTTCAGAATTTCCCACAGTTTATTGTGATCCACACAGTCAAAGGCTTTAGCATAGTCAATAAAGCAGAAATAGATGTTTTTCTGGAACTCTCTTGCTTTTTCCATGATCCAGCAGATGTTGGCAATTTGATCTCTGGTTCCTCTGCCTTTTCTAAAACCAGCTTGAACATCTGGAAGTTCACGGTTCACTTACTGCTGAAGCCTGGCTTGGAGAATTTTGAGCATTACTTTACTAGCATGTGAAATGAGTGCAATTGTATGGTAGTTTGAGCATTCCTTGGCACTGCCTTTCTTAGGGACTGGAATGAAAACTGACCTTTTCCAGTCCTGTGGCCACTGCTGAGTTTTCCAAATTTGCTGGCATATTGAGTGCAGCACTTTCACAGCATCATCTTTCAGGATTTGAAATAGCTCAACTGGAATTCCATCACCTCCTCTAGCTTTGTTCATAGTGATGTTTTCTAAGGCCCACTTGACTTCACATTCCAGGATGTCTGGCTCTAGGTGAGTGATCACACCATTGTGATTATCTGGGTCATGAAGATCTTCTTTGTACAGTTCTTCTGTGTATTCTTGCCACCTCTTCTTAATATCTTCTGCTTCTGTTAGGTCCATACCGTTTCTGTCCTTTATCGAGCCCATCTTTGCATGATATGTTCCCTTGGTATCTCTTATTTTCTTGAAGGGATCTCTAGTCTTGCCCATTCTGTTGTTTTCCTCTATTTCTTTGCCTTGGTCACTGAAGAAGGCTTTCTTATCTCTTCTTGCTATTCTTTGGAACTCTGCATTCAGATGCTTATATCTTTCTTTTCCTCCTTTGCTTTTGGCTTCTCTTCTTTTCACAGCTATTTGTAAGGCCTCCTCAGACAGCCATTTTGCTTTTTTGCGTTTCTTTTCCATGGGGCTGGTCTTGATCCCTGTCTCCTGTACAATGTCACAAACCTCCATCCATAGTTCATCAAGCACTCTATCTATCAGATCTAGTCCCTTAAATCTATTTCTCACTTCCACTGTATAATCATAAGGGATTTGATTTAGGTCATACCTGAATGGTCTAGTGGTTTTCCCTACTTTCTTCAATTTAAGTCTGAATTTAACTTCAATTTAACTCTAAGGAGTATGTATTTTAAATCTTCTCTTTTCTTTTAGTATTGTCTTTCGATTTTTATGTTTAAATCTGTGATAAGCCTGGAATTAATTTTGATATAAGGTAAAAGGCATGGATGAAATGTTACTCTTTTTCCAAATTTCTCTAGTTGTTCCAACATCATTACTTAATGACCTGTATTTTTTCCTCATGAATTTAAAATACTAATTTTATCATGTACTACCAGTAGCTACCTCTTTGCATTTATATCTAGATTTCCTATTATATTCTATTGCTTTGTCTACTGATGCAACAGTTTGCTCATGATTTAATAACTACAATATTTTTTCAAGCGTTGAAGGAAAACAATAGCCAATTTAAATTCAGGAAAAAAAAATTAACAACATGCAGAAAAAAACTTTCTTCAAAAATGAAGGTGAAATACATACGTTTTCAGACAAACAGTTGGATAATTAGTGAAAAACAGGCTGCACCAAAGGAAAAACTAAAGGGCATTAAGTCCAATCCTTCAGACCCAAAACAAAAAGGGATTCCAGATGGAAACATGGAAATGTTAGAGGAAATAAAGAATAACAAATGCTGAGGGTACAAAATAACCTTCATCTGGGTGGGAGTAAATGGGGAGGAATTACTAGACTGATGCAATGTTTATATCATGTTTTGGGTACATACAGTTGTCAAAACCTATCAAACAGAATAGTCAATGTCTGTATATATCACTCTATGAAATTATATCCCATTTTAAAAGATAGGAAAGCAAGAGAAGGAACACTTACACTCTTCAAGACGTGGCATAGCATTGGTTTTAAAACCTGACCAGGACATTACAAGAAAGGATTATTATAGACCAATCGCTCTCAGGAACATATATGTAATGTTCCTTTGAAAATTTAGTGAAACAAACTCAGTGATATTGTAAAGGATAATATACCATACTAAGTTGGATTTTTCACCATATTAGCACTGAGAAAATCAATGATTTCATAACATGTACAAGAAAAAAAGCATCTAACAGAAACTCTAAAAAACAGGAAATAAAAAAAAAGAATTTCCTTAATCTGATTAAAAAAAATGTCTACAGGAAAAAAGCCTATAGCAGATATTATACTAAATATTGGAATATTAAACCCTTTCGCCTTGAGATGAAGAATAAAATGACAATGTCTTTGTAATCACATGTAAAGTTGTTATATGGTGATTGAGACAAAACAGCACTCAATAAATATTAGATATCTAGCAATTTTTACAACTCTCTAGTTAGAGTCTTTCAGCTAACTCTGTACTGTATCCCTTTTAATTATTATTTTTACCTACTTATGACATTTTATCTGTTTGATCTGTTTTAAGTTTTGGTTTTGTTTTTCTCTTATTTACAAACTGTCATTACAGTTTCACCTCTACTACTTAATTCTCTCCCTTTAATTTTTAAATTTACTTTGATCTTTGTTATATTAATGCTTTCATTGTTAATTGTTACAACAAGAACCCTTCTAACTACCTCCAAGTAGCTTTTCTCTCCATAACTATTCACCAACATAAAGGAATAATATTTTAATTTTTATAATCTAATCCTGTCAATGGTCATTCTTAAATTTTACCTACATGCTTAGTTTAATCGTCTAATGAAGTTAAAAAAAAAAAGTATTGGTGAGTATGTGAAGGAAAATGGAACCTTGTACACTGCTGGTAGGAATTTAAATTGTTGTAGCAATTATGGAAAACAATGGAGATTCCTCAGAAAGCCAAATATAGAGCTATGTTATAGTCCAGCAGTCCCTCTTCTGGATATATACCAAAAGGAAATGAAATTAGCATCTTAAAGAGACATCTCCACTCTCATGCCCTCATGTGCATTGCAGCATTATTCACAATAGCCAAGATTGGGAAATAGTCTGTGTCCAATGACAGATAAATGGTTAAAGAAACTGTGCCACATTTACACCGTGGAATATTAGTCAGCCTTCAAAATGGATATTCTGCCATTTGCAACTACATGGATGAATCTGGAAGACGTTAGGCTAAATGAAATTAACCAGACACAGAAAGACAAAAGGCTGCATTATCTCATCTGCATATGCAATCTAAAGAAACTTAATACATAGAAGCAGAGAGTAGAATGGTGGGTACCAGAGACTGGGAAGTAGGGGAAATGGAGGGACGTTGATCAAAGGGTAGAAGGTGGCACTTATGTAGGAGGAGTAAGTCTAGAGATATCATGTACAGCCTGGAGACGATAGTAAATAATATTGCATTGAATGCCGAAAATTTACTGAGAGTAGATCTCAGGTGCTCTCATCACATACAAAAAAGATACCAATGTTAATTACTTCGATAATTATTTCATTATGCATATGTGTATCAAATCACGTTGTACATCTTAAACACATGCAATTTTTGTGAATAAAATAAACGTTGTCATGTATGCAAAAAAGGCCACACAAGGCAAAACAAATCATTACTCAGTATCCTTACACTCCTCCCTAAAGAAGAGAAGGTTCTGAGGCATGCTCAATTGTTTAGCCATTCAGTCATGCCCAACTCTTTTTGGCCACATGGACTATAGCTTGCTAGGCTCCACTGTCCATGGAATTCTCCAGGCAAGAATATGGGAGTGGGTAGCCATTGCCCTCTCCAGGGGATCTTCCTGACCCCTGGAATTGAATTGAATTGGGGTCTCCCACACTGCAGGCATTGAATCTGAGTCTCCAGCCCTGCAGGCAGATTCTTTACCATCTGAGCCACCAGGGAGGCCTGATGTATGTCTTAGGTTCGGTGCATTTTAAATACAAAAGAAAAAAGTGTTGCCAACATTATTTATGTTTCCATTGAGCATTTTCTTATACTTGCCATGATTTTATGCCACTCTTTTGCCTTTGGAGCTTACTATTTCCTTTAGTGTTCACTCTTTTCTTTCCTTGTTTAATGAACAAGGGTCAATCCTCGCTTAGTCACTGTATCTACCTACAAAAGAAAATATCTTCATTTTTCACTTGCTTTTTTTTTTTAATTTTATTTTATTTTTAAACCTCAAACACTGTATTAGTTTGCAGTCTGGAAATCTAGGGTGACTTTTTTTTAAGGTTTATTTATTTATTTATTGGCTGTGGTGGGTCTTTGCTGCTGAACATGCAGTTTTTCTCTAGTTTCGGTGAGTAGGATCTGCTCTTTAATTGCAGGGAGTGGGCTTCTCATCCTGGTGGCCTCTCTTATTGCAGAGCATGGGCTCTAGGCTCATGGGCTTCAGTAGTTGCAGAGGGTGAGCTCAGTACTTGTGGTACACAGGCTTAGTTCCTCCACGGTACGTGGAATCTTCCATGCTGCTGCTGCTGCTGCTGCTAAGTCACTTCAGTCATGTCCGACTCTATGCGATCCCATAGACGGCAGCCCACCAGGCTCCCCTGTCCCTGGGATTCTCCAGGCAAGAACACTGGAGTGGGTTGCCATTTCCTTCTCCAATGCATGAAAATAAAAAGTGAAAGTGAAGTCGCTCAGTCGTGTCCAACACTTAGCGAACCCATGGACTGTAGCCTACCAGGCTCCTCCGTCCATGGGATTTTCCAGGCAAGAGTACTGGAGTGGGGTGCCATTGCCTTCTCCGGGTATCTTCCATGACCAGGGATCAAATAGGTGTCCCTTGCATTACAAGGCGGATTCTTAACCACTGGACCACTAGGGAAGCCCCAAGGTTACATTTTGTAAAATATTTTCCCTTAAGTACGTTGGAGATTTTCCCTCACTTCAGATCCTGTGGGGGAGGAAATGGCAACCCACTTCAGTATTCTAGCCTGGAGAATCCCATGGACAGAGGAGCCTGGTGGGCTACAAGCCATGGGGTCACACATAGTCAGACACAACTGAAGGGACTGAACATGCGTGTGTCCTTTTCTGGCAACAAATCTTCATTTAAAAAGCAATTCCAGTTTATGCCTGATCATGGGAGATGAAACGGTTATGAGGCTCTTTTAATGAACCGAGTATTACCTAATCCACTGAATGTTAGTATTCTATCTCCACTGTATGGGGATAATATATGAAAAACTGGACCTGATGGTGAAACTGTCGGGGTTTCAAGTGTAACACTAACGTGATTTGACATGTTTTAAGCGGATCACCGTGGATCTGTGCTGAGAGCTAAGGTAGAAAAAAAGAAGCCAGATACAGGGTGTCACAGGAACCAGAAAAAGATCATGGCGATGTCTACCTGGGTTCCAGCAAAGGATGTGCTGAGAAGTGCTGGAATTTAGGATGCATTCTGAAAATAGAGTCCACAGATCTATTAAGAGGTTAGCTGTGAGGGAGGTGGATAGGGTGAGAGAGAGAGAGCAAATTAAAAATGATTTCAAAGTTTTAGGTTGAGCGACTGGGGAGGTTGGGGTTGCTATTTCCTGCCATGTGGAATCCAGCAGGAGGAGCAGCTCTGGGAGGGAATGAGGAGCATAGTAAACTTGAGCTGCACACTCAGTGTCTCAGTGAAGATCTCACATAGAAGGCTGAATATCGAAGTCGGGAGTTCACATTAGAATCCGGGTTAAAGAGCCACGGTTCTCTGTCATAACACCTGTGATAGTCTGCCGGATTTGGGTGCATGTTTGTACTCTTAAGTAAACCGTAAGCTCTTTAAGGTTAGCAAAAGTTTGGAGATGATTTGTTGCCTAGCAAAGAGAACGTAGGACTCCACTTGGCTGACAAGACGTTGGGAAAGTCACTGATTTGCAAAGCAGGTTGTGAGCCTTGAGCATAGCCGGGCAGGCACCCTGATGCAGACCCTTGCCAAATGGAGATGGTATTGTGGGGCTGAGATGGGTGGTTTCTGTCTTCACATGTTCAGTTGCCATTTTTTCATGCAAATTCTGCAAAAGGACGTACACATTTCTGCTTGCTGAGGGAGAGGTTCCAAAATGCAAAACTGATGTCATCGTTGTCTTCTTTCCACGCTAGCCAGCTTCTTTCTCTTTCAGGGATTCCCTGTTCCTCCTCCATCTAAAGCTCCTAGGCATTTTGTCCACCAACATTTGCCCTGTGCCTCTAGGAAAGGACCCTGTGGAAGAGGCGGGCTGACACCTTGGTCTCCATTCTTCTCTTGTCTTTCAGGACAAGTGTCCTTTCAGATCCAACATTTGGAGTGCTTTCTGTCTCTCTTAAACTCGTTGTCATGCCAGACGGACATCAAAGGAGGCTGTTGGGGATGCTTACAAGATACAGACACATAGTGTCCATATAAGACATGGATACATGTCTTATAAGAGTGTTGAAGGATCCGGGCCTTCCTCCTCTCTCTGAGGGGGTCTTCATGAATGAGCTAGGAAGATGTAAAGAGTTCTCTGTGTGAAGCATAACCAGCTTTCCGCACATCTGGAAAGCCTCCCCAGTCTGTTTGAACAAAGCAGCTGGAGGAAGACCAATGTACCCTGGCTCTGCCACTCTCAGCATCACCGCACGTCGCAGAACCTTTCCTGAAGTGCTGAGCTGGCCGCAGCAAGGGCTGTGGCTTCATGCCATCCAGCTGATGGAGTTTTGTCCACGACCGGGGCATCCTTCTCTTCGTGCGGTTCACCAAGCTGGTCTGGCCTGGGGATGGGACACCTGAATCATTCCAGGAGCCAGACCTCCAATGGTAATGTCTCTTTCCCTTCCCCTCCCCAGTTTCCTTGTGAAAAGTGAAAGTTGCTCAGCTATATCTGACTCATTTCAACCCCATGGACTATACAGTCCATGGAACTCTCCAGGCCAGGATACTGGAGTGGGTAACCTGTGCCTTCTCCAGGGGATCTTCCCATCCCAGGGATCGAACCCAGGTCTCCTGCATTGCAGGAGGATTCTTTACCAGCTGAGCCACAAGGGAAGCCCTACTTTCCTTGTGGGCATGTCCAAATTCACTGCCAAAATCCAGGTCTGAATTTTGTAATCAGCATCACTTTCCTGCCAACAGCAGTTGCTTGTTGGCTCCTTTTACCAATTTGTTTAGGTTAGGGTCATTTCCCAGGTGTTGAGATAAAACAACCAACATAATTAGGAAATTCCTGTATTTTCATAAAAAAGCCTTTATTCAACCATGCCTTCTCCTGGGGGCTTGGATGCTGAGGTCAGAATTTTAATGGTGTCCACTGTAAGTAGAGACAATAATGTTGCAAGTGTTCATATGCTGGAATCGGAAACAACACAATACTACTTTCGTCTTCATCCTCAGCACCAGTATTTCGTGGAGCTCCAAGTGTGGTGACTCTTATTTTTATTTAAATTTGTATAGAATATAAAAATTCTAGGCATCTAAGTTTCAAATCATCTTAATCCTCTCTTTAACTTTTGTAGCACTGCCTACTTCTCACTTTGGTCAACATAATCCTTTTTCAGAAATGATAAATAAGAAGGGAGCTATTGTAAACTGTAGCAACATGTGAGGGGTTCATCTCATGTTTTCTGCAAGAAGCAGATGTTTATGATCTGTAGTATTGGACCAAGCACAATGACATGTTTAAGTCTTGTCTTGGTCTCTGTCTCTACCATTGGGCAAAATAATTATTCTCTACATGTCTAGTTCTCCCAAAATCCTATTTTTAATTATTTTAAATGTACTCTGACTTTTATAAAAATCCTCTCGGTTTCTTTCAGGATCTGTCCATTTGTCCTGGGGGGACCCTTGAGAATCACAAGCTTCTGATTTTTATCAGGTTTGAGAATTCACAAGAAAAGCAGATAGTAAGAAGCAGGAGCTCCCTGTACAATGGAAACTAATATGTATTTTTAAGACTCCAGTAAAATTCGGAATGTTTTTCCATTGATCCCCTTCAAATTCATTTTAACAAAGTGCATACAGCTTTGTATATTCATTATAACCTATGCACACTGAGTTAGACTGGAGCCTTGAAAAAACAGCCAGCACCTCATCTTTCTTTCACACACACACACACACTGCTCCATGAGAGGACAAGTCTTTGGGAAATTATTAACGCCATTTTCACTCTAAGTAGGGGCTCAGAAAATAAACATACTCACAACAAAACACAAATGTAAATTGATGGTAATAACAGCGAAATGAAACATTGTGAAACCAGCATCGTAAATTCTTCAAAGTTTAAAGAACCGTGGAAAATTGAACTCTAATGGAAACTATTAATAACTCAGATTTCTGTCTTGAATTCATAAATTATAAGGAATTCATCTACTTGCTGGTATTTCATCTGTTCCCTGGAAGTTCACAGCTATTCTTATCCACTGAGTTATTATTTTTTTTTAAGATCCATCATTTACATTTATTTTTTATTAATTAATTTATTTATGGCTGCCTGGGTCTTCATTGCTGCTTGCAGGATTTCTCTAGTTGCAGCAAGTGGGAGTTGCTCTGTAGTTGTGGGGCGTGGGCTTCTCATTGTGGAGCACAGGTTCTAGGTGCATGGGCTTTGGTAGCTGTGGCCCATGGGCAGCATGTGGAATCTTCCCAGGCTGGGGATCGCATCTGCATTGGCAGATGTCTCCTGCATTGGCAGGCAGATTCTTAACCACTGGACCACTAGGAAAGCCCCCTAGTTACTAATTTTTAACCTATCAGAGGGAGTCTAAGATTGTCCTGTGGAGATTATAAAATCCTATTTTACCTTCACCAGGGATTAAGTTTACCTGGATTATTCCAGGTTATAAAACAATATTATTAAAGATGCTCTCTGAAATATGCTTACCTCCCACCAACACACACACACACACACACACACACACACGAAGGTTATGTACTTAAGAGCACAGATATGCACAAACCTGTGGGCATGCTCAGCGTGCACTAATTCTGGGGCTGGCAGTGGGTGGATTCTGTTCTTCCCCAAACATATTTTGTGCTCTATGCCTCCTCCTTATACTAGAGCCTATTTGTGACTGCTTTAGTTGAAGTGTTGAAAAGAGGAAGAGCATTTTAGGAGTCTGCCCTGAAGGCGATTAAGATGGATGCTTAATGAGTACAGTAGATCTTTTGCTGTGTATAGAGAACCAGCAGCTTAGACTTCCCAGGTTCCTAGCTCACTCAGTCTGCATCGTGAACTTTCTGGGGCTGTCCTTACTTGGCACTGTTTAAAGTCTGTTTTGCCATATTTGTACATTTATTCCTTATCTGGGCTGCCTCCTTTCAATTTACTGGTGTTTTGTATGCTCCACATGGTTAATATCCTAGGTTTACTGAGGGTATTTTATCATTTATAGTTTCCAATTATTTTAAGAGTTGTATGCCATTACAATTTCCATTCTACTGTTGAGAAAACTGAAGATTAGCGAGATCACCCTGGCCTCAATCTCAGGTCTGGTGAATAGTTTGAACTTGGGTCTGTTGGCCCCAAGATACATGCATGCTTCTAACCCCCATGCTAGACTGTCTCCAGAGTTCTGAAATCTAGGCTAGGCTAAAGGTGGTATCTGCTTACATCCTACATTTGAATTAAGAAGGAAAGAGAGAGAAGTTTACAGACTCATCAAGTTTCTCTACTAGTTCTTCTGAAAAGCCAGAGTAACTTTTCTCACAGAAAACCCTTATTGAAGAAGTTTCCTAAGCCACAACAGCTGATAAATAGCAGCCATAGAACAGAAATCTACAGTTTCGTGCCTCTAGCAGGTCACCGGAAGCCCAGGCTCCTTAGAGAACTTTCCTCGGAGGGGTTTCCGTGTCCGTCTACCTTTAAAGATGGCCACCTTTCCCCGCCCCTTCCTGTTGGTCTCTGGTCTTCAGCTTCCCCCAGGGCTCCCTCACTCCTGGCATTCTCTCTCAGCCGTGTCGCCATGACCCTCACTGCTTTTCGGTTCATTTTCTGTTCAGCTCACTGAACTGGACGGGTAACACCCTCATATTTTGTTCCTGGGACACCAAGCTGTTTTGAGTTCTTAGTTTCTCCCTGTTCTCTCAGCAGTTGGCACTGCAGTTCCCAGTTTTGTTTTTTTAATGGTCCCTTTTAGTTCTCTAGTCAAGTTCATTCTTGCACAGAGCAGTCTGAAAGGTAACTGGAGTGTCTCATCTCACACTGCCTTAACAGCACCCCCCTTACCATGCCTCTCACCCCACTGGGAGCCAGGCCTGGATGTTAAGGACTGGCCTCCATTCTAGGCCAGCTCTGCTTCTGGACTTCAGCCCTCAACCTCAGCTTGTATCAACCATTGCAATTAGAAAGATGTTTTTAAAAAATTCAAACATTATTAATAATATTTTAAGTGGAAGCTAAAAATTGTTTGGTAGGGGCTTCCCTGGTGGCTCAGTGGTAAAGAACCCACCTGCCAATGCAGGAGATGCAGGTTGCATCCCTGGGTCAAGAAGACTACCCACCCCCCCACCCCAGTGAAGGAAATGGCAACACAATCCAATATTCTTTCTGGAGAAAGCCCATGGACAGAGGAGACTGGAGGCCTACAGTCCAGGGGGTCACAAAAGAGTCAGACAAGATTTAGTGACTGCTGCTGCTAAGTCGCTTCAGTTGTGTCAGACTCTGTGCGACCCCATAGATGGCAGCCCACCAGGCTCCCCCATCCCTGGGATTCTCCAGGCAAGAACACTGGAGTGGGTTGCCATTTCCTTCTCCAATGCATGAAAGTGAAAAGTGAAAGTGGAGTCGCTCTGTTGTGTCCGACTCTTCACGACCCCATGGACTGCAGCCTACCAGGCTCCTCCGTCCATGGGATTTTCCAGGAAGAGTACTGGAGTGGGGTGCCATCGCTTTCTCCAATTTAGTGACTACACAACAATGAAAAACTATTTGGTACTATTAATTAATAGAGAACAAAATATAACAAAGTAGTACCAATAAGAAATAAAAATTACTTTAAGAACATATTTGATTTTAATTTTATTCCTTTAAAATTTATACTTTATAGTCATAATGATGTAGATATAAATGTAAAATTTTAAAATAATGAACTGTGCATATATAGATGGATTTGTTTAGTACTTTTTGTATAGATAGGAATAAATGGCCAAAAGAGATGTTAGAAGTGGGGTCTTTGAGATGAAGAAGAAATAGCAGGATGCTCTCACACAAACTTATATTAGGAACATTTAAAAATTGTTGTACGATGAGTAAAAAGGAATTTTCTTTGTCTTCTTTCCCGTGATTTTTCTCTTTAGAATGTCTTCTAATTTCAATGGCATCTCCATTTTGTTTTTCCTCTCTAAGTGGGAAATGCCAGTCAGGCCAACTTCATCTCAACCTTGCAATACCATGAAATGAAGAGTCGGACACGACTGGGAGACTGAACAACAACCAAGGCCAAGCATGAGACCTCTATTCCACACTTCCCGCTGCCTTCCCAGCTCGACACCCCCAAAGGCCATCAAAGCCCTGCCGATTACATCCCACCACTCTCCCTTCTCACCTCATCAACCAGAGTTCTCTTCACTTTCACGGACTCTGCTGCACCCTCCCTGGCCCCTTGCTCTTCACTCGTGGCAGGCAGCTCCTCCCTCGGGCTTTCGTCGCTTCAGGATTTTCACATCGTTAATGCGTTGACCTAGTTGGGTCTTTTCTCAGTTATCACGTTCTTAGTGAGGCCTTCATCGACCAACCAGATTTGCTCCCATCCTTTTCTCTAGCTTTATTTATCTCCTAGACACTATCACCATCCAATATACTATCTTATTTATCTGTTTTATGTCTATCCTCCTCTAGGGCAAAGTAAATTCCATTAGGGCAGAACTTTTAATTTATCTCAAATGCCTAGACACTGGCACATACTGAGTCTTAATAAATGTTTGTTGAATAAATACATACATACGTGTATATATATATATATATATATATATATATATATACATATATAGTTTGTTGCCCTTAAAGTTAGTTCAATGACATTTTAACTATCATTTAACAGTGTGTGCGCCCTAAGTAGCTTCAGCCATGTCAGACTCTTTGTGACCCTATGGACTATAGCCCACTAGGCTCCTCTGTCCATGAGATTCCCCAGGCAAGAATACTGGAGTGTGTTGCCATGCCTTCCTCCAGGGGATTATTTAACTATAATACAATGTAACTATTATAGTTTTATAATATATGGAAAGGGAGGTTTGGTTCACTCAAGGACTAGGACTCCTTGGAAGGGATCAATACTATTGTTTTGACACATCATATTTGAGATGAGAACAAAGGATTTCACCAGAAATTGGGCTTTCAGCAAATACAATATTTAACTTGGGAGACCTATGTATTTTTAAAATTCCAGGAAATATATTTAGAAGAATTCTCTTTCAATATATTTGTTTCTTAGAATATTTATTTAAAAAATGCTCAGATCCTCTCTAAGCATTTTCTACTCAGAGTCCTTACAGAAGGTAAGTTCATGGATGCAGAATTGGAATTCAAAGGAATTATTTTATTGATTTTCTATTGCCCAAGTAAAGGAACTAGAAAGAAAATACCTGAAGCACCATCAGGACACCAGATTTTTGGAAAAATTAAATTGTAGAGATGCCATGGGATAATCTAGGAAGCAATGTGACCCCACTGAGGGAAAAAGACATGTTAGGGAAAGCAGTAGAGAAGAGATGCAGTGTTAGGGTAACATCGACTTCAGAAAGCCGTGAGCATTGGGAACAATTTCATTCCTATGGAATAATCTTGGGGTCGCAAAGAGTCAGACACGACTGAGCGACTTTCCTTTCCTTTCCTTTGTATCAGTATGGAATAATCTACCTTTTGGAAGGGGAGAGGACTGGGGGGATGATCAAAAAGCAGGATTTTATCATAAGTAAAGACCATCTGCAGAAATACAATCAGAGTTATTACCAATCTTCTCAGAAAATGTTCATTTTTAAGGGAGCTGACAGCACCGATATTCTCTTCTCTTAGGAATCAAGCTAATTCTGGCCTCAAGGTAACGGAGGAAATCAGAACCCATGGGGCCGATGGTGCGTCTAAGTTATTTCCTCTGCCCTGTTCTTACCACTGTTTTATCAGCAAGGAAGGCCTTCAGGACAGAGGTTGTGCCCCAGTTATCATCTCACAGGACATTCCTGAGGTCACACATTTCCAGGACACAACTGAGATACTGCAAACAGGAGCCAAGCAGTTGCTTTCCTTCTGCCCTGAAGAGGTTCCTGCCAAGCACCTCATCTTTCAGCAGCTCTTACAGAACAAGTATGTCAGGTTCTCAACGCCCTGCTAACAGGCCTCACTTATTTCTGACTTTTCCTAGGTAGAGACACTAGTTACAGGATACACAGTCTCTTTTGATCGTCTTGTTGGGTTGGCCGAAATTAATCTTTTATGATGTCATGCACGTGTTAAATTTCAAAAATGGGATCTTGTCTCTATGATTCTGATGCAAGATACTTCTACATTCTTTGTTAATCATGAAATACAACTTCTTTCAATGGTAATCAATCAATAATCTTTGTTAGGTTTTTAACTTTGTTGTATGGAAAGAGCTCTCTTATTCATTTGAAGACCCTTGAAATTAAGGGCCATATCTAATGGATCTGTCTTTCCTTACAACATGCTACTTGCCCGTATTAGATGCTCAGTAAAAGCTTCTTAGATAGGTGAATAGCTCAGCTGATAAATGAAAGGTTGATTTAAAAATTCAGACCTAGTCTCTGTCCCTAAGAACCTTAATATGTAGGTGAGGAAACAATATACAATTTAGTTAAAACATTAACATGGGACAATAAATGCCCAGCAGGTAGGACATAGATGATAAGTTCTCATGAACTTCTGAATAGATTTCCTGGTGGAAGTTGGATTTGATCTATGTATTGAGAAATGAGTGGGATTTCAGTAACTGGAGAAGATGGAATCCCAGGGACTGGGGAGCCTGGTGGGCTGCCGTCTCTGGGGTTGCACAGAGTCGGACACGACTGAAGCGACTTAGCAGCAGCAGCAGCAGCAGCTGGGTAGAGATAGGAGTAAAGACTCAGGTATGGAGATATATTGGATGTGTTCCAGATAGCAATTAGTTTGTGTGGTACATACACAGTGAGATTAGTTTAGCAGAGGAAGCAGGCCTAGAATGCCAAAGGAAGAGGTTTCAGTTTTATCCTGTAGACAACATTGAACTCTACAGTAATAGAACTAACCCAGTTACCAGATACTTCCAGAATCACGGAGTGATGTGAGAGACACAAGTTAAGGACAGACATAGAAAGAAGTGCCGTAAGAGTGACAAATACTCCAATGAACGTGAGAATTAGGGTGTAGTGATTGATTCTATGTTGGTTTAGCACAAGACAGCTGGCCCCGGCCCTGTCTTCAAGCTGGTGCCCAGAGACAGCCAAAAAACAATGAGACAATGGCTTCAGGAGGAAGGGCCCCAGACACTCAGCCTCGGGAGCCATCTTCAGGCAATTCATCTCACTTCTAATTGTCCAGTGTTTTCCTATGAGACCAGAAATCCTGCCCGACACACTGGCCCCTGGACAGCCTCCGGCAGCACTAATTACCAGTGTTTTCCAAGGTCTCCACATTTATCCTGAGTCATGTAGAAAGCCTCTAAATTATTTTCAAGGACTTTAAAAACTCACAGGAAAAAGTCATTGAATTCTTTAACACAACACGTATCTCTCCTTTGATCAAAACATATATAAAATAACTGAGATTTCTTTATATTTTAGTGGCTGAAAGCCACATGCAGAATTTTTTTCTTCATTTTTACCCCTTTTTAGGAAGTAGCAAAAATCAATAGCAAATTTAATTTTTGGCTGTGTAGAGAATTATCACATGTTAAAATATATTTTTAAAATATGGTTTATAAAGGCCCATGCGTTTTCCTAAATCTACACCGATGGTTTTTCAACCTCCAAGTCAGAAGAGACTACTTAAGTTTGGCTGGGTTTGCAGAGGAAGCACCTTGCCCTTCCTAGAAATGTAGCTTGTTTTAAAAATGAGCTTCAAGAAAACAAATTGATTCCGAATTTTAAGGTGGGGGTGGGGAGCTTGGCTGCAGCTAAGAGAACTTGGTATCTTCCCTGTTGAGTTTTTTGGTCTCACAGCTTCATGGACTAAGAGGGTGTCATGAACTTGGATAGCAGCCATTCTAGAAAAATCTAATCAGGACAGGATTTGGTGTTAATGACTTCGGTAGTTTAGAGAAATGGAAACAGGCTGAAGGAGGTGAGGTGGTTTTTGTATTTCTGGAGAGGTTTGGTGCTTGTAAGAATGCCTAAAATTAGGGTCCTCGTCCTCACCAGGTAATTCCAGGGAAATAGCTCCCCTAAACATGCTAACCAGAGTCGCACACCCAGGCCCATAGCGGCAACCCCTGTTTGTGCTTGACCTTGACTAAGCATCAGTTATATTGGCATTATCTACTGGCAGGTGGTCTTACCTGACTTTCTTCTTAGCTTTTCAGCATTTCCCCTGCCTGAACCTCAGCTGCCTGTCCTCCCAATAATCTGTGACTGATGACCTCAGATCCCTGCCTTTCTTTCCTGTTCTGACCTCTCGAAACTGCTGTAGGCCTTTGACCTTGACCACCTGAGTTCCCACACCTGGCTCCTGCTGGCATTAAACCAGGAGGACACTCCTACCCAGGTGTCCCACTCGCTAGTCCTGACCTTGACTCTGAATTCCTTGCTTCACTGCCATTCTCCGACACCACACTCCAGTAAGACCTCATTATGGAGGTCTGTGGAGTCACTTCCTTGGGAAGTTTTCATAAGAAAGGCTGAATAAACTTGCTTAGATAGTGCGCGTCTAGCCTTGGCCTCAGAGGCGTCCTTGTAATTCTATGACCCTCACCAACATTGTTGCTGCAAACCACAGGGGCCACGCTGGAAAGAAAGAATTTCTGTGGGTAACAACAATTTCTGACAATCTCCTCTCAGGTTCAGTTTCAGGTCTCCCTCACAGGAGATGTGTCATGTTTGTGTAAATGTAAGTCTTAGAAATACAAAAAGGAATGTAGAATTACAACGATGTAGACTAAAGCAAGAACCACAAAAATGAAGGACTTCTATTTCTCCTCTAACCGCTAAATGTTTCTAGTAAGCAATCTAAATTAGCAGCCCTTATCATTTATTTCACCTGTAGAGAGATTTCTGGAACTTTAAATTGTGCTCACATGCTAAGTTGCTTCAGTTGTGCCCGACTCTTTGTGACCCCATGGACCGTAGCCCGCTAGGCTCCTCTCTGTCCATGGGATTCTCCCTGCGAGAATACTGGAGTGGGTTGCCCTTTCCTCCTCCAGGGGACCTTCCCAACTCAGGAATTGAACCTGCGTCCCTTATGTCTCCTGCATGGCAGGTGGGTTCTTTACCACTGGCGCCACCTGGGAAGCCCTTGTTCAAGGGGTTGGCAACAAGTCAGGCTTTTCTGAATGAAGCCTCCCCTCACACATCTGTGTGCAGGTCATGGGGACGACTTCTACAGATTGACCTTGGGGCCCAGAAAGGTGTAAGGTGAGAGGATGTCTTGGAAACACAGAACAAGGTGAACCGATGACAGACATCGAAGAGTTTGGAAGGGACAAGCCCTGGTCAGACTGCTCCATGTCAAGCCCTGTGGGACATGCAGGACCCCCAGAGGTGAGGTGAGGCAGGTAATGGGATTAGGCTGAAGGAAGCTGTCTTTCTCTCCTGGTGTGTTGGTTTGGCACACAGGCTGCTGTCTTTTCTGTTAGACATTTTCCATTGTGCACAGAGAGGGGGAGGGGGGTATTGGTCCCACAAAGAAGGACCCCAAGGCTCAGCCCAGGAGCCAACTCCAGGCAATCCATCTTACTTCTGCTGTCCGCTCTTTTCCCACGAGAGCTGACTTGCTACCCGAAACCCTGGCCCCCCACAGCCTACGCTGGGCACTTCGTGCAGCAGCACTAACTTCCTCGTGTCTTTACAGGAATCCTGACCCAGAAATGCACCTCAATAGGTAAGAAGTTAAAAAAAACACAAACAGGGGAACCAAACCGAGAGATAAAACATTCTTGGGCTCTGAGGAACTCAGAAGCCCGAGGTTGGAGCACAATTCACACGTTGGTCAGCCAGCTCTGCGCAGGCTGATAAGTCATTTCGAGAAAAACAAATGAATTCATATCTGATAAACCAGCACATTGATAATACCGAATTCCTTTCGCCTTTCTAAGACGCTGTCTGGCAGGGGGCTGGGCAAGTCCTTGCTCTGCCAGGGCTGAAGGAGCTGAGCTTTACTGTAGTTGCTCACAATGGACTATTTCTCGGTTTAGCCAGTCCTACCGGGATTGGACTGGGTAGCTCCCGCTTCCCCCTAAATAATTTAGACATGTCCCCATACCTGCTGTGAGAAGGGCAGCTGATAAAATCTGTTTTGAGAAGGTCCATTGTTCCAACCACAAATAAGAACAGCTGAGTGGATCCCAGGAGAGTTTTTATGATTTTTTTTTGAAAATGTTTTTGAGGGGATAGTTCCTGGCTGTCCCACCTAAATGGTACTGCCCGCTGTACACATAAACATACATCGACACAAACATGAAAGAGATTCTCCTCAGAGTTGTTCTCAGACACCATGCAACTCAGTGACTCCAGAGAAAAACAGGTTGAATACTCTAGAAACTCGGCTGGATCTGAATTGCTAGCTTTCTAGATTTATAGGGTGACTTCTGAATTCTGCATTCAGACTTAGCATGGCTTATATTTGACAATTATTCTTTTTTTTTTAAATCTTTACACACTGTATTTTCTTGTTTTGTTGGATTTTTTTGCTTATGACAGCTCCAAGCCATTTCTTCTGCCCTTCTGCACTCAACCTGTATTATTGCATCATTTCTTTGTTGTCAGATCAAATTATACTTTTGTTCTATTCTTCTCAATGTTAAATGGTAGAACAAAGATGCCTGAATAATCTAGTGGCTATAGGCATGGCTTATATTAATACAAAGTGGAAAAGCAGCCCAGAAGAACAATTTCTGATTCTTTCTGAGCAAGTTGAGGATCTTTTTATACAAAAGATGATATTTAAGTTGGATTGTGAAGGACGAGTAGGAAATAAGCAGGTGGCTATTTCCAAATACAGGACTTCCCTGATGGCTCAGAGGTAAAGAATCTGCCTGCCAAGAAGGAGATAAGAGTTCAATCCCTGGGTCAGGAAGATCCCCTGGAGTAGGAAATGGCAACCCACTCCAGTATTCTTGCCTGGGAAATCCCATGGACAGAGGAGCCTGACGGGCTACAGTTCATGGTGTCACAAGAGTCAGACATGACTCAGAGGCTCAGCCACCACCACCATTTCCAAATACATATGGCACAGTATTGGCCTGCTTAAATATTCATTCATTCATTCCCAGAAAAGCCTGCTTGAGCACTGGGAATATAATGATTAATAAGATGGACCTGGTTGTGTTCATCGAACAAGGTGATGTAGTTGTTTAAGAACTACAGACAAGTAAAAAAATTATATTCTGATGCTGAAGCTGAAACTCCAATACTTTGACCACCTGATGCAAAGATCTGACTTATTGGAAAAGACCCTGTTGCTGGGAAAGATTGAGGACAGAAGGAGAAGGGGACGACAAAGGATGAGATGGTTGGATGGCATCACTGACTCTACGGACGTGAGTTTGAGCAAGCTGCAGGAGTTGGTGATGGACAGGGAAGCCTGGCATGCTACAGTCCATGGGGGTCAGACATGACTGAGCGACTGAACTGACTGGCTGAAGCCGGCAAAAGAATAGGGACCATGTACTTTAGCAACACATTCCCTCGATGGTTCAGTGGATAAAGAATCCCCCTGCAATGCAGGAGAAACAGGAGATGCAGGTTCAATCCCTGTGGGAAGATTCCTGGAGGAGGAAACGGCAATATACTCCAGGATTCTTGCCTGGAAAATCCCACGGACAGAGGAGCCTGGCAGGCTACAGTCCACAGGGTCACAAAGAGTCAGACACAACTGAGCGACTAAGCACAAGCACACGATGCAATTAGAAAGATGAGGAAAATTAGGCCCTTGCTTCCATGCTGCCTCCACTTTGGCCCTTCCTCAGTGAAGGGAAGAGGAAGTCTTCTGTTGCTATTGTTTCCACAGCAACAAAGCAAACTATTTCTTGGAGTCCCTTAGAAGAATTATCAGATATATTAAAAGCTTTGATCAAAAGATTCAGTATTAAATCAAAATGCATCCTCCTGTTTTGCTCCCATAAGTCCAAATAAAGAGAGCTTTCTTAAAGTATGCATTAGATTTTGGTTTCCATCAGGCATGGACCTTGGTGTGTAACTGTCCTTACTTCTCCTCATTAGATGCTCCTGGCTCTCAGACAGTTCTGGGGTCCAGAGAACATCCTCCTCGTCCACACTGGGATGTAGATGTACCTTTTCTCGCCTGCAGCCACTGCACCTAGGTCTATGGGGCAGATGCCTCTGGGCCTCCCAGTTTCTCTTAGTTCCAAACAAGAAGTGTCAACTAAGTGAACCCTAAGGTCCTTTTCAGCCATCTTACATTCAGAATTTCCTTTTTTTTGTTCACTCTCTAGATGAGTCTTTGAGATCAATAGTGCTTTTGTATCATTAGAGGGCAGACTTCCCTTGGAGTAGAAAGCGAAAGAGAGTCTTGAAAAATTAAAATATTTGATATGAAGCATTGGATTCTTCTCTTGGAGGGTGAGCATCAGAGAAGGAGGGAATGGAGGGCAGAGGAGATAATGAAAGAATCAGCCACTCACCCTTGAGCAAATGTTCACTATTAACTGAATGTTTAGTGTGTAGGGAGGTATGTCAAACTACAGGTCCCACTGGTAGATCATGAATAGGTTTATTACATCACAAATAGCAGTAAAAAATAAAATAAAACAAAATAGAAAACATGGCATATTTTGTATAGTAAGAAGATATACCTATTCATGAAATTTTGCTTTGTATATGTATGGGTGGGAATACATACTAAATTACAATATAAAATTTATTCCTAACTGTGCATAGAGCTTGAACATTTTGAGGAATATTGACCTAAGGGGTCACACGTTACCTTAAGGGTTAAATGTTTTTAATATTATATACTGACATGAAAATTATTTTCATATTTATTTAATGGGAAAATTTTATTTAATATAAAACAAATTTAATGTCTGGCTGAAGCACAATAAGACTCATGCAGATAAACCAGAATAATAAGTATTACAGAACTGATTAGAATATATTGTTTCATTTATAGACTCCAATATCTTTTGCCTTGAAATTGGTAGCACTTTCCTCTCTTATAAATCCCTTTTATTTTCCATTTAAAATCTTTGTAAACTGATTATTGACTTTGAAGTCAGACCTGCATCTGGATCCAAAGTCCACCATTCCCTACATGTAGGACTTTGGGAAAATTATTTAGCATCTTTCTGCCCAGTTGCCTTGTCTTTAAAATTAGGGCACTTGGGCTTTGCACATAGAGTTGTTTTCACCGTATCAGCTAATGTTGGAAAGTAATTAGTCCAGGCTCTAGGATGTAGTAAGCTCACAATAAATGATAGCTCTCATGGTTAAAGACAATTAAACAGTTTTCCCTTCTTCTTAATTTGGGAAGCTGAAATCCAGAATAAGCCAAGTGACAGATGACAAGTCTACCTGCCTCTCCCACTCTTGGCAGGTTGCATCTTTGTCTTTAGAGCCTACATATTTGGTGAGAATAATAAGTTAGCACAGATAGCAAAGAATAAAAGTTGATCTCAATTCACATTCACCTCCTTCTGACTTCCACTCCAATCTGGCTAAGAGGCGGTACCATTTCTGGGCTGTTTTCCAGTTGAAAAACTGAAGAATGTGGTGCCTCTGTTTAGGGTGAGTAAGTTGGCTGCCCCCTTGGGACAACTCACTGGCCTGAACGGGATTTCTCTTCCCACCTGTGCTTCAGGTCATTATCCTGTAGCATAAAGTGTTTACAAGCAGTAGCTTTCAGAGTGTCCCATAATGGAGGAATTCCATACAGGTTACACAGCTGTTTTTTAATAAGGCTCCAAAATCTGGTTATTTCTCAGTATCACCAATTGGAGGTGATAAAATTCATGTGATGTTCATGAAACATGAAACATCTTTTATCCCCCTGAAGGTCATGGTGTGCCCTCTCTTATGGTCATCAATCTTAGAGGACCCCGACTTGGAACTTTCCCAGAGACCAAGTCCACAGTTCACAGTTCCCATAGTGAAGAGATCAATGATTTGATAACCATATGACAGAATTTTGTACTTTTTGAGTTATAAGACATTATAGAGATCAATTAGAATAAAGCTTTCAGTTTACAGGTAAAGGATATTAGATTATTTGCTCAGTTTTGTCACCTGTTTAATGTGTGGCTCAGAACCTGAACTCAGACATCCTGTCTCCAGGCCGGGTACCCTTCCCACTGCCTTCTAGATTCCCAACAATGGGTCTGCACCAAAGGCAGTCCTTCCATAGTTCAAGGTCATGGTACGACTATTTAGAGTCGCCTTCACAAAGCAGGCTGGCAAGTTCTCCCGCAGCCCAGCCATAGGACAAACTTTCCAAGGGAGCCCGGAAACTGGGCTTTCTGCCACTCGACATCCCATATTTCTCTCTAAAGTACAGAAAAGGACTGGTTCCTTTTCTGAAGGTATTTGACTACAGGTTTCAAAAGTTAGTGAATATTCATGACTTTTAACTCAGTGATCCCAGGTTGTAGAAATTAATCATGAAGAAAATCTGGATAAGGGCAAAGATTTAGCTGCAAAGATGGCACGATATTGTTTTTATAACAACACGATCCTGGACCTGGGGAACTGTTTAAATAAATGGCAGTATATTTATATATATAAATATTTTTCTAAAATAAATATGTTTATTTTAGAATGATTAAAATGGTGTTTTAGGAAAAAAGAAAAAAAAAAGATAAACCTGGAAAATGTTCTTGATACACTGCTCAGGAAAACTATACAGAATGATTCTAAGTTTGTAATAAGAATCTACATTTATACCTATATTTGCTTAAAATGAAGACATATTAAATATTCCAATATATTAAGGGTGGGTGGCAAAACGACTCGGCCATTGATATATATATATTTATTTTTTTTATTTTTGCCCACACCACAAAGCATGCAGGATCTAACTTCTCCAACCAGGCATCAAACCCACGCCCTCTGCAGGGGATGCACAGTCTTAACCACCGGACTGCCGGGGAAGTCCTTGGGCTGTTGGTACTTTTGTCTTTGGATTTTACTGTACTTTTGAAAAATTCGAAAAGGGACATTCATTGCTTTTGTCGTGAGACAGAAGTACTATTTAAAGTCTGATTTCTTTCCTCACTGTGCTTCTGAAGTAGGCCCAGAAAGCCGAAGACATAGGGTGGCACTCTAGACCTTACGAGGGGGTGCAGTGGTGAAAACAGAGAGGACCATACTCTGAAGATTTGTTATATGTAGTGTTTCCAGTCCTTTGGGTTATTGTAAACTTCAACAAGCACAAGATTCTTTTTTTTTTTTTTTTAATGTTTTCTTCTAGACTACCTGAAGGCAATAAGTCTCAAACATTCTTAAGATGAAAGGCCAGTTAAGCAGGGAAAATCTCCATAACCTACCCTCTCCACTTTCCACCGGTTGTATCAATTTAGAGAGAAGCAAAATGAAATACATCGCAGTAAAATAATTGCTGGCAATATGTCAGAAGTACTTACTGTATGTGAAAATCGCATGAGCTTATACGCATGACTGAAATTTGTAAAGCACGTCAAGTAAACCTAAACTAACCCAGTAGAGTTATTACATTTATCTTGTTAGTAAGTTGCCAATGACTTAGAACAAATGCATAGAAGACACATAATGCCTGGAGGTGATACCATTCAAGTCGAGTTCGGGGCTTACATTTGCTCTCGCACACGGGTGTGGGAGAGTCATATTTGAACCAGAACACACATGTGTCTTAGTTTAGCAACTAGGAAATTGTAGGGCAAAAATAAACTTCATGCAAAAATGCATCACTCCACATTACAGGGTTAATCAAATAAATTACATCAAGCTAGGATAATAATATCGCTGGACCGAGAGTAATTTATCACTGAAGAGCAAGATTGATAGCCATTAGAAGCTCCAACCAACCAAAACAAAAATGATGAGGCCCTGTTGTGAAAGTCACCTTCTCAGAACCTGTGGAATCTCAGAGAGCAGCACGTCCGCCTGTCACAGGGCCTGGGCAGCACTGCCATGAGGCTCTATTTTGTGTGTGTGCGTGGGTGTGAGGTCAGAATTTTCAGTAAAATCCAGTAATAGGCTATTCTTGGATTACGACTGTGCAGTTTGTATAACTTTTGATCATTAACTTAGCGGATTGGCTCTACGCAAAATGGAAACCTATGGCCTGTACTGCCACCTGTTTGTCGCCTGCCTGTAAGCATTCAGGGAAGGACTCCTTTAGAATCGGGGCTTCCCTGGTGGCTCAGCGGCAAAGACTCTGTCTACAATCCAGAAACCACAGGGAACGTAAATTCAACCCCTGGGTCGGAAAGATCTTCTGGAGGAGGAAATGGCAACCACTCCAATATTCTTGCCTGAGAAATCTCACGGACAGAGAAGCCTGGCGGGCTACAGCCCATCAGCTCGCAGTAGAGTCAGACATGACTTAGTGACCAAAAAACAGCAAATAGCATTTACAATCAGCGTTCTCTCTGAGGGCCACCCCTGTCCCAGGTCAACCCTTTTGATCACTGTGGGTTTAAGGGATTCTTTTTTTTTAAAAAAAATTTAATGTAGACCGTATTTTTTAAAGTCTTTATTCAATTTGTTACAATATTACTTCTGTTTTATGTTTCGGCTTTTTGGCCAAAAAAACACGGGATGTGGAATCTTAGTTCCCTGACCAGGGATCAAACCGGTACCATCTGCATTGGAAGGCAAAGTCTTAACCACTGAACAACCAGGTAAATCTCTAGGGAAGTCTTAATCAATATAAACTGAGGAAATGAGTAAGAATCTGGTTAACTAGTTTACCCAGGGCCTCTGCCGGGACCAGAGGGTGGATCAAGAGCTTTTTCTGGAATATCCAAAAATCTAGAAAGTTTTTCTCCCTTTTTTTTCTTCTTCTTCTTTTTTTTTTTTTTTTTTCCTTTTTCCTCTGTTACTATCGCCCTCTTCCTGCTCAAGGACGAGTAGTAACAGAAATAGAAGACTGGTTGTGGAGAATATTCCATGCCAATGTTTTAATTCTTTTTTCTTCCTGGTGATTTTTCATTTTCTTCGTTTCTTAACAGCCATCTCTCATCTCTGAGAAATTAATTGCCTTTTTCAGTTGCTCTGCATCTGTATGCCAAAGAAATAAAGGGGGAGCTTTAGAGTTTTAAAAACAAAGAGAAGATGTTGGAATCTTTCTAATAGCCTCTATCTTCAGGGAATTAGTGCTTGTGAGATAATTCCTAACTAGGCCCAAGAAGAAAAACCTAGGAATCCTAACCAGTAAACAGGCACAGTGATGCCTGGGCCTTCAGAGTGTTTGAGAATTAGCTGTGATTTATGCAGTGGGGTGGAGGGTATTAATTCCAACATCTGAAAGGGCTTTGCATGACCCCCTCCCCTTAAAAATGGTTTGGCTTGTCAGATGTAATCTGGCCCTGACAATTCAGATGGCGCCCTCCAGGGACAGAGGACGGTGGAGTGGTAGCAGTGATCTGGCAGCCTCAGGACTTTACAGGCGCTGAGACTGCAATCGGCTGAGGCTCTAGCTGTGTGGCTGGGCCAGGCCCTGAGGCTAAATAGGACTACCAGAAGGGGACGCCCCTGGTCACTCCTGCCTCTGCAGAGGCCCCGCAACTTCTGAGGCCATGTGGTCAGGATGAGTCAGGCCTTGGCACCCTTGGACTTCTGGCTCCTGCCCTCCGGGCTGTCTTTTCTACACCGTTTTGAGCTTCTTGAAAAGTGAAATCATTTAGTCATGTCCAACTCTTTGCGACCCCATGGACTGTAGCCTACAGGCTCCTCGGTCCATGGGATTTTCCAGGCAAGAATACTGGAGTGGATTGCCATTTCCTTCTCCAGGGGATCTTTCCGACCCAGGGATTGAACCCTGGTCTTCCTCATTGTAGGCAGATGCTTTACTGTCTGAGCTACCAGGAAAGCCCTCTGAGCTTCTTGAGTCTTCTTAATTCTTTGTACCTAAACTAGCTTTGGGCTTCTCAGATGGAGCTAGTGGTAAAGAACCCTCCTGCCAAAGCAGGAGACACAAGAGACATGGGTTCAATCCCGGGGTTGGGGACATCCCCTGGAGGGTGGCATGGCTACCCACTCCAGTATCCTTGCTGAGAGAATCCCATGGGCAGAGGAGCCTTGTGGACTACAGGTCATGGGGTCGCAGAGTCGTACACGACTGAAGCGACTTAGCCCACAAGCTTGCTTTAGAAAGTGTGCCGATCGCTGCCTGACATTTGATCTAGACTGAGGTTGACCGCTACCTTTCTGAATGGAATTGTCACTCTCATGCTTCCCTCAACTGACACAGAGCAGGTAGTGTCCCCTGGCAGAGAGGGAGCAACACTTTGGGGACTGGGGGGATTTTCCAAATTCTCTGAAATCACACGGTTGGTCCTTCCTCAGATAAGATCCACTGCAGGGGCAATGGTTGAAAGGTGTAAATTCAAGCTGGAAACCATCCATGGCTACTGCCAACTGTCTGCCGGAGGACTTCCAACAAAGAATTCAGATTTTTTTTTTTTTATTCCCCAGGGAAGAAGTTAGGCCAATGCAGAAGTGCCCCTGCTATGTCTTATATTCTCCTGGCTATAAGAAAGTCCTTGGGCAAGTGGCCTAAAAGAGCCATGCCTCAGTTTTCCTCATCTATAAAATGGGTGTAATAAAAATGGTACCATCTTTCAGGAGAGTTCCAGGTAAAAGTATTGTACAAAGACATTTAGAAGAGTGCTTGTGCACGGAAATCACTCCTGAGCCCCCACAACTGCTCCTCTCCGAGGCCTAAGGAGCAAAGGATTAGGGCTAAACTTTGAATACTGTCCATAGGTGAGGCTTCTGGTTTCCTTTGTTTATTTATAAGATGAAATGATAACAGTGAAGCACAATGAAGTAATAGCAGGCCATCTTTTGTCACTTCAGGCATTTAGGGACCCCAGGACAGGGGCTTATCTCTAGGAACCCTCCTAGGTCTTACGTGGTTGTCTTGGTTCAGAAGAGAAAGCGTGGACCCAGTGCATTTCCTTCCTTCGTCTGCTCTTCTAACACAGTTAACGTCTGGCTTGGTTCACCGTGTACCCTACCTACTAATCTGGGTTTGTGTCCTATGTCAACCAGTGCCCCAAGCCAAGAACCAAATTCTCTCTTAGAACACAACGTGTATGTGTGTGTGTGTGTGTGTGTGTGCTCAGTTGTGTCTGACTCTTTGCAACCCCATGGACGATAGCCCACCAGGCTCCTCTGTTCATAGGATTATCTCGGCAAGAATACTGAAGTGGATTGTCATGCCCTCCTCCAGGGGAGCTTCCCGACCCCAGGATCAAACCCATGTCTCTTGTGTCTCCTGTGACGGCAGGCAAATTCTTTACCCTGAGTCACCAGGGAAGGAAACCCCCAGCATGCAATACTAAAAACAAAAAAGGAAAGAAAAAGAAAGAGAAAAAGAATGAAAAACCTTGAGGCCATAGTCAATCAGCTAATATAAAGTTAATCCACAAAATCCTATGAAGGCAACATACATTTCAGTCACAGCTCCATCGGCTGAGGGGTGTCTTAGTCCAGATCGCACGTTAATATTACAACTGTGTGTTTATGAATCTGTCTTTCCTGCTAGACTCAGTTCCTGGTCATTTCTGGAGTCTTCTGTGTGGCCCCAAAGTCAACGTGGGACCATCTAGGTATATTTCATCCTCTTAGCCCATTGCCTCCCCTTTGGTCACTGAGACTAGTCAGGGATGAGATGATAGTTTAATTCTAGAGATGCATACAATATTAGAAGAGGCAGGATCACATGGCATCCAAGAAAGAGTCCAGGTATGGCAGTGCCTTCTGGAGCTCAGGACAGCATGGGCCTCAGGCTTTGTGGATCTCTACTTGATGTCTGACATCGATACTCCCATTTCCCTGTCTGTCTCTGTCTTACTCAGGCTGCTCTAACAGAATACCATAGACTGAGTGGCTTTTAAGCAACAGGATTTATTTCTCATAGTCCTAGAGGTTGGGAGGTCCAAGATCAAGGTGTTGGCAGATCCTGATCTCAGAAGAGCCTGATTCCTGGTTGCTGACTGCCCACTCCTTGTTGCATCCTCACATAGCGGAAAGAAGGCTAGCCAGCCCTGTGGCCTCTTCTTATAAGTGTGTTAGTCCCGTTCATGGTGACTCCATCCTCATGATCTAATTACCCCGAAGGTCCTACCTCCAAATATTAATACCATCAGATTGGGATTAGGCTTTCAACATATTAATTTTGTTGTCGTTCAGTCCCTGAGTTATGTCCAACTCTTTGTGATCCTATGGACTGCAGCACGCCGGGCTTCCCTGTCCTTCACTATTTCCCAGAGTTTGCTCAAACTCATGTCCATTGAGTCGGTGATGTCATCCAACCATCTCATCCTCTGTCACCTTCTTCTCCTCCTGCCCTCAATCATTCCCAGGATCAGGGTCTTTTCCAATGAACATTCATTTTGGGAGGGACACAAACATTCGATCCATTGCAATATCTCTTTGAGACATCAACTTCCAGTGCTACCAACACCCTTCCACACCCCCTTCTTCCACTCACACTAGCCAAGTAGGACAGGGGAGGGAAAAGGACTCTCATGTCTACTCCTGACATCTTGGCAGCACCCCTGAGCATCACCGGAGCCCTGACACTCTTTCAGTTCTCACTTGCACCTGAAGAAGATGGAAGTAAATCAACAAACCACTTACCAACAGGGTCCCAAAGGACCGTGTCCCACGTGCTTGTTAAGTAGCATTAGAAGCAGAATTTGCAACATGGCTGTTTCGATTCTCACCTTTGGGACAAACCGTCAGTAGATGTGACAATACCTGGGATGTGGAAAGTCACGCTTCTAACAGGAACCGGTCAATATTCCAAATTCTGTGACTCTGTCCCACTCTAGCCGTGGTTGCACTCATCTTTCTCATCCACAATATATCTCTAAGCCACTGCACACTGTCCTTGGTGAAAAAAGGACAGAAATGTACACCTCAAAGGAAAGGAAACCTCCTAAGGCATAAATCTGAGCTGCCCAAAGTTACCTGGATGGAACATGGTACTTTTGCTGTCTTATTTCATCTCAGCCCTTGTGATTCAGAGTCAGATGAGCAGAGAAGAAAGCAACAAGCCATCCACAAGGAAAGAGACCCAAGAGGAAGGAGAGAAGTTATGATCAGGATGATAAGCAGCGGATACACTACCATACATAAAATAGATAGCTGGCAGGAAGTTACTATATAGCACAGGGAGCTCAGCGTGGTGCTCTGTGAATGACCTAGAGGCGTGGGGTGCAGGGCTGGGAGGGAGGCGCAGGAGAGAGGGGATACATGTACACATAGAGCTACTTCACTTTGTTGTACAGCAGAAACTAACTCAACATCGTAAAGCAAAACAAAACAAAAAAATACCATATACAATTAATGTTAAAAAAAATGAATAAAAATGAGGGCTAAGATATGAAATACTGTTTTACTAAGTAAAAACAAAATTACTGTATCTCCTGTTAGAACTTCTGTTCCCTTTGTCCTTAATCCTGTGTCCACGGGGATGGAGAAAGAGAGGCCGTCAGCTGCAGGGAGTCACCCCTGAGGCAGTACAGTCTGGCTGCCTACCTGTCTCTCCTGCAACCCCCAGTGGGAATCCAGCCTCTCAGCACTCGCCCCCTGACAGTGAAGCTGCCTCTTTCTGAGGGAAGCACAGTAGTCCACTCGGGCATGAGACCAACTTATTAATCTTTTTACTTCAGGGCCCAGCCCTTAGCGTGCATAAAGAATATTACTTGAAAACAGCTGAAGAATTTCCTCTGATAAAACACAGTAAAAACAAATAATTTGTCTATTTGCCCAATTGATTAAAAAGAATCCTTAAATTGGTAGCCAGGTGTGACGTGCTTTCTATTCCTGTGACCACTGAGAGTAAGTGACTCTCTTGGTGACAGTGGAGCAGGAAAGATGGACATTCATGCAATGCCTATGTAGACGATGCTGGCAATGAGGTACCGTACCGAAGCGCATTATTATTGTGCCTGAGCCTGTCCTTCACTTGGTAGGATGCGATTTGAAGCTGGCTGGCCGGTCAGAATGACCTGAGGACCCCCAGGGAACCGCACGAGAAGCCTTGAGAGCATCTTGTTATAAATGAGCTGCGAGGGAATCCAGTCACTGACAGCATCGTGATGAAATGGGAAGAGAGGTCTTGAAGCATTAGCAGCACACAGGTATCAAAACCAAAACTCATCCCAGGTTGAGAGATTTTTCCTTTTTACCCTCCTCAGGCTCCACTTTTCCTCTTTAAGCTTTCCTGACAAGCTGTCATAAAAAATAGCTACGGTTGGAGCAAGATTCCTGTAAGCAAATTGTTAGCCCAAACAATAATACCAATGAAAAAAAAGCCTTTCGGGCTGAATCATTGTCCTCGATGCAGCACATTTAAAATGGATCTTACTTCAAGTGATTTAGGATGCAGAGAGGAAGTAAGGTGGGTGCAGAATAGATAGCATCTTTATCACTGATCCCGCCCACCCCTCCCAGTTTCATCCTGACCCTGGTACCTCCCCATTGCCTTCCTGCTGGGGACCCTCCCACTGTGCATTACTGTATTCTTCTTTTTATTATTTGGCAACCTCTGTTCTGCTGAGAAGGGCATGCAAAATGACTGCTTGTGGAACTGCTCTCCATTGTTACGCAGACAATAAAAGGATGTCTGATAAGCATCTAACGACAGATTTTTCTCCAGCTGAAGCATGTTGGCAGCACAATTTTCCAGATTTGCATTCTACCTGTGGCTCCACGGAGCTCCTCAAGACTCCTTGCCAAGAGAGGACATTGTTCCTTCATTTCTGGAGGCCACGAGCACTTAGTGGGCTGTTGTAGATATTGTCTTAGAGCTGGCTAATTCTCACACGACTGACTGGCGGCTATAAATCTCTGGCTGCTCAAAAAGACTTGAACTATCTCAGTGTTTAAGGGAAATCTATTTGACTGAGAATCACGTGAGCAAGTACAATGTTGCCTGTGATTCAAGAAGGGGTGGATTTAAATAAAGGTGTTAGAAATTCAAATTGTTTTCTATTTTTTTAATGATTTTTTTGATGTGGACCATTTTTTAAAAGTCTTTATTGAAGTTGCTACAATATTGCTTCTGTTTTGTGCTTTAGTTTCTTGGCCATGAGGCATTTGGCATTCTAGCCCCCCAACCAGGGATTGAACCTATACGCCCTACATTAGAATGTGAAGTCTTAAATCACTGGACCTCCAGAGAAGTCCATTAGATTCTTTTCTAAGTGAAAGTAGCTCAGTTTTGTCCGTCTCTTTGTGACCCCATGGACTATACAGTCCATGGAATTCTCCAGGCCAGAACACTGAAATGGGTAGCCTTTCCCTTCACCAGGGGATCTTCCCAACCCAGGGATCGAACCCAGGTCTCCCGCATTGCAGGCGGATTCTTCACCAGCTGGGCCACAAGGGAAGCCTCATTCTTTTCTAAAAGGTTGGTTAAAAATGATACTTTGCTTTATGAAATATTAGAAATGTTTCAGAGTCTGGTGTCATAGCTTTTTTTCCTTCACTGGAGATTTTCAAGAGACTCAATGCCCATTTATAAGAACATTCTTGAGGTGTATGTTTATGTGGCTTGGAAACTACACTATATGGCTTTTAAACACCAACTCTAAGATCAATTTTTCTATTACTTCTTTAAATAAGAGCAACTCTTCTTTATTTAACATGTAATTAAATTAAATAAATTTCAAGTTACATATCCATCTGTAGGCATGTCTATTGGCTGAAACAAAACTCTTCTTTTTAACCCTCTACTCAACTGTATTAATTACGTGTGTATAATGACTTCCCTGGCAGTCCAGTGTTAAGACTCTATTTTCTGATGCAGAAAGTGCAGGTTTGTTCCCTGGTAAGGAAGCTAAGATCCTACATACCTCATGGCCAAAAACCCAAAACATGAAGCAGAAACAATGTTGTAACAAATTCAATAAAAACTTTAAAAATGGTCCACATAAATAAAATCTTACAAAAAACCCCCCACAACTTTATATTATGTGAGTACAATGTATCAAGTACTATACTAAGCATTTTATTATAGTAGGAAACTAAAGGCATCTCCCATGCCGTCAATGAATTGAAATATGAAATAGAACCGCCATATGACCCAGCAATCCCACTGCTGGGCATACAGACTGAGGAAACCAGAATTGAAAGAGACACGTGTACCCCAGTGTTCATCGCAGCACTGTTTACAATAGCCAGGACATGGAAGCAACCTAGATGTCCATCAGCAGATGAATGGATAAGAAAGCAGTGGTACATATACACAATGGAGTATTACTCAGCCATTAAAAAGAATACATTTGAATCAGTTCTAATGAGGTGGATGGAACTGGAGCCTATTATACAGAATGAAGTAAGCCAGAAAGAAAAACACCACTACAGTATGCTGCTACTGCTAAGTCGCTTCAGTCGTGTCCGACTCTGTGTGACCCCAGAGACGGTGGCCCAGCAGGCTCCCCCGTTCCTGGGATTCTCCAGGCAAGAACACTGGAGTGGGTTGCCATTTCCTTCTCCAGTGCATGAAAGGGAAAAGTGAAAGTGAAGTCACTCTGTCGTGTCCGACTCTTTGCGACCCCATGGTCTGCAGCCTACCAGGCTCCTCCGTCCATGGGGTTTTCCAGGCAAGAGTACTGGAGTGGGGTTCCATTGCCTTCTCCACCACTACAGTATACTAATGCATATATATGGAATTTAGAAAGATGGTAACGATGACCCTGTATGTGATACAGCAAAAAAGACACAGATGTATAGAACAGTCTTTTGGATTCTGTGGGAAAGGGTGAGGGTGGGACGATTTGGGAGAATGACATTGAAACATGTATATTATCATATGTGAAATGAATCGCCAGTCCAGGTTCAATGCATGGGACAGGGTGCTCGGGGCTGGTGCACTAGGATGACCCAGAGGGATGGGATGGGGAGGGATTTGGGAGGGGGGTTCAGGATGGGGAACACATGTACACCTGTGGCGGATTCATGTCAATGTATGGCAAAACCAATACAATATTGTAAAGTAATTAGCCTCCAATTAAAATGAATAAATTTATATATATATAAAAAGAAGCAAGTCACAGGAAGATAGAAAATTAGTTTTTCAATATCAAAATACTGCCCAAAACTCTTTGCTGGAAATGTGGGGCTTAAGGTCTAGTAGAGAACACCCCAGGCTGTGAGGTTAAAGAAAGCTTTCATTACATAAGTGGGGTTTGAAGTGTCCTATTGAAGAAGTTTTTGACCTGTGTGTTTTCACTGCTTCCATTTAATTATATATTTGTGGTTAATCAGAAATCAGCCTAGAATAGTAAGTTCTTTATTGTTTCCTATGTCTCTCAGAAGGTCACAAAAATAGATAAAAACACAGAAGACAACCCAGAAGTAGATTTACAGAACAGCTAGAATTCAGAAAAGAGAAGGCAATGGCAACCCACTCCAGTGTTCTTGCCTGGTGAATCCCAGGAACGGCGGAGCCTGTTGGGCTGCCGTCTATGGGGTCGCACAGAGTCGGGCACGACTGAAGCGACTTAGCAGCAGCAGAATTCAGAAAGATGAACTTGATGGGGAAAGGACAGAATTGTTTATTGACAACACATATCTTCAAGAATCATAGTAATGTTTCAACATCTTGGTATAACTCACTCAATTTAAGCTTAAGTATTTTCAACCTAACAGTCACCTAATAAGAAGAAACAGCTGGAGGCAAATGAATGCCTTAGAAACTCTAGGTCTGTATCATCAAAGGGATGATGATTGCGACATTTTGAAATTGTTGAGAATAGCTAGTGTGATTCCTTCTAATACAATGTGAACAATAAGCAGGGTTTAAGGGATTGGACTGCATTTCTGCATTTTGTAACATTTGGTAAACATAAAGTTCCTCCATTTTCTGTTCACCATATGTGGCATATTTTCTATTAGCATAAAATTCCAGTGACTCTTAAATAATCCAGATTCAGTGACAGAACGTGACTAACATTCTGTTAAAATCAAATAGATGAGCAAAATTGTACTTACTCTCTTATTTTGAAAGTAAAATAGCTTCTCTATGATACTTATATACATTTTTGGTACAAGATTTCTTTTTCTTGCAAACATTTTTAATAATAAAAAGTATTGTTTAGAAACCAAATATTATAAACTAGTTTCATGACAGAATAATGGTTTTTGCTTGGCATATTAATTATTTTAAACATTTTATTAGAATTGAAAAGATAATCTTCCCACTTAATTTGTTCTCTAGGTAGTTGAGTTTCAATCACTTTTTTTTGTCTTTACATTTTGAAGGAGGCAGAAGGAAGCAAAATTAATGCACAAGAAGCACCCAGCTTCACCCACTTGGGGAAAATTTTTAAAGTTTACAATTATTTGTAGAGCATGTACTCAGCCTAGTGCTAATTAAATTACTCTTTTGTATATTAGGAAGTAAGTTTTTTCCAGACCCTCAAAGAGCTTTCCATCTTGGTAGAGGAAGAAGACGCCTACTAGTGATGGAAAAGCAAAAGATGGAACTTGAGTGATTCGGAGTCATAACACTTAGGGTAGGAGATACACAAATGGGAATCAGAACCATGGGGGAATGTTCGGGAGAAGGTATCAAAGATGTGATCTTTGAGGTGGATTCCATTCTGGAAGAGCTTGATGGCAACAAACGTGGAAAAGGGGCCAATCTGTTCATGGCCAGTGAGAAACAATCACTTAATCAAATAAAGAAATAGAAAGCAACATTCAAAGGAAGCAAGCAAACAAAAAACCCTCCCTACCTGGAGTAGAGTGGAGGACAGCAGACACAAGCAGATCAATAGTGAATCAGTAGCTAAGATGTGGCCAGGTGATGGCCTTGATATTTAGACAGAAGAATCTATAAAGATAAGATGGATGGCTGACTCCTATACAATCCTGAAGAAAGCTGGAGAAGCCCCAGCTGGATAAGGCCTTTCATTCCTAGTGTAAGAGGATATTTTCTTTCAATCCCGTTACGGAAGGAAGTAGGGAGATAAAATTTTCTCATTCTCAGTGGTGTCGTCTTATATTTAACCCAAAATTTCCTTAAACTTGTGGTGACTGCTGTGGATTGTTTGCTAGCTTAATTCTAAAAGCTTTAAGGAGGAAAACAACCATTCAATAACTAGGAATCTGACAGCTAGCATTTTGCTTTGCTTTTTTATTTTTTTTTAAATTTTATTTTATTTTTAAACTTTACATAATTGTATTAGTTTTGCCAAATATCAAAATGAATCCAAGACCTGTGCTTTAGCTCCTAACCTGTCTATCCAATGGCCTACTAGGATTTTATTACCCTGTCTGGGAACTCAGGATGAGATGGTTGGATCACCCTTGAGCATCACCAACTCAAGGGACATCAACTTGGACAAACTCCGGGCAACATCGAGGGACAGGGAGGCCTGGTGTGCTGCAGAACATGGGGTCACAAAGAGTCAGACACGACTTAGTGACTGAACAATGACAACAACTGGGAACTCAGGGGCAATGTTTCAAATTCAGCTACTCTCCAATCTGTCACATTGGTAGAACGCTAATGCCCTGGTTCTTAGGATGCAATCCCTTATCAATAACACCAGAATCACCTGAGGACGTATTAGAAATGCAAATTCTTGGCTCTATCCCAGACCAATGAATCAGGAATTTGAGGTTGGGGGATAGAAGGATACCTATATGTGTTTTAAAAAGCCCTGCCCATGAACCCGATGCATGCTAGAGTCTGAGAACTACTAGTCTAACACAAAGGTTTACACTTTGTTCAGTATCTGATTTGTGATTCTCCTCCTTCACAGAAAGAATTCAGGTTTTCAAGTAGAAAGAATTACTCTAGTGACTTAAGAAGGGAATGGATGGGAAGGTACAAGACTAACTCTAGAGACACCTATTTAGCAACTAATGAAGTAGTACCTGGGACAGGACGGTGGGATGTTTTATAGCTAAGGCAAGAGTGGACCAGTTTCTGTTCTTTGAAATCCACTGCTATTAGCTCCCTCCTTTAACTAAGTACTCTTAATAAGCTTCAGTATTTTCAGTCAAATTTTTGATAATTATAATCAAACAGTTGGGATCATAAGTCTTTTAAAAGGATGAGAAATGGGTCTTACTGGCCAAAATTAAAATAATTTACCTAGATTTTGTGAATCATCATGTCCATTTGTGTCCATTAAGAAAAACCCTTGACCTCTAAAGTTTGTCTAGGAGGGTAGATGGGGAGATTATTTATATGATTAAGGAAACTGTACCCATAGAACTGTCATAAATATATCTTAATGTATCTGGAAATAATTTTACCTTAAAATCAGTGTGAAAATTAGATCCTAAAGTGAAACTAGACTTTTAAAACATTTTTTTCAAATTTGTAACTTAACATTATCAAGGCAGTCTGGAGGCACCTGTTTTCTGACTATTGATCCTTTAAGATGCCATTGTTAGCAAGCCAACTTCCAAATGTTTTTCTCTTTGAAACAGAGGGATGATTGGGAGGTTGGGATTAGCAGATGCGAGCTGTTATATATAGAATGGCAAACAACGTGGCTGGAACTATAGCAGGGAGCTATAATCAATATCCTGTGATAAACCATAATTAAAAGGAATACAAAAAAGAATGTATTTATATATGCATAACCAAATCACTTTGCTGCACAGCGGTAATTAACATAACATTACAAATCAATTGTTCTTCAATAACAATTAAATGTGAAATAAAATAAATTACAAGATTTGAAAAATGAATTTAATATATCTAACATCTGTTTGATAAAAATTCCAAAAATGGAAAAAAGAGAAGATGAAGGAAAAAAATAATCTAAGAGGAAAAAATTGTAATATTATCAGTCTTCACATTAAGTGTATAAACGGGGGTGGGGGGAAGCAAAACCAAAATCAGAATAGTATGTAATAAGAATAAATAATGAGATGATTATGGATGTACGCATTCTGCATTTTCAGAAATGCACAGATAGGAAGTTTATCTCCCAGATACCACTGTTGTAATGAGAATAAAGTAGCAAAACGAGAGAAGAATATAAAAAAGGACACAGAGTTGAAAAGAGAAAGGAGCTAAGTCAGTACATGGTAGAATTACTGGGTGGTAACCACGCAGCAAAGAAAACACTAAGTCCAAGTCTGAACATGAGTAGCTGTTCTTCAGAGAAAGCAGTTTTCAAAATGAAAATATTATACATTTAACAGAATGATGTAATTAAGAAATTGGGCCATCTCATTCATGTATCAGTAATAAAGGTGGTTTACATTTCTTTTGCCAATAAAAACAAAACAAAAAGCTTGACAGAAACTACAAGAAAAACCTACATTTTAATAAACTAATTATAATCTAATTATGAAGCAAACATTTGACATGGTTTGGGAGAATTCAAGGGTGGGGAAAAATTCGCATATGGTGAAAGAAAGAGGTTCATTTATTCTTCCTCTTGTGATATTTTCTATTTGCATGATACAGCTTAAAGGCAGAGAATGTATTTTATCTCCAATCATACTAGTTGGCTTTATAGTAAATAATATTTTGCAATACTTTGCAAAAGAATATTTTATAATCCACAGCACTTTCCACTTCTCTGCTGAAATTCTCAATCTTGTCTTTTAATCACTTGAACATAGTAAGCATGACTATTTTAAAGTTTGTCTCATAACTATTTCTGAACCCCTGTGAGTCTATACCTATTATATGCTGTTTATATTTTGTCTCCTCAACCTCTCCCTCCTTTTCCTCTTCCTTCTTTTCTTCTTCTTAAATCATTTTTTACATCTCCTTTCTTCCTAGTTCCTAAATATCTGTTGATTATTTTGGCACAATAGTATCTTGAGAAGATTCAGTAAGACTGTTTATCTAGAAGCCTCTACTCATATCTGAAGAAAGGAGCTTTTAAAACTTATTGGGTCTCAATGTGTTTTCTGAAACATTGCCCTCATTCTCATTCAGCCAGACAATCATTCTTGGCATTCTCAAAAGTATATGCAGGTCATTTTAACTTTGTATGGGATGGATAAACATCCACACCACAGTAGCCAAAAATAATACCCATTTTGTGCTGGCCTGATGGGTCCTTCAGATTAGGAACAAGTTCAAAGCGACTCTATTCTCTGGAAGGGGACTAGAGTAGGACTTGTATATTTAAAAGCTTTCTTTTTAAATCAGATATTAATTTACAAAAGTGGCTTCGTCTGTATGAAAGCTTTTAGGCTTGCTAGGAGGTTGTGTAGTACAGAAAGAAAGTTTGCAACATGACAGAGACACTAGCGATGTGTGTCAGTCACTAGTGTTTTTAAATAGCATCAGGGTAGGGATTTTCTTTGTTTGATTTGCAGTTAAAGTGGGTGTGTGGTCCCACTCTCTTGTTTAATTAAGTGAGGCTTCAAAGATGCCAAAAATCCAAAGTGATATTAGCCTAGATATTAGCGATGTTAGCTTACAACTACTGATATCATGCTCTTATGAAAGGAATTGGATGACTTTTAATAGCTGGGCTAACTACTGTCCAGACTGGAAACAACTGAGGGCATCTCTGGACAGACACCTAGTCCCACGTCTCTTCAGTCAACCAAGATCCATGAGCATATGTTGTGTTCTGTATTTTTCTTCTCATGATGGGCTGAATTGTCCCCCGCCCCTGACACTCCTGCAGTCTTAACCCTTAGTTTCTCAGAATGTGACGTTATTTGGAATTAGGATTGGGGCAGCTGTAATTAAGTGGAAGTCATGCTGGAGTATGCTGCTGCTGCTGCCAAGTCTCTTCAGTCGTGTCCGACTCTGTGCAACCCCATAGACGGCGGCCCACCAGGCTCCCCCGTCCCTGGGATTCTCCAGGCAAGAACACTGGAGTGGGTTGCCATTTCCTTCTCCATTGCATGAAAGTGAAAAATGAAAGTGAAGTTGCTCAGTCGTGTCCGACTCCTAGCGACCCCATGGACTGCAGCCCACCAGGCCCCTCCGTCCATGGGATTTTCCAGGCAAGAGTACTGGAGTGGGTTGCCATCGCCTTCTCCAATATTGGAGTATAACGTGCTCCTAATTCAATATGACCAGTATTGTAATAAGACAGCCATGTGAAGAGGGAACTATCTAGCCACCAGCTGAGGAAAGCCTGAGGCTAAGGAAGATGGAGGAGGCAAGGATAGATCCTCCCCTCAGAGCATGACTCGGTTGACACACTGGTTGTCGACTTCAAGCCTCAAGAACTGAGAGAGGGACTTCCCTGGCAGCCAGTGGTTAAGACTTTGCCTTGCAATGTGGAGGGTGTGTGTTTGATCCCTGATCAGGGAGGTAGGATCCCACATGCCTCAAGGCCAAAAACCCAAAACATAAAACAGAAACAATATTGTCACAAATTCAATAAAGGCTTTGAAAATGATTGACATAAAAAAAAAATCTTAAAAAAATCCCCAAGAACTGTGAGAGAATAGATTTCCCAATTTATGGTAGTTTTTAATGACATCCCCTAGGACATGAATACATGTCTCCTGATGCCCAAATGCAAATAAGCTGGAATCTAAAATTTATATCTCCAAGAAGTCACTTCTAATGGAGAGAAAAGTAAATTATTTATTCATGATCAGGGAGTATAATCCCAAGAAGCTCATCAGATGGCTGATGTTCTATTTAAGTCTAATGTTTCATCTTTAAACTTCAAGCAATTTTAAATCTGCTTTCTAATCCATCTACTCTTTTCCTCAAGTAAACTTAATATTTTTAGAGCTGTTTTAAGTTCCCAGCCAAACTGAGCAGAGGGCACAGGGATTTCCCACGTGCCTCTCGTCCTCATCACCTACTGTAACGACTTCCCCCATCACCAACCATCCTCACTGGAGTGGTACGTCTGTTACAGTTCATCATTACATTGATGTGCTGTTATCATCCGAAGCCCACAGTTTATACACGTGGTGTTGTACACATGGTGTTGTACAGCCTGTGTTTTTGTTTAGCTGCCAAGTTGTGTCCAACTCTTTGCAACCCCATGGACTGTAACCCATAAGACTCCTCTGTCCATGGGATTTCCCAGGCAAGAATACTGGAGTGGGTTGCCATGCCCTTCTCCAGGGCATCTTCCCAACCCAGGGATCAAACCCAGGTCTCCTGCTTTGCAGGCAGAATCTTTACCACCTGAACCACCTGGGAAGCCCTGTACATTCTATGCTCTTGGTTAGTCACTAAGTCACGTCCAGCTTTTTTGCAGCCCCATGGACTGTAGCTCACCAGGCTCCTCTGTCCATGGGATTTCCCAGGCAAGAATCCTGGAGTGGGGAGCTTGAAAAAAACTCATACCTAGGCTTCCTCCCAGGACAGTTGAATCAGCATCCCTAAGAGTGACACCCGAGCACCCAGTAGCTTGCCCAAAGCCACACAACAAAGACTGAGCTGAAGGCTTTCTGCCTCTTAAACATGTGGACTTCCCCTCAACCACATGGAAAAGACCTCTTTAAAATATAAACCACAGCTTAGTTCTCAAAGATTGCAAAAACGTAAATGAAGATTTAACTTAAAGTGGAAAAGAATTTAGATATGAGGAAATATTTGTTGATCCATCTGAACATAGACTCCACAGTCTGTATTTTGGAGTACTGGTCATAAGTTCAAAGGGCTGGAGTGGATGGTGCTCTGAGAGCTCCTTCAAAGCCATGTGCTGAAAGAAATAATGGAAAGTGTAGGGTGACTATCAGAAGGATAGGATTTCGATGGTCTAATACTTTTGAAACAGTGGATAAAGCATATAAAATATGTCAGGTATTCACATGAGTCAACTTTTTTGGCTTCTCATTGCCATTTTCACTTCTTCTCCTACAGGTATTACCTAACACATGCATGGGTGACTTCCTTGCATCATTTTCAAGAGCATAGGTTTTGGGGATAAACTACCTAATTTAGTTTCCAAATATATTCTCTCTAGCTGTGTACTCTTAAGTAAGTTACTTCACTTCTCCATGACTCAGTTTCTTCAACTATAAAATAGGAATAATAATGGTCTCATATCAATGCTGCCTGAGTCACCCAAAGCACTCATGCCTTAAGATCTCTCACAGTTTTTCTGGGTGGGAATGCAGAAGAAGCTTGGTTGGGCAGTTTCAGCTCAGCGTTTCTCTAAGCCAGGATTTAGGCAACAGTCTTGTGATGGCTTGGTTAGGGCTGGAAGATCTACTTCCAAGGTGGTTTGCTTACATGAAATCACAAAATGGCGCTTATTGTTGGCAGGGAGCTTCAGCTTTTCTCCACAAAGTAGAGAACTCTATGAACTGCTAGAGAGTCCACACGGCTTGCTACCTGACTTCCTCCAAAGAAAACGACCCAAAAGACCAAGGTGGAACTTGCCGTGCATTTTATGACCTAGCCTTAAGGGCGTACACCACCCCTCATACAGTATTCTGTGGGTCACACAGACCAACCCTGATTCAGTTTGGAAGGAGACTACACCCTTCTGTCAGGAAGTAAAGATCATTGGGGGCCATTTTGGAGGTAGATACTGTAAGCACCTAGCTCATAGGCTTTTTGCAAAGATATACGTGTATCCACTTAGAATAGAGCTCAGACCAACAGCTAAGAAAACACTTAAGTAGAGCATAATACATTGTGTGTGTGTATACCTCACATTTAGAAGAGAGCTTGTGTGTGTGTGTGTGTGTGTGTGTGTGTGTGTGCGCGTGCCTGTGTGCTCAGTTGCTCAGTCGTATCCAGCTCTTCCTGACCCCACGGACTACAGTTCCTCTGTCCATGGGAATTTCTGCCCATGGGAGGGGACTGCCATTTCCTTCTCCAAGTAATCTTCCTAGCTCAGGAATCAAACCTGCATCTCTTGCGTCACCTGCATTGGCAGGCAGATTCTTTACCACTATACCACCTGGGAAGTCCACAACAGAGCTTAGACCATAGTAAATGTTATATAACTAAACAGAAATTTCAGGAGTGCCCATTAGTATTATAGTTTAAAAATCACCACTTGCTAAGTTGCTTCAGTTGTGTCCAACTCTTTGCAACCCTATGGACTGCAGCCCACCAGGCTTCTCTGTCCATGGGATTCTCCAGGCAAGAATACTAGAGTGGGTTGCTGTGCCCTCCTCCAGGGGACCTTCCCAATCCAGGGATTGAACCCGGGTCTCTTATGTCTCCTGCATTGGCAGGCGGGTTCTTTACCACTGGTGCCACCTCAGTTCAGTCAGTTCAGTCGCTCAGTCGTGTCCAACTCTTTGTGACCCCATGCACTGCAGCACGTCAGGCTTCTCTGTCCATCACCAACTGCTGGAGTTTACTGACTCATGTCCATTGAGTCAGAGATGCCATCCAACCATCTCATCCTTTTTCGTCCCCTCCTCCTCCCATTGTCAATCTTTCCCAGCATCAGGGTCTTTTCACATGAGTCAGTTCTTCGCATCAGGTAGCCAAAGTATTGGAGTTTCAGCTTCAGCATCAGTTCTTCCAATGAATATTAAGGACTGATTTCCTTTAGGATGGACTGGTTAGATCTGCTTAAGGTCCAAGGGACTCTGAACTTCTCCAACACCACAGTTCAAAAGCATCAGTTCTTCGGCGCTCAGTTTTCTTTATGGTCCAACTCTCACATCCATACATGACTACTGGAAAAACCATAGCTTTGACTAGATGGATCTTTGTTGGCAAACTAATGTCTCTGCTTTTTAATATGCTGTCTAGGTTGGTCATAGTTTGGCTTCCAATGAGCAAGCATCTTTTAATTTCATGGCTGCAGTCACCATCTGCAGTGATTTTGAAGCCCAAGAAAATAAAGTCTATCACTGTCTCCATTGTTTCCCCATCTATTTGCTATGAAGTGATAGGACCAGATGCCATGATCTTAGTTTTTGTCCCAGTGCCACCTGGGAAGCCCGAAACCACTACAGGGGATTCTAATATACAGCCAGGTTTGAGTACCATGCTTCTACACCAATACTTAGCTTCACCATGATCATCAACCCTGAAGCCCTAGTTGAGAGATTCTTTACCTTGGCTGCATATCTAAGAATCATCTGGAGAACTTTAAAGAATCTAGACCTTCAGGTTACATACTGTGCCAATTCTATCTGAATCTGTGGTTCATGGGACCCAGACATGAGAATTTTTTTTTTTAAGCTTCCTAGGCTATATTAATACACAGTCAAGTTAGAGACCCACGGCTTTAATTATGTAACTTAGATTATTATATTCCAGTTTTTCCCATTTTCTCCATGAGCTGAGCTCCAACAACAGCATTTAGATGCTGGAGACCCAGTTTCACTTGTTGAAAACAGAGGGAAGACCTTTGACTCACCCTCATGTGCTGGAAACGCTGCAGATGGGTGGGAACGCGCAGCATGGCGCCAGTTGTTCCCCATCTACACCCTGTGTGTCTGGAGGATTTGAGCCTCCAGCATGTCAGCCAGACTCCTTTGGCCGGAATTTGCCTTCATGCAAGAGTAGAAACCTCCTAGGCATGTGATTGCCGGGCCAGGAAAATGTCACCCACGGCCAGAGAAAAACCAGCCTGCCACAAATCTAGAGTGAATGGCACATGAAACCAATTTAGCCAAAGTGGCTGGAGAAGGATCAGAAAGCATCCTGAGATGGCCATTCTGGAAACAGTGCTTATTAAGATGCACCTGGTAAAGTTTCTAGGTATTGTTCAGGCACAGAACATTCCTCAAATTCAAAAGCATGGGGCTGCCTGCCTGCTCTGTGTGAGGCTGCATTTGTGTGGCCTAGACAATTGCAATTTGGGGAAGATGAGCAATAGAGAGCGAATGGCAGCCATATTGGGGCCAGAAAAATACGAGGTAAATGGCAATTTCCAGTGAATGATGCCATCACACTAGACATAGAAAATCTGTGATGTGCTGGAAAAGTCAACCCTGTTTGCAAATATTTGTGATTGAAAGAAGCTCTTAGCAGACTTTGCTTATGGCTTTCTCTCCACGCTTAAACCTATGTTTGTTTTAAGTAAAGCTTTATCCATGTGTTTCTGATTCCTTCACACATAACTCATCAGAGTCTTTATTTTGGGGAAAAAAACTATTTAATGTCCAAGATGCTTTTGCTTTTTAGCCTTTTAAAGCATTTTTTTTCTCTCTTTGAAAGGGGCTGAAATCACATGTTTGCCAAGTTGAGAGCCCACTCAGCTTTTGTGAATGCAGAATTTTGACCACTGTTTGGGATTTGAATTTCTTCACATTTGCCAAAAATGTGACTTCCTGCTTGTTTTTAATATGCAAATCCCTTTTGAAATTGAATGTGAGACTCTCAGTGAAACCTGAAGGCCACAGATTTGCCCTTCCATCGATTCTTTTTCCCCCTATTGTGGAGCTTATTAATACCTCATTTATGTTATCATCTTTGTGACTCTGAAACAATTTTTATTTGTGTTGCCTAGTAATGAAAGAAAAATATTTTGAGCTTGTGATGGTACCTTTTATCAAGGATCTCAAAACTGACTTGCAAACATGAGCACAAAACTATGACAACATTAGCTTCCATATAACCCATGATGAGTTCAGCAACTGATTTGTGGAAATAAGAAAAATGTAAGAACGTAAAAGGAGACTGTATGGACTTGAAAGCAAGCCAAATGGGCCATTAGGACTTCAATAACTGTTTTCTCATATGTCCCTTAAGAAAACTAGTTAGGTGTCTCTGTTTTATAACCTCTCTTCCTTAGAATGAAGGGAAAGGGGAACCGATCATATTAATCAGACTGAGCCAAAGCTGTGTTAAAATGATGCAAATCACCTAATAAAAACTAAATAAATTCTAGTCGGTTATTCCAATATGTTTATCTACATAATGCTGCATGCTCTGTTACTTGGAATGCTTTCTTTTTCTTTTACTAACATTTTAATTATAGATGCTTGATTTAAGTCATCAGAAAGAGGAAGAAATAAAGCACAAGAAAGTTGTAATGAACTATTATCAAGAAGCTGAAATAAATATTATTTTCATAGATGCAGTAACCTGGTATCTAATTTCATCCCCAGGTGAGTAATTTGGTCAACACCATCTTTTATGTTGATTGTTATTTGGTATTGTGGGACTTTTGTACAGGAAGTGGAAGTCATAATTCTTATTCTTGAAGAACTTACAATTATGAGAGTTTATAAAATTTTACTACCAAACAATAAATCACAAAAACAAAAGATTAACCCATAGCAATGACAGATGTTCAAGCTACCCAGTGCTTGGGGAGGTGACGAGGACTGAATGTCGGCAGAGGCTGAATAGCCAGATCTAAGACACTTTGAGCACACTGACTGCCACCAAGCCCTGGTGAAAACAGGTATAATTTTTCACACAATAAAGATTCTCTTTTTTTAATGACATAATCAAAATCATCCTATTTTGTACAAGTAGTCCCTAATTTGACATATAAAGAGAAGATCAAATTGAACTTTACAGTGGAGAAAGACATACTTTAATAACTCTTATTGGTGGCTTGGGTCTGTTCTCTATAACAAGGTTCATACCCACTCTATCTACTTAATATACCCAGTTGGATCAAAACACTTCTAGTATAGTGATCAAGTTTTAAAGTGAATGTTATGAAAACCATTCCCCATAATGATTTACTATTTGATAAAAATGCAAGCATATTTTCTTTTTATTTTACCTGTGCAGATATTTTATCTCAGGGCCAGGCTCTTAAAATGCCTGTGATTAATGTAAACTGCAGTTATCTCTTGAAGAATGTATAGCAACTTTTTTTATTAATGAGGAAGAAAAATTAGACGTTTTAAGGGAAGATTTTGAATATTTTCTCTCGATGGCTAACCTTAATTCAATTTGTTTCTCAGTCCCCTTTTCCATAAAGTAAGGCTTTCACTTGCCAAGAAATATATGTGGGAACTTGGAGATTCGGACTCTGTGGTTGTTAAGAATCGTTATTCCTGGAGTTCTGCGAGGACATTCTCTCCCCAGCTAGACAATAGCTGTACTGGCAGAATCAGTCTGATGTAACTGTTTTGGAACTGTGGCGTCTACTGAAGGCTCGGAACTTCCAGAGGAAGACTTAGATGGTAAATTGTGGTTAATGTCAGTCAATTTTAGCTCTTAGCATAGTAGCTGCTGCTGCTGCTGCTAAGTTGCTTCAGTCGTGTCTGACTCTGTGCGACCCCAAAGACGGCAGCCCACCAGGCTCCCCCGTCCCTGGAATTCTCCAGGCAAGAACACTGGAGTGGGTTGCCATTTCCTTCTCCAATGCAGGAAAGTGAGAAGTGAAAGTGAAGTCGCTCAGTCGAGTCCGACTCTAGCGACCCCATGGACTGCAGCCTACCAGGCTCCCCCGTCCATGGGATTTTCTAGGCAAAAGTACTGGAGTAGGGTGCCATTGCCTTCTCCGATAGTAGCTTCTACCACTTCCCAAACACCAGCCCCGCTGCAGGCAGCTATGCAGGTAGGTATTCCAGGAGGAGCTAGAATGAAGTTTATAGGAGCCATGCATGTATGTGTTAAGTGTATCCAACTTTTTGCAACCCCATGGACCGTAGCCCACCAACCTCCTCTGTCCATGGGATTTCCCAGGCAAGAAACTGGAGCAGGTTGCCATTTTCTTCTCCAGATGATCTTCCCAACCTAGGAATCGAACCTCATCTCCTGCATTGGCAGGTGGAGTCTTCACCACTGAGCCACCTGGGAAACCCAATTGCATATCTATGATCAAGCTTTATGCCTTGAAGTACCCTGAATATAAAAGAAGAATTTGTAAATGATAATGATCTTACCAAACGTGTAAACATCAGTCTAGTTCTTTAAAATGGTTGATGCATTTTTCAATAACTTCATCCAGCTTGATTCTCAGAGCAGCTCAGTAAGGTAGGTATTGTTAATATCTCTATGGTACAGAGTTACTGTCATTTCCCTTCACTTCTTTCTCAACCACTACTGCTACTTGACTCTGTAATTCTGCCATCATGGACTAATAGGTCTTACGGTTCTTACTTACGGTTCAGATTCTTTCTTTGCTTCATGTTTCTGCCCGAGTCGATCTCTACCCATCCCTTGTTAAATTCTATTTTAATTCAGTAGGGAATGTAACAACACATCAGAGCTGACTTTAGCTTGGCTTAAGCCAAGGAGCTCTGGAAATCACACTGAGGATGCTGTCTTCATTGCCAAGTTCACTTATTAAGGAAAAAATGCTTATAGTGTTAGGCATGAAATGTGATTAGTCGGTCCTGGCCAGGGACAACTTTTACAAAGACAGTGCCTCTGACTCTGGAGGAATTGGAGTCACTTTACCCTAACAAATGTGCTTCCTTAGAGGAGATCTCTTTGCCTCATTTGTGCTAACTTGGTGAAATCTGTCCCTTGCACACACACGCCCTTCAGGTTGGTGGTTTTAAAGTGATGTCATGTGTAAAAACTAACACCAGTTTGTTAAAGCAGATTCTGTGTGTAATAAACATGGCAATTCAGTGTAGATAGGGAGTAAGAACGAACTTTACTTAGAGCTTTTTCTGTGAAGTCTTGTGGCCCGTAGACCAGCATCATCAATATCACCTTGGAATTTGTTAAAAATGCAGAATCTCAGGCTCCACTCCAGACCTACTGAACAGAAATCTGAATTTTAACAAGAGCCTCTGGAGATGTGTGTGCATGTTGAGACTTCAGAAGACTAACTGGGGACTGCCGTCTATCACATAGTCACATCTGTTATGGGTGCTCTTAAGTCATTCTTTGCCAGAGTATATGTTCTTGCCATTTCTTTTATACCAGAAATGAAGTGCCTGTAGAATTTCAGTGACCAAAAGTGCACTCCCCCAACCCCACTTTTTTATTATTCAAAAGCGTAGGGTGAGGACTTCCCTGGTGGTCCAGTGGTTGAGAATCCACCTCTCAGTGCAGAAAACGCTGGTCCAATCCCTGGTCAGGGAACTAAGATCCCACCTGCCCCTGGGCACCTAAGGCCCAACATAGCCAAAAACAGATAATAAATAAATAAATATATTTTTTAAAGTGTAGGTTGGTCTACTAATGCTGGATTTATAGTGAATACATTTGAATGCATCCGCTTTGAGCACTGGTGGATATTTCACTGAATTATTTGTCCTCTCTGGTTAGATTTGGATTGAAATTTATAACTGAATTTCTAAAATCTTATTGATCCTCAAGTACTGCTCCAACTTGTAAAGTCAATGAATGAACGATGTGAAAGCATGTTTTTTGGTGCCTATAATAGGCAAAAAAAAAAAAAAAAAAAGGTGCTGTGAATATTTTTGCTTGATGAATTTTATATTATTGGTTTTTATGGAAAAGCATTTTATTTTAAATATAGCAGTGTATACATCAATATGATCTGCCTGCAATACAGGAGATTTGGGCTCAATCCCTGGGTTGGGAAGATCCCCCAAAGAAGGGATAGGCTACCCACCCCAGTGTTTTTGGACTTCCCTTGTGGCTCAGCTGGTAAGGAATCTGCCTGCAATGTGGGAGACCTGCATTCGATCCCTGGGTTGGGAAGATCCCCTGGAGAAGGGAAAGGCTACCCACTCTAGTATTCTGGCCTGGAGAATTCCATGGACTGTATGGTCCATGGGGCCGCAAAAAGTCGGACACCATTGAGCAACTTTCACTTTTCATCAATATGATATTATTGTTTGCACTTTAGGATCCACATTTAGAGAATGTTGAGGGGGTAGACGTGGGTCTGAGTGAACTCTGGGAGTTGGTGATGGACAGGGAGGCCTGGCGTGCTGCGATGCATGGGGTTGCAAAGAGTCGGACACGACTGAGCGACTGAACTGAACTGAACTGAACTGAGGGGGTAGAGGGAGGAATATGGACTGTGGCACGTCTGTCTAATAATCTTTTCTTTAACAATCATTTACAAACATCTCCTAGGTTCCCACATTGGCCAGGAGGTGAGCATATCAGTGAATAACACGCGGCTCTCTCTTCAATTTGCAGATGGGCATACGGAGGCAGAGACTTGCACCGCTGGGTCCCAAAGGTACCACTCCAGTTTGTGTGAATGGAGCTTCCTAGAGCAATAGACCACAGCCACCTTGAGGGTGGGCGACCAATAGTAAATTAAGTGACTTAAGGCAAAACTGCTTGGATGGCATCACTGACTCAATGGACATGAGTCTGAGCAAACTCCAGGAGATGGTGAAGGACAGGAAAGCCTGGCGTGCTGCAGTTTATGGGGTTGCAAAGTCAGACACGACTTAGCAACTGAAGAACAACCACAAGGCAAAAAAAAAAAAAACCCCAAGAGCTCAGGTAGCGTGATAGAAGGGGGTCTAGTTCATAGGGAGTGAAATGTGTGTGTGTGTGTGCGCACACGCATGGTGTGGTTGCATATGATATATACGTAAGCATGTATGTGCTGTCCATGTATGTGAGTGTGGTTGGGTTTGTGTTATGAGCTGTGTGTGTGAATGAAGTGTATAGGTATGGAATGAGTGGGCATGATATAAATGTGTATAGGTATGTCAGGTGTGTGCACTCCTTGTGTGCCTGGTGCAGGGAAAAGTGACGTTTCTGATGTTGGCAGAACTTTCCAGAGGAAGAGACGTCTGGGCTCTATTTATTCAATCCCAGCCAGGCTTTCCTCCCGCTCCACTGAAATGACACCTGCCGGGGTCTCAGCGTCTTCACCGCCACCACACCTAACCATGGGTTCCTTGTCTTCATCCTCCTAAACGCCCATCTCAGTAAAGAGCACCCACTTCACCTAGAAGCTCAGACTGAACCTAGGAATTAGTCTAGAACCTTCTTCCTCTCCCACTCTCCATCCACTCCATCTGCGCATCCTACTAATCTGCTTTCCAAACAGCCAGAATCAGAGCACTTCTTACAACCTTTACCTTTAGTCAAAAGCTCCGTATCTTTTGCCTTGACTATTAGAATAGCTTCCTAACTGATTATCCCATGCTCCCTGCCTTTCTGGAGTCTGTTTTACACTCATCATCTGGAGTTGCCCTTTAAAACTCTACATTTATGATTGATTTTTCTTAGGATATTCTGATGGTTTTCCTTCATGCTCTAATTCCCCATCATGGCCCAAGGCTATCCACAGCAAAGTCCCTGGCTGCCTTCCAGATTCTTTCTGACCTTCCTCTCCTCCCTGTCTCCTCTGTCCACACTGACCTTCTTGTTGGTCTAAACTCACCCATTGGTTCCCTGCCTCAGGACATCCATGTTGCTTACCTTTTGGTTATAATGCTTTACCACCAGTCAGTAACATGTCTCTCTATTTTATTCAGGCTTCACAATTTCCCCTGGCCATTATTTTTCCCTCTTACCACCCCCTGTTTTGTCTCTTAAGCACATATATATATATAATATTTTATAATATAAAATATATAATACATATATATATTTAAAAATCTTATTTATGGCTACACTGGGCTTGCCTGATAGCTCAGCTGGTAAAGAATCTGCCTGCAATGCAAGAGACCCTGGTTCAATTCCTGGGTCGGGAAGATCCCCTGGAGAAGGAATAGGCTACCTGACTCCAGTATTCTTGGGCTCCCCTTGTGGCTCAGCTGGTAAAGGATCTGCCTGCAATGCAGGAGAACTGGGTTCAATCCCTGGGTTAGGAAAATCCCCTGGAGAAGGAAATGGCTACCCACTCCAGTATTCTGGCCTGGAGAATTCCATGGACTGTATGGTCCATGGGGTTGCAAAGAGTCGGAGATGACTGAGCAACTTACACTTCCCTTCGCTTCATGGCTGCACTGGTCTTCACTGTTGCCCATGGCCTTTCTCTAGTTTTGCCGAGTTGTGCCGAGTTGTGCCGAGAGGGCTTCTCATTTCAGTGACTTCACTTGGTGCAGAGCACGGGCTCAAGGGTGTGTACACTTCAGCAGTTGCATCACATGAGCTCAGTAGCTGCAGCTCATGGGCTGTAGACCACAGGCTTGGTAGGTGTGGCACACAGGGTTAGCTGCCCCACAGCCTGTAGAATCTTTTCTTGACCAGGGATTAAACCCATGTCTCCTGCACTGGCAGGTTCTCAACCACCACCAGGGAAGTCCTACTTAATATTTTATATTATTTTGTTTAGTACCTGTCTCCTTATTAGAATGTTAAACTCCATGAAGTCAGGAGCTTTGGTTTTTTTCTTCCCTGTATCTCTTAAGTCATAGCAGAGGTTTTTTTCTTCCCTGTATCTCTTAAGTCATAGCAGAGTGCCTGGCATAGTAAGTGCTCAATCAGGGTGTGCCTAGAGGCTGAATAGACATGGGCAGGGCATGAGCAATGCCAGGACCAAAGCAGAGGCCATGGGGACAAATGGCAGAAGCAGGCTCAGGATGTGGTGATCACTGTAGGGGAGAGGAAGCTTTCTGCCTGGGGCACTGCTGACTGTCATTCCATTTGATGGGAGAAATGACATGGGGCGCAGGTTTAGAGGTAAAATGGTTAGTTCAGTTCTGGACATTTTGAATTTGAAGTGCTGCCGGGAGCAGGAGCTCCACCCATGACAAAGGTCATGAGGAAGGAGGCTCGATCCCGAATTCTTCCTTGTATTGTCAGAATTCTTCAGCAGAACATTCAGAAGCTCGCGTCTGAATGATGAGTTGCATCTGGCTGTTTTAAGAAATAAAAAAGGAGGAGATGCCGGGAGCAGGAGCTCCACCCATGACAAAGGTCATGAGGAAGGAGGCTCGGCATACGCAAAGGCAGGATCGAGCCTCAGGAGTCCCCCTGGAAATTCTCGAGCATCTACCCCCAAAACCAGAGTCTGCCTACTTTCTGCTTTGTGCTCTCACCTACACGTCTGACTTTATGGGGGGCTGTCCCCCACTACCTCTCTCTGAAAAAAAAAAGAGTTAACTTACAGCTCCAGTTAATAAAGTTCCTGGGTGTGACAGTGTTTCAACCTACAAACTCCTCTGGAAGTCCTCTAGCCTGCCTGAATAGGTTTTTCCAGCCACATGTGATTGCTCAGAGCCTCCCAACTGTGAGAGGCATGAGATGTTCTAAACTGTCTGAATACAGATTCCTTTGAGCAGTTAAAAGATTGATTAGAAATTGTATTGGTGAAGGGTTTTTCACTTGTTGGGCCAATGTTTGCTGCTAAGTCTCCATATCCCTTACCTGCTGTGTCCCTGGCAGTGTATTGATTAATATAATTGATGTAAGTAGTAGCTTTAATGTTTGTAACCTTGGACCCTTGAGTTAATTCTTTTTCTTGTTACAGTCCACCACACCTTTGCCCTATAGGAATGCAACTTTATCTAATGCTTTTGGAGGGTGGTGCCTGACTTTAGAATAATCACCTATAGAGAAAAATAAGTTTCTTAAAATGTTAACAGGCCTCTGGGCCAGAAGATGTTGCAAATCACCTAAACTTTTGCATATGATAAGTTTGCCAGAAGAAAGCCTGGCTTACTGCATGACTCTACCCCTTCCCCCATTATCCTCTATGCATAACTTAAGGTATAAAAACTACTTTGGAAAATAAAGTGCGGGCCTTGTTCACCGAAACTTGGTCTCTCCATGTCGTTCTTTCTCTCACCTTCTGGCTGAATTATTCAGCCTCTTTTCTCCACTGAATTTCCTCACTGAGCTATCCTTATTTCAGCCTCTTTTCTCCACTGAATTTCCTCACTGAGCTATCCTTATTTAACCACTCTTTATATCCTTAATTAATGTTTAATTAAGCAATTGTTTCCTGATCCTCACCGACGCCGTCCCCGCTTCGAATTCCCTGGATCCACCGGGGCTGGACCCTGGCAAAGTGCCAGAGGTGCCTCCAGTTTGAGGTGCCTGATAAGCACGTGAGAACAAGTACCTGGACCAGGGGAGAGGGGATTTGAGAGCTCGATGATTACAGGTAGTAGCTGGGATCATGGAGGAAAATGGGTTCATTCTGTAGGGAGCCCAGGAGTGAGACGGGAAAATGCAATAGCTACATCCTTGAGCTTGAAGTCACCCATCCCCACTGCTTTGGATAGTGCTCTGTGTTGGCATCAATCTCACCCCCAGCCGAATGTAACAGCATGAACGTAGATTCAGTTTGAGTTAATTGATGGTGGTAGTGGGTTACCTTTTACCTTTAGAATTATCTAGTAACCTCATATCCTCAGAAAGTCCTCACATTTATGCTTCTTTCCACCTGACATGATGGCCAAGTACTCTGCTATTTTACTTTGTGATGCACAAGAGAACAATTACTCATTATCTTTTTAACAATTAATTTATTTTCATTTTGTATTGAGGTATAGCTGATTTGGAGCAGGAACTGACAACCCCCTCCAATATTCTTGCCTGGAGAATTTCATAGACAGAGGAGACTGGTGGGCTACAGTCCATGGGGTCGCAAAGTGTTGGACACAAAGAAGTGACTAACACACACACACAAACACACAGCTGATCAACAATGCTGTGGTAGTTTCAGGTGAACAGCAAAAGGACTCAGTCATACCTACACATTCATCCATTCTCCCCAAAGCCCTCCCATCCAGGCTGCCACACAATATCGAGCAGAGTTCCCTGTGCTCTACAGTAGGTCCTTGTTGGTTATCCATTTTAAATATAGCAGAGAGTCCCTTGGACTGCAAGGAGATCCAACCAGTCCATTCTGAAGGAGATCAGCCCTGGGGTTTCTTTGGAAGGAATGATGCTAAAGCTGAAAACTCCAATACTTTGGCCACCTCATGTGAAGAGTTGACTCATTGGAAAAGATTCTGATGCTGGGAGGGATTGGGGGCAGGAGGAGAAGGGGACGACAGAGGAGGAGATGGCTGGATGGCATCACCAACTCAATGGACATGAGTTTGAGTGAACTCTGGGAGTTGGTGATGGACAGGGAGGCCTGGTGTGCTGTGATTCATGGGGTTGCAAAGAGTTGGACACGACTGAGCGACTGAACTGAACTGAACTGAGTGTGTACATGTGCATCCCAAACTCCCTAACTATCCTTTCCCCCATCCTTCCCCCGGCAACCACAAGTTCATTCTCTGAGTCTCAATCCCTCATTATTATTATGACAATTTCTCTGTTTAATTCTTGGCCCCTTCACTTCTATAATCCCCCTAATACGTGACTTCAGATTCTACCTTTCTGGAGCTATTATTCTGAAGCCTTTAGTAACACAGACATAATACACTTGGTGTGCTTGCCACCCTCTCATCCTCTTTGCCATTTCTGACATTTGACTGTTGGTGACATCCTCTGTTGTGAAGCTCTCTCCTGTCTGTACGAAGTTAATTTTGGTCATTTTTTTTTTTTTCTTTCCCTGGTTCTGCATCTTTCCCTATGGGCTCTTTCCATATTTTAAACCTTGGTCTTCAGTTGTTCTGATTTATGCTTTCTCTCTGGGATCTCAGTCAAACATTCACAGCCTCACAATCCCCAAATCTGTGACCACGTCTGACCATGCTTCTCCCTCCACTATCCCCACTGGTATTCTGAGCTTAATTGTTTCCAACAGCCTTCTGAATAGCTCCACTTGGATGTCATACTTCACCACTGTGACCCTGGACATATTCTGAAATGGACCTCACCATCTTTGTTCACAATCCTGGCTCCTTTTCTGGACTTAGCATTTTTGTCATTGGGAAACGTGATGAACCACAGCACTATCTTTAAGTTTTCATTCTTTCTCTCAACTACTATTATTTATGCAACCAACTGCATATGTCCTTTTTGCAATGCCTCTCGTGTCTATCTCTCTTTTTTTTTTTTCCATTGCTGCCACTTTGGCCAGGCCTTTACTCGCCAGTATTGTGTGTTAGCACACAATGGAGATGACAGTACAGACTCTGGAGGTGGGCCACCTATCTTTCGATTTGAGCTCTGCTCTTTACTATGTGCCTTTGACTAACTCACACCATCTCTCTGTGTCTCCTTTACCTCATCAGGCAGGTAGAGATATATCTGTCTTACAGACTTAGAGAATTAAACGAGTTGACACATGTAAACACTTAGAGTAGTCCTGTCACCTTTACAATGTTATCAGCACTGGGCATTATTATTACTACCAGCCTTTTCATAGCCCTCTCCGAGTCTCCCATCTGCCTGCCAATTACTCTTTTTTACAGCTTTCCAGTTCATCCTCACCATCTTCTTAAACACTTTAATCATGTCCCTCCTGCTGAGGGTCTATGATGGTAGCTATTTCCTTTCATTTATAAGAAGAAGTGTTCTACTTGTCTTTCAAGATCCTCCACAGTCTTGTGTGACCTAGGGAGGGCAAACTTGATCTGTTCTTTAGCTTCCATTTGAAGCTTAGTATGCAGAGATGAGAGGAGTGCAAAAAAAGAGAAGACGGTCTTTCACAGACCCAGTTCACCTTAAAGTCTAGTTTCCAATTCCAGCTCTGTGTGACCTGGAACAAGTAACTTACCCTTTCTTCATCTTTAGGAACTAGGGAGTAACAATTCTGTCTAGTGTTGTTATTCATATAAAATAAATATTAGCTACTTCAAGTCCCTATTGGAATGAGTCTGTATGTAAATAAAATGTATCAATTAAATGAAGTCTTGTGAATGGAATGTTAAAAATGAGCTTGGAATGTGTGCAAACAAATGGAATATATGCAAAGCACCTGGAAGCTATGCAAGTTTATGGAATGTATGTGAAGAGTGGACATAAATCAGGCTAGTTCATTGCTAACCTTTGCCTGAATTAAAACTGCTACTTCCTTCTGAATTCTCATCTTAACCCTCTCTGTCATCCCATCTATAAAGTCCAACTCTGGCCTTGATATTTGGGGGATATCTTTTTACAACTCAGAGTTCTCTTTCCTTTTGAAGATATCTACAACTTCTATTGTCTTGATTGCGAATCTAGGGTTTGCTATGAACTGCTCTGCCTTGTTAGTTAAGTTTTTTATGTTTACATGTTCAGTCTACTCAGCTAAACTGTTTGGGCTTCTTGAGCACAAATATGTCTTCATATTCCTTGAGCATGTAGAACAGAATTTTGCAAATAACAGCCCACCAGGTTTATGTTTTCAATTTAACTTGCAGTGTGGAAAAGGGACCATTGCCATGCTGACTGTTGTGTTAGATGAACACCGTGAAGTCATGGGTATCTCTCCTCCTCTGTATAAACATCACAACCCCCTCCAGCCAACTGGGCCCCTTGAGGCCACGTCGAAAATGCACCCGTCAAGCCATTACCAGCACCATGTTCCTCTGAGTAGGTCTGATGTAGATAAATGCAGAGGATGTGAAATCTGGTTGCTATGTTCACAACTTGCAACTGCTTCCTTTTTGGAGGAAGCACTCAGAGTGGGTGTAGAAGAAAACAAGATCTAGCAAGAGCAAGTCTCACTTGGAATAATACATAAAATATATTTTAAACAATCCCTAGAAACAGCCTGCTTTTTCCTCAACTGGCAAATTTGATCTGAGTTTACATAGATTTTATTAGTTTGAAATGAGATACATTCAGAGACTTCCCTGGTAGTCCAGTGGTTAAAACTCTGTGCTTCCAATGCAGGGGGTATGGGTTCGATCCCTGGTTAGGGAACTAAGACCCCACATGCTGCATGGCCTGGCTGAAAAAAAAGAGACAGAGAGAGATGCATTCCTAGAAGAGCCTTAACTTGCCTCATTATTTATTTCCATTTTAATGTATTATAAGTAATCCTATTATAAGGTGTAGGTGGCCAGCAGTAACTCAGTCTTTCTGTCCGAACACATTACAGAAACCCCTTCCTCAACCACTGCTTCAGTGTTGACAGTGGTACCCTGGGCCGGGCTCGCATCGCCCAGCAGGGATAAAGGAGGCTGTTCTTGACATGCTTCGGAGATTTGTTCCATAATGAGATTCTACAGTCATTTCAAAGAGCCCAAGGCCATCTGAGGACATTTTGATGCATACACTAAGAAACTTGAACAGAAAGGCTTCATCCCCTGCTTCCAAGGCCATGTTATTCAGCCTGATCAAATCTTAGATTCCTGACACCTATGCCTTGATTTGGTGGCATGATGACCAAGGCATGGTGACACCCATGCCTTGTCATACCTGACACCCAAGCACAGACTCACGATCAGTACTGGGCTTCTCCAGTGGGTCAGTGGTAAAGAATCCACCTGCCAGTGCAGGCGACGCCAACTCGATCTCTGGGTCAGGAAGATCCCCTGGAGAAGGAAATGGCAACCCATTCCAGTATTCTTGTCTGGAGAACTCCATGGATAGAGGAGTCTAGTGGGCTATAGTCCATGGGATGGCAGAAGAGTCAGACACAACTGAGCATGCACGCATATGATCAGTAAGTATCTGCTAGATGGAGAAGCAACAAAAATAACACTGGTGGATCAATAACTCCATAAAAATAGGGTTTATATTAATGCTGGTAACAGCTGTATGTGTGGAACACTCCCTGAGCATTTTGTATCTGCTGTCTCATTCTATTTTCATAGCAAGTCTACTAGGTAGGTGGAAGACCATCGGAGGCTTGGTAAGAGACCTAGCAATTAAACGTCAGGGATGTTATTTTTTAAATTATTTTTCTTGGAGTATAGTTGCTTTATAATATTGTGTTAGTGTCTACTGTCCAGCCACTATGGAAAGCAATATAGAGGTTCCTTAAAGATCCACCATGGGGTTCTCTGGGCAAGACTACTGAAGTGGTTTGCCATTCCCTTCTCCAGGGGATCTTCCTGACCCAGGGATCGAACCCAGTTCTTCTGCATTGGCAGGCAGATTCTTTACCATCTGAGCCACCAGGGAAGCCCAGAACTACCATTTGATCCAACAACTCCACTCCTGGGCATATACGCAGAGAAAAACATAGCTCCAAAAGACACATGTACCTCAATGTTCATAGCAACACATTTACAATAGCCAGGACATGGAAGCAAGCTAAATGTCCAGCAACAGAAAAATGGATAAAGAAGATATGTTACATATATACAATGGAATATTACTCAGTCAGGGATGTTATTTGAACCCAGGTTTCACTAGCTCCAAAGTTTCTTAGGACAAATTTTGTATTGCCTAAATGAGGATATTTCTTGAAATGGTCAATGTTTTGGAAGCTGAGTCTTTGATAACAAATGACTCCATATAATTTCAAGTAGTCTGTTTACTTTGAAGAAAATGTTTCAGTACTACCTAATAAAACTGAAGAATTAAGACACGTGGTGCAATGACTGTATAAATCTTTTCAAATTGATGTTTGAATGCTCTGACTTTGTATTGATTACATTTCTGTGTCTGTCAGTATCTAGGTGGGGAGATACATTAAGTATCTCTTGATGTTGGCAGCATTTACATGGGTGAGTACTTACATAAAAGTTTTGTTGAGCTGTATGTATATTTAAGATTGGTATGCTATATTTGTAAGTTATACCTCTATAAAGACTTAACAATTAAAAGTTAAAATGCCTTAAAATACTCTGACTTCATTGTTATTTGATGAAAGCTTAGATTATTGATTTAAAAACCTTTCTTGTTTTCTAATAGGGATAGCTGCTGCTGCTGCTAAGTCGCTTCAGTAGTGTCCGACTCTGTGCAACCCTATAGGCGACAGCCCACCAGGCTCCCCTGTCCCTGGGATTCTCCAGGCTAGAACACTGGAATGGGTTGCCATTGCCTTCTCCAATGCATGAAAGTGGAAAGTGAAAGTGAAGCTGCTCAGTCATGTCCGACTTGCAGCTACCCCAGGGACTGCAGCTTACCAGGCTCCTCCGTCCATGGGATTTTCCAGGTAAGAGTACTGGAGTGGGGTGCCATTGCCTTCTCCAATAGGGATGGAATGCACCTCAAATTCCCCTTAAGCACTGCTTTAGTTGTAATACCTATATTTTAATATATTGTGTTGTCATGCTCATTCAATTCAAAATATTTTCTATTTTCCCTTATAAATTCTTCATTGACCCATTAGCTACCTACTGGTGTTGTTTAACTTTCAAACAATTGGGAATTTTTCTATTTTTAATTTCTAGTTTAATTCCATTGTGTAAAAAAAACATATTCAGTATGCCTTCTTGTCCTTTAAATGTGCTTTATAGCTTATAATATGATCTATATTTATGTCTTTGAAAATAATTTACATTCTTCTGTTGTTGGAGAGGATGTTCTATAGATGGCAATTAGATTAGACGGGCTGACATTAGCTTCCATTTTAACAGTTCCTGGAAATCTTAAAGTTTCTATTTTAACCTAAATTTCTGTCTGCTATCATATTTATTTTACTTGAATAACATTCTTTTTAAAAATTTTATCAAAGCATAATTGATTTACAACATTTTGTTAGTTTCAGGTCTAAGCAAAATGAGTGTATGTATGTACATGCTAAGTTGCTTCAGTCATGTCTGACTCTTTGTGACCCCATGGACTGTAGCCCACCAGACTCCTCTGTCCATGGCATTCTCCAGGTAAGAATACTGGAGTGGGCTGCCATGCCCTCCTCCAGGGGATCTTCTCGATGCAGGGACCGAACCTGTGTCCTTATATCCCCTTCATTGGCAGGCAGGTTCTTTACCACTAGCACCACCTGGGAAGCCTATATACATACATACATACGTTGTTTTTCAGATTCTCTTCCCATATAGGTTATTGAATAGCATTTTTTAACATGTCTTATTTTCCAGGTTTGCTGAAAATGAATTCTCTGTTTTTGCTTGCTTGAAAAATCTTCACTTTGCCTTCATTTTTGAAAGACATTTTCACTTGGTAAAGAATTCTAGATTGACAGTTGTTTGTTTTTTTCTTTCAAGCATTCAGAGATCTTACTCCACATCTTGGGTTTGCCCTGTTTCTGACAAGAAGTGTTTGGTGTTTCTTGTCCTTGCTCCTCTGTTTGGAATGCATCTTTTTCTCTGGCTTGCTGCTTGCCTTGGCTTCCAGAAGTTTGCAGCTGATGTATTTAGGTATGTGTGTATGTGTAGGATGCTCAGTGGCTATTTTGCTTAAGGTTCTTTGAGATTCCTGGATTTGTGGTTTGATAACTTTTTGTATGTTGGAAATTTTTTCAGCCATAAGTTTCTTAGCCAATGTCCATATTCTGTCTCTTTGGAGGGTCTGTTTCTACTTAGACGTCAGGTTGCCTTGAACCTTTAGCTCCCTCAGGACCACAAGGAAATTTCTGTTATTATAGTTTATCCAGGTTTTTTTTTTCCTCTTCTTGTCAGAGTTTTTTCTTATTGTCATTGTTTCCTAGAAGGAAGTGAAATTCTCTTCCTGTGAATAGGAAACTTCATTATCTTCTTTGCATAGGAAACTGTCAAAGCTGTGAAGAGTTTGAGATTTTACCTACTTGCAGGTTAACTAGGTAGGTAGTTTGCCTTTGTTTCATGGATACTGACCGGAGATCTGAGACTTCTGAGTCAGACAAAGGTTAATTTGCTGCTCCTGGGGTATCATCCTTTTAGTGCTCATTCCCCACACACCAATTCTTTTTTAAATTAAACAAAAAATTTTGATTGGCTGCACTGGGCCTTTGTTGATGCGCCCGGGCTTTCTCCGGTTGCAGCAGCTGAGGGCTACTCTCTCACTGTGGCGCGTGGGCTTCTCGTTTCTGTGGCTTCTGGGCGCTCAGGCTGCAGTAGTCGCTTCAGCAGGTGCAGCACACAGGCTCCGTGGCTGTGGCGCACGGTCTTAGTTGCTCCACGGCACGTGTTATCTTCCCAGACCAGGGATTGAACCAGTGTTCCCTGCATTAGCAGGCAGATCCTTAACCGCTGGACCACCAAAGAAGCCCTCCACACCTCAGTTCTTATAGGGCAATAAACAGGGCCTGATGATACCTACATAAGCAGGGGGTTGTGTTTTAGGCCAACCCTGAGCTTAAGAAAACCAAAACTTTTATCATGAGCAGTAAGTATATTTGCCTTTTTCTGTGGAGGGAAATACTATTTCTTTCTCTTTTGTTGTGTGGATTCTTGAAGAGAGAGTTTAGAATGAAGGCCTCTGTTCTCATGTGAGAGACCTATGGAAAATTGTCTCCCAACAGAGATAGCATCTCATGAGCTATTCTACTTTTTCAGTCCACATTTTCTAACCAATGGTATCAGTAATTCAGCTGTATATTTTATGTCCCAGGATCTATTTCCATTCATTCCAATGATATTTATTGTGAATCTTTCCAGTGCCAGGATATGTGCCAAGAGCGGAAGACACTATAGTGAACAGAATAAATATGGTCTGTATTTCTCTCAGCTGATAAATATCATAATTGGATTTTTACCAAGATGTACAAAGTCCCAATAGTCCAGACTGCCTGTGATGAGAGAGTTTAGATATTCAGACCATAATACCTGATTGTCTTACATCTTAAGCCTGATCATTATCCCTTTTCTATTATGTACTCCTGTACAGAATGTTCATACCTATCTGTGAAGTTTTCAAAAGCAAGAACTGTATGCATTATGCTCTACTTTGCTGTAACTTCTCATACATGTTGTGCCCACGTGGGAGACATGAGAATTTCTTTTGTGAATTTGCTTTTAAAGGTATTCTCTCAACCTGACATGTTATTCCATTAGAAAATGATATTAATACTTCATCCTAGTTTTCCATTGCATGGTAAAACAGCCAAATAATTTTTACCTGGATGTCTGCCACAGCAAAAAGCTTTGAATAATTAGGCATAAACATGCAAATTCTGATATTTTATCCTCAGCCATCTTTACACTTCATAAAATAGATACGGTGCTTCCTTTTTCTGTATATGGAGGTGAGAGATAACAAAATTGAAGGAAGTTTGGATTTGCAAATTACTTGGACCCACATCTTGAACACTATTTTTTTTGCCACATGTCCTTTACAAAACAGACATTAAATGAAATCCTTTTTCTAAATTGCCAGGAATAGGAATATGATGGCAATTCATTTCTGATAAAACATCACAGGGTTATCTATTTCCCCCCAAAGAATGCCTTTGACTTAGTCAAACCTAGTCAATATGTTTTCTTAGGGTTTTACCCTTGATTTTCATATTCCACAATGCATGTGCATGTATATCAATATGCTGAAGTAGATAGATATAGAGATAGAGACATCTAAACTATTTCCTTTATTCATTTATGCTTAATTTATTTGTCCCGAACAGATGGTTGCGTGCCTGGCTTGTCTTGTCAAGATGCCTTTGTAAGCGCTGCCCTTTGAACCTAGAAATGATGTTTTACCAGCATTCCACCTGGGAAGGGCCAAAGTTCAACTCTCAACTCTATGCTTGCTGCTTGTTTTAAATGTGAAACTTGGCACTGAGTGTCTCTCTGTCCCGGTTATTATTCTTGGAATGCAAAAGGTACATGTTTTGGTAATTCTCTGTGGAGCTCCTCTATAACTTTTCCAGAATTTAAGTCAGATTTTGCTTCCAGGGCTATGTTCCAAGGTCTAACATCCATTTTTTTTTTTAGCAGCTCACCAACAGATGGGTGCTATTTTTGAAATCCATATAGACTTTCCTGTCTGCTATGGTCTATTTAATGGTCGACGTTACTACCACAGAAATACACTTACTGCATTTGTTCTTCCCTTGCTGCATAAACGGCTCTGATTTCCATCCAAAATACTGAAGCAGTCCTGGGGCGGAAAGGAAGTGCGAGCTCCCTGGCAAGTGAACTTCAGTCAGCATTTCTGAACTTCCGAAGATTTCATTTCTACAATCACTGGAACCTCAGGCATCAGGAATCGTGAGAGGGTGATGCTTGCAACTACCTGTGAAGTCTGGGAGAAGGAAAGAAAAAATAAAATCTATGCAGGTGCTATATCTACCACCGCTATGTTCTTGAAAGAGTGTGAGAAGGTTAAGGTTTGGGATATTAAACTGTGTTTTAAAGGGACCAGGAGATCATATCAAAACAACAGTCTAATTAAGCTAAAAAATATTTTTTATTTAAAGAACTATTTGGACAATGGAATACTACTCAGCTATTAAAAAGAAAAAGAGTGCTTTTGAGTCAGTCCTAATGAGGTGGATGAACCTAGAGCCTATTCTACAAAGTGAAGTAAGTCAGAAAGAGAAAGACAAATATTGTATATGAATGCGTGTGTATGGAATCTAGAAAGATGGCACCAATGAACTATTTGCAGGGCAGCAGTGGAGACACAGACATAGGGAACAGACTTGTGGACACGCTGGGGGAAGAAGAGGGCGGGATGAATTGAGAGCAGCATGGAAACGTATACATGACCATATGTAAAACATAACCAGTGGGCATTCGCTGTACAACGCAAGGAGCTCAGCCCAGTGCTCTGCGACAACCTCGAGGGTTGGGAAATGGGAGGGTATTTAGGAGCAACAGGACTTATGTAAACCTGTGGCTGATTCATGTTGATGTATGGCAGAGGCCAACACAATATTATAGAGCAATTGTCCTCCAATAATTGCATTTTGTTCTATATGTCTCTGAAAATTAAATGGAGAGTTTTTAAAAAAAAGAACCACTTGGTATACACTTTATAACTCCTTGTTTGGGGAACTATGAATGCACCTATTTGATAGTCACGTCTCCTGTAACTCCCCCCACTCAAGAAATAGCTTGAATTCACAAAACAAGTGTGTAACCTCCAGCTAAAAATCGATATCACCATGTTCATGCACTAAACTCAAGAGCACCACTCAGTGACAAGCCCCCCTTCAAGATCTAGTTGTTTGTAGTTTATTCTAAAAATTACCGATTTTCTGTTTCTTGTTCATATTAGTGAGCTAGGGCTGCCATAACAAGTACTACCGACTGATTAAACAAAAGATGAATTAAGCAAAAGAAATGTATTTGCCTGATTCTGGAAGCTGTAAAGTCCAAGATCAGAGCTGATTTCATTCATTCTGAGAATTTTTCCTTCGGCTTGCAGATGGCTGTCTTTTTTCTTTGTCCATACATGGTCTTTCCTCAGGGTGTGTGTGTGCATGCCTGGGTAAATTTCCTCTTTTTATAAGAACACCAGTCATAATGGATTAGCGCTCACCCTTAGGACCTCATTTAATTTAATCACCTCTTTAAAGACCTTATGTTCAAATATAATCATGTTCTGAGGTACTATGGGTTAGGACTTCAATATATAAATTTTAGGTGCTATAATTCAGCCCATAACATTATTCACAGCAGCTGTGAAGTGGGGAGATTGAACCCACATCTCTTGCATTGGCAAGAAGATTCTTTACAATTGATTGCTTGGATAAGCAATCAATGCTTACTTAATTGCATAAGCCATACCCTAAGGTAAGAAGATAGCAAATTTATTTTAAAAGTGCATATAAGTATATCAAAAAGCACAAAAGTCTGGTGTAAATATCCTTATATCTCTGAGCAAGTCCTGGATCATCTTGATATACTGCAGAATTTTATCAAGTTATATCAATTATCAGGGCATCCTAGGTGGCGCTAGTGGTAAAGATATGCCTGCCAATGCAGAAGACATAGAGATGTGGGTTTGATCCTGGGTCAGGGAAATTCCCTGGAGAGGGACAGAGCAACCCACTCCACTATTGTTGCTTGGAGAATCCCATGTTCAGAGAAGACTGGCTGAGAGAAGGGGTTGCAGAATTGGACACAACTGAGGCAACTCAGTTGTGGGGTGTCTTGGGTGGGGCCACCCAAGATGGATGGGTCATGGTGGAGAGGTCTGACAGGATGTGGTCCACTGGAGAAGGGAATGGCAAACCACTTCAATATTCTTGCCTTGAGAACCCCATGAACAGTATGAAAAGGCAAAATGATAGAATGCTGAAAGATGAACACCCCAGGTTGGTACGTGCCCAATATGCTACTGGAGATCAGTGGAGAAATAACTCCAGAAAGAATGAAGGAATGGAGCCAAAGCAAAAACAATACCCAGCTGTGGATGTGACTGGTGATAGAAGCAAGGTCCAATGCTGTAAAGAGCAATATTGCATAGGAACCTGGAATGTTAGGTCCATGAATCAAAGCAAATAGGAAGTGGTCAAACAGGAGATGGCAAGAGTGAATGTGAATGATTCAGGGAATCAGCGAACAAAAATGGACTGGAATGGGTGAATTTAACTCAGATGACCATTATATCTACTACTGCGGGCAGGAATTCCTTAGAAGAAATGGAGTAGCAATCATGGTCAACAAAAGAGTCTGAAATGCAGTGCTTGGATGCAATCTCAAAAACGACAGAATGATCTCTGTTCATTTCCAAGGCAAACCATTCAATATCACAGTGATCCAAGTCTATGCTCCAACCAGTAATGCTGAAGAGGCTGAAGTTGAATGGTTCTATGAGGACCTAAAAGACCTTTTAGACTAACACCCAAAACAGATGTGCTTTTCATTATAGGGGACTGGAATGCAAAAGTAGGAAGTCAAGAAATACCTGGAGTAACAGGCAAATTTGGCCTTGGAATATGGAATGAAGCAGGGCAAAGGCTAATAGAGTTTTGCCAAGAGAATGCACTGGTCATAGCAAACACTCTCTTCCAAAAACACAAGAGAAGATTCTACACATGGACATCACCAGATGGTCAACACCAACACCGAAATCAGATTGATTATATTCTTTGCAGCCAAAGATGGAGAAGCTCTATACAGTCAGCAAAAACAAGACCAGGATCTGACTGTGGCTCACATCATGAGCTCCTTATTGCCAAATTCAGACTTATTTGAAGAAAGTAGGGAAAACCACTAGACCATTCAGGTATGACCTAAATCAAATCCCTTATGATTATACTGTGGAAATGAGAAATAGATTTAAGGGACTAGATCTGATAGACAGAGTGCCTGATGAATTATGGACGGAGGTTCATGACATTGTACAGGAGACAGGGATCAAGACCATCCCCATGGAAAAGAAATGCAAAAATGCAAAATGGCTGTCTGAGGAGGCCCTACAAATAGCTGTGAAAAGAAGAGAAGCGGAGAAAGCCTTTGACAAAATTCAACATCCATTTACGATCAAAACTCTCCAGAAAGCAGGAATAGAAGGAACATACCTCAACATAATCAAAACTATATATGACAAACCCACAGCAAACATTATCCTCAATGGTGAAAAATTGAAAGCATTTCCTCTAAAGTCAGGAACAAGACAAGGGTGCCCACTTTCACCATTACTATTCAACATAGTTTTGGAAGTTTTGGCCACAGCAATCAGAACAGAAAAAGAAATAAAAGGAATCCAAATTGGAAAAGAAGAAGTAAAGCTCTCACTGTTTGCAGATGACATGATCCTCTACATAGAAAACCCTAAAGACTCCACCAGAAAATTACTAGAACTAATCAATGACTATAGTAAAGTTGCAGGATATAAAATCAACACACAGAAATCCCTTGCATTCCTATACACTAATAATGAGAAAACAGAAAGAGAAATTAGGAAACAATTCCATTCACCATTGCAACGGAAAGAATAAAATACTTAGGAATATGTCTACCTAAGGAATCTAAAGACCTATATATAGAAAACTATAAAACACTGGTGAAAGAAATCAAAGAGGACACTAACAGATGGAGAAATATACCATGTTCATGGATTGGAAGAATCAATATAGTGAAAATGAGTATACTACCCAAAGCAATCTATAGATTCAATGCAATCCCTATCAAGCTACCAACAGCATTCTTCACAGAGCTAGAACAAATAATTTCACAATTTGTATGGAAAAACAAAAACCTCGAATAGCCAAAGCGATCTTGAGAAAGAAGAATGGAACTGGAGGAATCAACCTACCTGACTTCAGGCTCTACTACAAAGCCACAGTTATCAAGACAGTATGGTACTGGCACAAAGACAGAAATATAGATCAATGGAACAAAATAGAAAGCCCAGAGATAAATCCACGCACATATGGACACCTTATCTTTGACAAAGGAGGCAAGAATATACAATGGATTAAAGACAATCTCTTTAACAAGTGGTGCTGGGAAAACTGGTCAACCACTTGTAAAAGAATGAAACTAGAACACTTTCTAACACCATACACAAAAATAAACTCAAAATGGATTAAAGATCTCAATGTAAGACCAGAAACTATAAAACTCCTAGAGGAGAACATAGGCAAAACACTCTCTGACATACATCACAGCAGGATCCTCTACGACCCACCTCCCAGAATATTGGAAATAAAAGCAAAAATAAACAAATGGGACCTAATTAACCTTAAAAGCTTCTGCACATCAAAGGAAACTATTAGCAAGGTGAAAAGACAGCCTTCAGAATGGGAGAAGATAATAGCAAATGAAGCAACTGACAAACAACTAATCTCGAGAATATACAAGCAACTCCTACAGCTCAACTCCAGAAAAATAAATGACCCAATCAAAAAATGGGCCAAAGAACTAAATAGACATTTCTCCAAAGAAGACATACAGATGGCTAACAAACACACGAAAAGATGCTCAACATCACTCATTATCAGAGAAATGCAAATCAAAACCACTATGAGGTACCATTTCACACCAGTCAGAATGGCTGCGATCCAAAAGTCTACAAGTAATAAATGCTGGAGAGGGTGTGGAGAAAAGGGAACCCTCTTGCACTGTTGGTGGGAATGCAAACTAGTACAGCCACTATGGAGAACAGTGTGGAGATTCCTTAAAAAACTGGAAATAGACCTGCCTTATGATCCAGCAATCCCACTGCTGGGCATACACACTGAGGAAACCAGAAGGGAAAGAGACACAAGTACCCCAATGTTCATCGCAGCACTGTTTATAATAGCCAGGACATGGAAGCAACCTAGATGCCCATCAGCAGATGAATGGATAAGAAAGCTGTGGTACATATACACAATGGAGTATTATTCAGCCATTAAAAAGAATACATTTGAATCAGTTCTAATGAGGTGGATGAAACTGGAGCCTATTATACAGAGTGAAGTAAGCCAGAAAGAAAAACACCAATACAGTATACTAACGCATATATATGGAATTTAGAAAGATGGTAACAATAACCCTGTGTATGAGACAGCAAAAGAGACACTGATGTATAGAACAGTCTTATGGACTCTGTGGGAGAGGGAGAGGGTGGGAAGATTTGGGAGAATGGCATTGAAACATGTAAAATATCATGTATGAAATGAGTTGCCAGTCCAGGTTCGATGCACGATACTGGATGCTTGGGGCTGGTGCACTGGGACGACCCAGAGGGATGGAATGGGGAGGAGGGTTCAGGATGGGGACCACATGTATACCTGTGGCGGATTCATTTTGATATTTGTCAAAACTAATACAGTTATGTAAAGTTTAAAAATAAAATAAAATTTAAAAAAAAAAAAAAGAAAAGAAGAGAAGCGAAAAGCAAAGGAGCAAAGGAAAGATATAAGCATCTGAATGCAGAGTTCCAAAGAATAGCAAGGAGAGATAAGAAAGCCTTCCTCAGTGATCAATGCAAAGAAACAGAGGAAAACAACAGAATGGGAAAGACTAGAGATCTCTTCAAGAAAATTAGAGATAGCAAAGGAACATTTCATGCAAAGATAGGCACAATAAAGGACACAAATGGTATGGACCTAACAGAAGCAGAAGATATTAAGAAGAGGTGGCAAGAATATACAGAAGAACTGTACAAAAAAGATCTTCATGACCCAGATAATCACGATAGTTTGATCACTCACCTAGAGCCAGACATCCTGGAATGTGAAGTCAAGTGGGCCTTAGGAAGCATCAATACAAACAAAGCTAGTGGACGTGATGGAATTCCAGGTGAGCTATTTCAAATCCTGAAAGATGATGCTGTGAAAGTGCTGCACTCAATATGCCAGCAAATTTGGAAAACTCAGCAGTGGCCACAGGACTGGAAAAGGTCAGTTTTCATTCCAATCCCAAAGAAGGGCAATGCCAAAGAATGCTTAAAATACCGCACAATTGCACTCATTTCACACACTAGTAAAGTAATGCTCAAAATTCTCCAAGCCAGGATTCAGCAATACGTGAACTTCCAGATATTCAAGCTGGTTTTAGGAAAGGCAGAGGAACCAGAGATCAAATTGCCAACATTCACTGGATCATGGAAAAAGCAAGAGAGTTCCAGAAAAACATCTATTTCTGCTTTATTGACTATGCCAAAGCCTTTGACTGTGTGGATCACAATAAACTGTGGCAAATTCTGAAAGTGATGGGAATACCAGACCACCTGACCTGCCTCCTGAGAAATCTGTAGGCAGGTCAGGAAGCAACAGTTAGAATTGGACATGGAACAACAGACTGGTTCCAAATAGGAAAAGGAGTACATCAAGGCTGTATATTGTCACCCTGCTTATTTAACTTACATGCAGAGTACATCATGAGAAATGCTGGGCTGGAAGAAGCACAAGCTGGAATCAAGATTGCTGGGAGAAATCTCAATAACCTCAGATATGCAGATGACACCACCCTTATGGCAGAAAGTGAAGAGGAACTAAAAAGCCTCTTGATGAAAGTGAAAGAGGAGAGTGAAAAAGTTCAACATTCAGAAAACGAAGATCATGGCATCTGGTCCCATCATTTCATGGGAAATAGATGGGGAAGCAGTGGAAACAGTGTCAGACTTTATTTTTTTTGGGCTCCAAAATCACTGCAGATGGTGACTGCAGCCATGAAATTAAAAGATGCTTACTCCTTGGAAGGAAAGTTATGACCAACCTAGATAGCATATTCAAAAGCAGAAATATTACTTTGCCAACAAAGGTCCATCTAGTCAAGGCTATGGTTTTTCCAGTGGTCACGTATGGATGTGAGAGTTGGACTGTGAAGAAAGCTGAGCACCAAAGAATTGATGCTTTTGAACTGTGGTATTGGATCAGACTCTTGAGAATCCCTTGGACTGCAAGGAGATCCAACCAGTCCACCCTAAAGGAAACCAGTCCTGGGAGTTCATTGGAAGGACTGATAATTAGGCTGATATTAAGGACTGATAAACTCCAATACTTTGGCCACCTCATGAGAAGAGTTGACTCATTGGAAAAGACCCTGATGCTGGGAGGGATTGGGGGCAGGAGGAGAAGGGGACGACAGAGGATGGGATGGCTGGATGGCATCACCAACTCGATGAACATGAGTTTGGATAAACTCCGGGAGTTGGTGATGGACAGGGAGGCCTGGCATGCTGCTATTCTTGGGGTTGCAAAGAGTTGGACACGACTGAGTGACTGAACTGAACTGAACTGAACTGAAGCAACTTAAAATGTACACATATCAATTATCAGTTATAACTGATTCTCTCAGGGAAAAAAACCAAAGTGTCCATCATATAGAAGCAGGACTTTCTCAAAGAATGACAGTTGGGAGTTTAAGTCCTAACAATATCACTTGGGACAAGCCACTTAAACTCTTAATATTTGTTTTCTAGTTATCTTGAGAGTAAAATTATTTGTGCAATACCAGTGGTAAAAAAAAAAAGCCATATATGGGTAAATGGTTCATAAACTAAGTGTTTTACAGGGAATAATGTTTTAAATCCAACAAGAAGACATGAAAATATGTATTACAATTAAATTGAATCTAGATTTACATATTAAAATGATCCAAAAGGAAAATGTTAAAGTGTTAAAATGAGGCATAGCTTTAGTTATCTGGAAAACTGGATTTTAATAATAAAAACTTAAGTCATTGAGGAATTCCCTAAACTAAGGATTCATTGCAATGATCTTCCTTAATATAGCATGTAATTGCTTATTAAAATAACCAGATGAGGTCCTCCTGACTAATATTGCCCTGTATCCAACTATGAGAGGATAGAAGTCATAAGAAGTATCAATAATCGGGTAAAGTGGAAGGAGATATGTTCTATAAACCAAAGGAATTGGATTCTGATTAGAACCTTGTTTCTACCTTGAACTTCATTCTGTTTTTTTGGTTCAGATTCTCCATATTTAAAATAAAGGTATAAAACCAGATGGTTTCCGTCATATCTTCTAATAGTAAAATGCATGAAAGACCCTTTTTTTGCTTTCGCTCTTAGAATGGGAAGATCTAAAAATAGAGATGGTCTCTACTTATAATTTCCATTCTCCCCACCAATACGTGGAGATGAGAGGGTGGGAATGTGAATCACCAGGAAGCCTGATCTCCACCTACACAGCCATCTGTCTCGTCATGGCAACCTTGATTGTTTGTATCTGAGCGTTAGGTGTCTGCCTGGGTGGGCATTTCCAGGATAACACACGGCTGTCAAATGTAAATCTCATAATGCGTAGGTTGCCATTTTAAGCTGTTACGTCCTCCTTAGAGAGGCACCAGACCCTGCGCTACTCTGTCAGGGGCACCCTCATCTCCAACATTCAGAGCAAACCAAACAACCTGCGATCACAACATGCATATAGAGTGTCAAGGAAACATGCATTTAAATGCCATCAGTAACAGTAACTTGGTAAGTGTAGGAAGCCCAGTGCCCTCAGCCTTCCTCTTTGTCTGCAGCCCTTAGAAGAAAGTCCTTGTCCTAGATCTGCAAGTTCCTCTTAATGAAAACAATGAGAATCCACCAGTGTTAAAAATGAATTCTTCAACCCTTCTATCTAAAGCAGTTAGGGATGGGGGCTGGCACCAGAAATGGTTTGCAAGCAAGCACTTTCTCAGGCTCTAAGTAATCCACGGTTGGACCTGGGCAGATAACCTTCACAGAGTTCATAATGGAACAGTGAAAGAACAGTGTGAAGCACTGATATGAGGGATTTAGGAAAGAGGCAATACATTTGGAGCCCAGCCTACGGGGATACAGACTTCGAATTCCAAACAGCAATTCAAATTTAACTTATCAGAAGAACATTTGCTGCCCTCCTCTCCCCCAGCAAAGCCAATTCCTATTTTAAGTCACTCAAGTCATATTGGAAGCTCTGGTGCCTAAGTAACTAGGCCTCACGGGTTCCATCTTCTAAACATTTTTTTTTTAATCCACTTCATTCTCCTGTTTTTGTAATCATTGTCCTAATTACATGTCTCTGTCTGCCTCTCATCTTACCAACCTCGTATTCATCCTTTTCACAATCAACAGATTATCTCAGTAAAATGCAAATTTAACCAGATCACCCTTCTGCCTAAAGGTTTCTCCAAAGTCTAGGCTCCTCAGAAGAGACCTAGCCCCCTTTGATATGGGCACTGTACCCACTTCCTTTTCCCTTCCTATTCCCATCCTCCCATTCTGCTTTAATATGATATTGATTCTGATCCCTTTATATTTCTTTACGCATTGCTTTAACACACTTCATCCTAGAAAAGCAACATAAATTTAAGTTTTATAGCTTAGGTGTCATATGATAATTTCATGATTTTTCTGGAACAACTATGTTCTGAATAAGTTTACATCGTAAGTTCCATTTTCCCCTATCATATCATCATTCACTAAGCTGAGCATTTAGGTTCATTTTACAGTGAAGATAGAACTTTAAAGATTAAAGAAAGATAGTAGCAGCCTTTATAAGCCAACAAACTGTTCTCCACGACTATAATCTTTACACCATACCAGGCAAAGTTACAGTGAGATAAATTGATTTACAGAATACAAGTTGAGAAGTAGTTAAATGAGCAATATAATAGTCCCTTGATAAAGTTTGCTTAGTGCAAGGCATTTCTCTCCATAGGTATATGTACAATTAATATTGGGGTGGGATAGGGGAGGTGGTGGAAGGAACATGAGCTACTGTCCATGGTCCTGATACAAAAATACATACTCTGGTAAGCTTGCGAAGAGTTATATCAATACTGCTAACTGGCTTTTGAGTGATTTAAATGAATATTGATATGGGTTGAATTGTGTCCACCCTCCAAAGAGCATATTGAAGTCCTAACCTCTAGAACCTGTGAACATAACCTTATTTGGAAATAGGGTCTTTGCAGATGTAATCAAGATAAGCTGCTGCTGCTGCTGAGTTGCTTCAGTCGTGTCCGACTCTGTACGACCCCATAGACGGCAGCCCACCAGGCTCCCCCATCCCTGAGATTCTCCAGGCAAGAACACTGGAGTGGGTTGCCATTTCCTTCTCCAATGCAGGAAAGTTAAAAGTGAAAGTGAAGTCGCTCAGTCATGTCCAACTCTTTGCGAACCCATGGACTGCAGCCTAGCAGGCTCCTCCGTCCATGTGATTTTCCAGACAAGAGTACTAGAGTGGGTTGCCCTTGCCTTCTCCATAAGATAAGCTAATACTGGCTTAACTGACATCATTGAAACAAGAGGAACATTTGAACACAAGCATGGGGAATTTCATGTGAAAACAGAATCAGAGGTTGTATAATGCATCTGTAGTTTAAGGAACACAAAGAGTCTGCCTCCCACGATACTGCTCTGTTTCTGCTTCAGTTCAGGCAGCAGGGCAAGGATGTCTTTCACTTAAGGGAATACAACAGACGCCCCATATTATTCAAAGTTAGTGGTGATCTGTAGGTAATTTATAGAGGTTTTTATTTTATGCTTTTCTTTTTTAGATCTTCACTTCTTATGTATTTCTCTGAACATTAGCAGTGTCTCCTTACTATTTTATTAGAGAAAGAATGGGAATTACCCTCAAAATGTCTATTTTATGGCCTTTCTTTTTTCACTAGAGGAAAGAATTGTGAAGAAGCAGCCAGGGAGAGAGGGCGGCATGGTGGATAGACCGGGCTTTGCAACTTGTCAAGGCTCCTCGTGACTTGGTTTCTTCTGACTGTAGTGAAAACAGGCTGCTTTCTCCCACTGCCCTGTAAAATCCCGTGGCCAGAGTTATCCTTCTGCTGCTGCTGCTTATGCATGTCTCTTTGTTGTTGATGAGAACACAGAAGAATGCCTGCCTTCGTCACCTTTTCATCTGGGGTGTGTGTATGTGACCGGGAGGCGTGTGCTCGATGTTCTGTGTGCCGATGTTATCAAGATACCCTATAGGGCAAACTGCTGAAGAGCTTCCTGTTCCTTCAGAACGGAACAGCCAGACTGAGTTTTCAGACAATGCACTCTGGGTCAATGATGCTGACAGGCGGCACGTTAACTCCGAAGGAGTCATTTGCACGATTGGCAACATGACATCTAATTCTTGGATTGTTTTCATTCTCTTTTTAAGGGACTGATCTTTATCCCATTGTCATCCCCTTGTAGATTTCAAAGCACATTGTCTATGTCACGTGAATGCACAAGATGTCCCTGGGGTTAACTTTGTGAGATCGATTTTTCTGGAGTGAATTTTGGGACTGGCACGTAAGTACAATATATTTTTTCTTTCTTTTTTTTTTTTTTTGGTGTAATTACATTATATAGACAGATTGACTTCACTGGAGTAGCTCTCATGTCAAGGCACTGATTTATTAGAATCTGATACACAGTGAGAACTCCTGTAGGATTCATTTATTTTGTTTTGATAATTTGCAAATATCTACATTGAACCCATGAACTTTACCTCAAGATTAATTTCACTGTCACTAATTGAAATAGGGAGTATCTTGCAGATGCTGGTTTTAACTTGTGAGATGTTAGTCCACTAGTTAGGACTTTTCTTCAGGCCTCTGTGAATAAGTGCAATAATTTCTGTTTTCTTGCCAAAATAGTTTTCCAGTGAACAAATGACTTATTTGAGAAAATGATCCTTATGGTTCTTCTTTGAGTATGAAGTTACTCTTTTGACGTAGGATTGTAGCTTTTGGATTAAGCCAAAGGCTCATGACAACTTAAAAGCAGTAATTTTTGTTTTTATCAGTCATCTTTCTAAAACAAAACACCGTGACATTTTTTTTTCTGCTCAAAAACCTTTGCGTTGTTGACTCAACTGTTGAAATGTTTTTGTCACCTACATCTCCCCCTGTTTGATCACTCCTGTTTATGAAGATGAGCAGCAGAATGTATACTATTTCTAGTGTTAGAAAGATGACTCTTCCCAGGGGGGAAACGATTTGTGTATAGTGACACAGTTTGAGTTCTGAGATGAGACAGATAATAAAATGAATCTTGCCTAACTACCAAAAAAATGAAAAACGAACTTAACTTTGTTTGATAATGTTGTTTTAGTCGCTAAGTTATATCTGACTCTTGTGATCCCATAGGCTATAGCCCACTAGGCTCCTCTGTCCATGGGATTTCCCAGGCAAGAATATTGGAGTGGGTTGCCATTTCCTTCTCCAGGGGATCTCCCTGACCCAGGGATCAAACCCACATCTCCTGAATCTCCTGCATTGACAGATGGATTCTTTACCACTGAACCAGCAGGGAAGCCTTGATAATGATAGAGTTAGCCAATAAGCTTAGTGTAGATACCTAGAAGATTCTTATAAAATTTGGATATCAAATTTTAGCAAGGCATTTGGCAAAATCATGTAATATGCTTATGGACAGCTGCATACTGCCTGCTGCACAACTCATTCACATTTTGTTGGTGTTTTTCAGATGCCCAGTCATGTCCGACTCTTTGCAAACCCAAGGACTGCAACACACCAGACCTCTCTGTCCCTCAGCATCTCCCAAATTTTGCCCAAGTTCACGTCCATTACGTCAGTGATACCATCCCGCCATCTCATCCTCTGATGCCCTCTTAGCCAGTCACATTTATCTTCTATTAAAAGAGGTATAATATTTGTAACAAGATACATTTTGGTCCCATCCAGATCTTAGTCAGAGCTTTCTTGGAGTTGTGTGCTCAATTCCTGGTAGGATGTTTTAAGGGGACGTTGACCACATGAAGTGCATTTAGAGAAGAGAAACTGGAATGGTGAAGTTTTAATTTAATTTAGAACATTTAGTTTAGCAATCAGAACTGGATTTGTCACATCATTTTCTAGCTGTGTGGAACTGAATAATCTTTTACCTTATCAGAATTTTAATTTCATGATATATAAAGGGAGAATAATAATTTACAATGTATATAAAATAAGAATAATCCTATGCCCTAAGGGGATTAACAGACTGGTATGAAAATTATCTGGCAGATGATAGGTTTATGGACTAAATGTTTGCTGCTGCTGCTCCTCCTGCTGCTAAGTCGCTTCAGTTGTGTCCGACTCTGTGCGACCCCATAGACAGCAGCCCACCAGGCTCCTCCATCCCTGGGATTCTTCAGGCAAGAACACTGGAGTGGGTTGCCATTTCCTTCTCCAATGCAGGAAAGTGAAAAGTGAAAGTGAAGTTGCTCAGTCGTGCCCGACTCATAGCAACCCCATGGACTGCAGCCCACAGGCTCCTCCGTCCATGGGATTTTCCAGGCAAGAGTACTGGAGTGGGGTGCCATTACCTTCTCTGGGACTAAATGTTTATGTCCCCTCAAATTCGTAAGTTGAAGCCCTAGCCCTCAATGTGATGGTACTGGGTGGTGGGACCTTCAGGAGGTAATTGGGTTTATTTATTTTGGCTGTGCTGGCTCTTCGCTGCACTGCATGGACTCTCTATTGAGATTCGCTGCTTTGTCACGTTGCAGAGCGTGGATTCTCGAGTAGGAGGGCTCAATAGTTGTGGTGTGCAGGGTTAGCTGTCCATGGAATTTTAATTCCCCAACCAGGGATGAGTTCTCAACCACTGGACCACTGGGGAAGTACACCTTTTTGGTAACTGGGTTAGATGAGGTCATGAGTGTGGCGCTCTCGTCATGGGATTAGTGCCCTTATAAAAAGAGAAAGAAGGGCTTCCCTGGTGGCACAACAGTAAAGAATCTGCCTGCCAATGCAGGGTATTCAGGAGATGTGGGTTTGATCCCTGAGTTGGGAAGATCCCCTGGAGAAGGAAATGGCAACCCACTCCAGTATTCTTGCCTGGGAAATCTCATGGACAGAGCAGCCTGGTGTACGTCCATGGGGTCACAAAAGATTGAAGATGACTGAGCAACTGAACAATAAACAGAAAGAGGAAGACACGTGAGCCCTCTTTCCCAAGTGCCCGCCAAGGAAAGGTCACGTGAGGACATGGTGAGAAGGTGGCCGTCTGTAAGCCAGGAAGAAAGTCTTCACGGAGAACTCAATCTGCTGGTGCCTTGACCTTGGATGTCTTAAATTCCAGAATTGTGAGAAAATAGAAGTCTGTTGTTTAAACCACCCAGTCTATGGTATTTTTTCCCAGCAGCTTGAGCTAAGAGAGTAGGTACCATTATTTCAGAGACTTTGAGGGAATATCTAGAAGGTCCCGGGTGGAAGCTCTGCCTCACTATGAAGAAGGAATTTCTTGTATCAGAGCATCCTAACAAGATAGCAGGGGCGTGAATTCCTTCTGGCTGAAGGATGCGACCTGTATGGTGACCTGGCTGATTTGTGTAACCTTGCCACCCATCTTGTATTGGTTCCACCTGTGTGGTCTCCTGGAGAGTCAAGGCACAAGTGAGTAAGAAACCTCACAAAAGGGAGGTTCATTTAAAGAAAAGTATCCCTACTTCTGATCTACTTCATGGGTTTGTAATTCAATCTTCTCAAAAGAATTTGTTCATTTATTTCTAACTTGGCTGTGTTCATTTATTTTAGCCAGTTATACCTGAAAAATTATATCTTTTAACACAATGTCAGTTACTTCCACCAATTCAAATGACTATAGGCTTAAAAAATTGTTCATTCTCTTAAACTTGGAACTCAGAAATCAGTTTTAATTGCTCCAAACCAAACACACACTGTTTTCCAGTGGGGGATTACCATCTCTAAAGGGAATAAAACTGAAATGCAGCAATGCATCATTTTCTATTTTCAGAGACAAGATGAACCCTCAGCTTACATATATAGTCCCTGAAAAAAACAGATAAATGACCCTCTATAAAGCACAGAAAGTCCCAGTGGAACATTAGATCTTAGCTATGGCACCATGAAGGAATGCTGGTATAATTTACTCATCACTAATGATACTTATATGAATTTCATTAATATGAAAAAGTAAATTGCTGGTGTCTCTACATAGATAAACTATATTTTTTGCTGGCTTTTGAAAACCGCCCTGGGTGCATAATGAAAACTATCATGAGAATTGAGATCCTGTGTATAAAAATTAATGTGCATATATCATCTACAGTTGGCAGCTCATATTATTATTCAATACATATTAATAAATTAAAGCATGTTTCTAACTAATAGACTAGGAAGAGGCAACATGGTGCTTTTTTAGGTGCTTTATCAGCTCTTAAAATCCAATATGAAGGAAGATTCTAGAGCATAGTTGATTCATTTTTGTTGTTTAAGAGAAACTAACACAACTTTGTAAAGCAACCATACTTCAATAAAAATTGATTTAAAAATAAAAAATAAAACATAGCTGAGGTTAGGAGTCATTGAAACCTAAAGGAGAAAATATTTAAATTCCTTTCTGGAAAACAAATATGTTAGAATTTGCTAATGGGGGTTTATTGAATTTCCTCTGTAATGTGTGAGGCAAAGCCATTCGTGAGAGTGAGGCGAGAACAGGGGTGTAGGTGACATGACTGGAGGGGTGAAGGTGTGAAAGGAAATTTGCAGAGTGGGAAAATGAAAATACTAAAAGCGTGTCAATATGTAAAATCGCACAGAGTCAGACACGACTGAAGCGACTTAGCAGCAGCAGCAGCGTTTTGAATTCCATGTTACCAACCAATGATAGTTACAAACGCTCACAAACACACACATACACACATGCCTCTGCCTTCTCAGTTACTTATTAAAATTTATTTTAAGCATATTTTATGTATTAAGGATATTGATATTAGCTCCTTGTCATGCTATTACACATTTTACAGTCTACTGTTTGTTTATTGATTTTGTTATGGGTTTTATTTTTTCAAATTTTTCACCATGTCAGATCTCACCCTTCTTTGTGACTTTTCCCATTATTTCTAGGCAAAGAAATTCCTTCCTTTCGAAGAGCGTTATAGCTGTCTTTCCTTCAGGTTAGCTTGTCATCACCCACTCCAGTGTTCCTGCCTGGAGAATCCCAGGGATGGGGGAGCCTGATTGGCTGTCATCTATGGGGTCGCACAGAGTCGGACACAACTGAAGTGACTTAGCAGCAGCAGCAGCAGCTTGTCATCATTTCTAAGATGTCCCTAAATTAGAATCCTCCTGTCTACTGTGGTGTTCATCATGGTCCTAACTTTCATCCATGTCTACAACTGAGTATGAGGCAGTTTACATCTGTGTGACACAAGGTTGTACACTTGAAGAGTGGGGAAAAGACACATTGCCCAACATCAAATTAGTAATCAAGTATTTTAAGCTCATTACTTTTCCTGTAATTGAATATTCAGCGCTCTCATATGGATTCCTTTATTTTTCAGTTGAGTCAATTGAGTCTGAAATTGGCAAAACAAAAACAAAACAGTCAAGCAGTAAATGGAAGGAAAGTACATCCATTGAAGGAGTGAATATTTGTCTATTTTCACCATAGGAGCTGGCTGTCAGATGCCTGGAACAGAAACAAAAGCCTTGGGAGAACTTAGAGATCAAGAGGAAAACTCCCCCCGCCCCCGCCCCCACCGCCCTCCACTGGTCCCAGTGCACATTCCTGACCTGGAAGGATATTTTGCTCTTAAAATCTGAGAGGCTCTTCAGGGATTTTCTTGGAGCCTGAATAAGGCCCTTGACACATTTCACTTCACCTAACTAACATGAGCTCTGTCATTCCTGGCTTGGGAAGAGCAAGTCTGCCCTTGGGTGATTTTAAGCTGGATGCTAAAGAAAGAACAGGGCAAGTGAGTAAGCATCAAGCCTGTCACTGGGCTAAGAGCCCTCCCACCAGATTGGGAAGAATCAGGCTGAAGCCTCCCTATAGTTTAGGGATTCATGATAGAAGGTATTTATCGAGCCACGAGTTGGTAGCAGGCATTGTCACAGAAATGGGAACTCTTGCTTGTGTAACTGAGTTTGCCTGAACTAGATATTCATTCTTCCAAAAGGAAGACTAACTGCTCCATAGTTTGCAGACTGTGGACACCCGAATTCCTTCAGCACTTTATTCACCTTGCCAGAGAGGCAAACACCTACCATCTCAGACTTCTATTTATCCAACGTCCAGCCATTTGTCTGTTCATGTAATAATAATTATCATTGTTACCATTACCAACATTTCCCCTGAATTAGCAGGACGACATAGCAACCATTAGTGACCATCAGAGTGTTTCGATGTCACTAGAATTGACTGTTTTTACTTCCGCGTCCCTCTCTTGGTTCTATCCGTTCTCTGTTTATCCCTTTCGTCTCTTCTCTCTTCTCTCTCTTTCCATGTCTTCTCCCTCTCTCTTTCCCTGTCTGTCTGTCTCTCTCTTTCTCTCTCTCTCTCTCTCACACACACACACACACACAGAACACACCTCACACCTGCCTTTCAAACAACAGGGTGCTCTTCACATTACGGATAAAGTGTACAATCCCTGCCCTTTCTTTTTGCAGATTTAGCAGCTCTAGGGTGTTCGTGGTCAACTGTCACGTATGATTTTCTTTCTTTTGTGAAGTAATTGAAGTGAAGTCATGACTCAACCGTTATTGTGAGGCTGACAGATTTGGAAAATACTAAAACTTCTACCCTCACCGAAGCTGCCTTTCTGGTCTCTTAGTCCATTATCTCTCCCATCAGCTGTTGTCTGTGCTTGGAGACTCTTTTCCTTACTTAATTCGTTGTGTGATTAGATGTAATGAGGAGCCAATGTGAATCGTGCATTGGAAATGAAAAATAATATAGTATTTCAATCTCCCGAGTCAATTAGTTAAAAGTAAGGAGATTCTAACATTAGAATCTCTGCACGTGAAGCATTGGACCAAATCGGACCTGTAGCAAATAAAATGTCTTTGGCCTCCCTGGATTGTAATAGATCAGTTGACCCATTTCAAGAGGTTTTCTTTAAATACTAACCTGATTATAAAGGTTGTATGCTTTACTTTTCCTCTTAATGAAACCCCATTGCTTGTGTGAGTCTCATCGTTACCCTGGACTTGCATTTTTCATAAAGAAGAAGGTGAGATCCTGAGAGGGTGAGCATTGGGTGTAATTTTAGGGGACAGCAACTCTGGAACGGGATTTGCAGATTTCTGGTTTGTGGAACTGGAAATCCCAGATTGGTGGTAGCATCTTCTCGGGCTCCACGGGTCCATCCTCCTATCAGGTGTCGTTTCCATGGCAACCTGCCAGGAAGCATCAGTGCTCTAACTGCTGGACCGCACAGGGTGTTCTCAACTCAGGAACCTTTCCTCTTACAGCGCTGGGTTATAGTCATTGTATATAATGCCAGCTACTTACATGTGGCTTTCATCTCATATCCCCCGCTGTTCCTTCCTTTTCTCCTTCCCACATACCATCTCTTCTCACTAAGGAAGGGAGTCCTTCTGGCAAGCACACCAAGATGTTGGAGTCGCTAATGTGTTTCTTTGATGACAGAGCTTTGATTTTGCCTCCATACCTCTACTTCATTTTCTTGGGCTCCAAAATCGCTGCAGATGATGACAGAAGCCATGAAATTAAAAGAAGTTTACTCCTTGGAAGAAAAGCTATGACAAACCTAGACAGCATATTCAAAAAGCAGAGACATTACTTTGCCAACAAAGGTCCGTTTAATCAAACCTATGTTTTTTCCAGTAGTCATGTATGGATAGATGTGAGAGTTGGACCATAAAGAAAACTGAGGTGCGAAGAATTGATGCTTTGAACTGTGGTGTTGGAGAAGGCTCTTGAGAGTCCTTTGGACTGCGAGGAGATCCAACCAGTCAATCCTAAAGAAAATCAGTCCTGAATATTCATTGGAAGGACTGATGCTGAAGCTGAAGCTCCAATACCTTGGCTACCTGATGAAAAGAACTGATTCATTTGAAAAGACCCTGATGCTGGGAAAGATTGAAGGCAGGAGGAGAAGGGGACAACAGAGGATGAGATGGTTGGATGGCATCACCGACTCGATGGACATGAGTTTGAGCAAGCTCCAGGAGTTGGTGATGGACAGGGAAGCCTGGTGTGCTGCAGTTCATGGGGTCACAAAGAATCAAACATGGCTGAACTGAACTGAACCTCTGGGGTACTTGTCTAGTTCTTACCGTCTTGATGTCGAAGCTCTCTGCACCCTCTGAACAGGCTGGAAATGTGATGCTTTCAGCATCGTCACGCACTCTCCTCCTCAGGAACAGTGCTATGTTGTTACCTGGTGCCATTCCGTGAACGCTGTGTTGTTCCGTGTTAGTCCTGATTCTGCCACAGCCAGCATTCCAGTCCTCACTGAAGCTACTCTTATTTTTTTGGCCCTGAAAAGGGAGGTTCCTAACTTAACAGCCTCTGAGGAATTCCACCCTGGAACACAGCTTATGACTTCACTCATCAAATTCCTAATTCTCCCCAGGTCCATCCTCATTACTTTTAGTCTGTCTTTTTTTTTTTTCTAGTCCCCAGCCCCACTGAGCAGACCCTGGCTCCACAAGCTGCCTGAGCAGAGTCTGTACTAAGCAGCTTGACCTCGGGTACTTGGCAGCCACGTACTGATGTTCAGATCTCTGTGGTCTTTTCTGTGGCTCCTTTGACTGCTCTCAGTAAGCCAGAAGGGCTATTTGTCTTGTCCTGTGGTCTGAGCAGAAATAAATCACTTGTTGATGGTCAGACAGCATGAAGACTTACTCTCCAGGGAAGCATAGGTTCTCACTCGAGTCTTTTCCTGCTCCCGATTTTTCAAATGCTTCTCCAAAACCGGATACACAGACTCTTCCATGGAACCTGGTCTGCTAGTCGGATCTGCAGCAGAACTCTTGCACTCTTTCTTGCCTGCTGTGGGACAAGACTCATGCATAGATTCTTATTTTGATAAGTTTTAATTCAGTCTAGTTTGGAAAGCCATTATAATGGGAATGGATAATTGACCTGCGTTTGATCCCTGGGTAGGGAAGAGCCCCTGGAGAAGGGAATGGCAACCCACTCCAGCATTCTTGCCTGGAGAATTACATGGACTGTACAGAGTCACAAAGAGTCAGACAAGATATCTGCACACGCATGTTCACTGCAACATTATTCACAATAGCCAAGATATGGAAATTACCTAAATGATAAAGAAAAACATGAACACACACCCACACGGTGGAATATTATTCAGTAAAAGAAAAGGAATCTTGCCACTTACTATAAAATGGAGGACACTACATTCACATGCTCAATGAAATAAGCCAGAAAGATAAAGACTGGGGGATGGGGACATGGAGTGATACGGGTCAAAGGGCACACATTTCCAGTTATAAGAATAAGTTCTGAGGATCTAATGTACAGTATGGTGACTATAGTTAACATGATACTGTAAACCTGAAAGTTGTTTTTTTAATTAAAATTAAAATTTAAAAATTTGGGCTCTCCTGGCAGCTTAGCTGGTAAAGAATCTGCCTGCAATGCAGGAGACCCCATTTTGATCCCTGGGTGGGGAAGGTCCCCTGGAGAAGGGATAGGCTACCCACTCCAGTATTCTTCCCTGAGAATCCCCATGGACAGAGGAGCCTGGAGGCTGCAGTCCATGAAGACACAACAAATCCACACAACTGAGTGTCTAAGCACAGCACAGCACATTTATTTATTTATTTGGCTGTACCAGGTTCTTAGTTTCAACATGTGGTATCTGCTTCCCTGACCAGGAATGAAACCCTGAAAGTTTCTGAGAGTTGGGACTTTCCTAGTGGTCCAGGGGTTAAGACTCTGCACTCCCAATGCAGGAGGCACAGGTTCGACCCCTAGTTGGGGAAGATTCTGCATGCTGCAAGGCCAAAAAAGAAAAGGAAAGTTGCTGAGAATAGATCTTAAGCATTCTCATCAAATACACACACACACAAAAAACTAGGTAAGTGAGATGATGGATGTGTTAATTATATTGATCTTGGTAATCTTTCCCTAATGTATATCAACTCATCGCCTTGTACAATTAAAAGTATGCAATTAGAATTGTCAAAAATGTATAAGTAAATTCATTTCCACTGAATGGTCGGCGAGATGAATGATAAATCAATCTCCAATCAATTTGCCACTGCACTCATGCACTCATATGTTAAACAAGAGCATGGGTCAGAATCCAAAGTGATAAACGGTGGTATATTATACACAGACCTAGCCTGGTGGCTCAGATCGTAAAGAATTTGCCTGCAATGCAGGAGACCTGGGTCTGATCCCTGGGTATGAAGAATCCACTGGAGAAGAGAATGGCAACCCACTCTAGTATTCTTGCCTGAAGAATCCCATGAACAGAGGAACCTGGCAGGCTACAGCCCACAGGGGCACAAAGAGTCAGACATGACTGAGTGACGAACACACACAAGGGTCTCCATGGTAGAGTACTGTCAGGAGGACCTGTTGCATTTCCTAATATATGATTTTGCTATTTCCAATACTATTGCTTAATCATGGGCTTCCCTGGTGGCTCCAATGGTAAAGAATCTGCCTGCAATGCAGAAGACCCAGGTTCGATCCCTGGGTCAGGAAGATCCCCTGGAGAAGGGAATGGCAACCCACTCCAGTATTCTTGCCTGGAAAATCTCTTGGAAAGACCGTGGGGTTGCAAAGAATCATACTGACATATTCCTGGATACCTTTGGATTTCATTAATTAATTAGTCTCTGCTCTTGTTTAAGTTTTCCATAGTTTTCTGTGAGTATTTAGAGGGACTAGAATCTATGGTTTTCTTTTCCTCAGCTGTGGGTTGGGAAAGTTTTCTTTCACTAGGGAAGTCCAAGACCTTGTCTGTCAACCTGGCAGTTCTAGTGAGGTGATCGTTTTGCG